>NC_079201.1:6885890-7212556 GCF_029499605.1 Hyla sarda | reverse complement strand
GCAACTCCCAGCATGCTCAGACAGCCAAAGGCTGTCTGGGCATGCTGGGAGTTGTAGTTTTACTACATCTGGAGGGTCACAGTTTGGAGACCACTATTACAGTGGTGCCCAAACGGTAGCCCTCCAGATGTTGCAAAACTACAACTCTCAGCATTCCTAGACTGCACAGGCATGCTGGGAGTTGTAGTTCTGTAACATCTGTCCCTTCAGATTTTTTGACATGTTTTCTTTATTCTGTGGGTTAATACAATTAAAATGATACCCATGTTATATGCATTTCTTTTATTGTACCACTTAAAAAAATCTCTAACTATTTTAATAAAATTAGTATGTTTGAAATTGCCCAAGTTTGACCACCTATAACTTTCTCATTTTTCCGTATACCAGGCGGTATTTGGGCTCATTTATTGCGCTGTGATCTGTAGTTTTTATCGTTGCTTAGGTTTTACTTTTTAGTCATTTTTTATAAAAAAAAAATGTAAATAAAATGTGACAAAAATGTAGCAATTTTGTACTTTTTAAAAATATTTTTACGTTTACACCGTACAGGATAATTAACAATATATTTTGATTGATCAAACTATTGTGCACGCGGTGATACCAAATATGTTTATACATTTTTTTCCGCTTTTTTGGGGTAAATGGGAAAAACGGATGATTTACGTTTTTATTGAGGGAGGGGATTTTTTACATTTTTTTTTACATTTATTTTCTCCCTACACTTTAATAGTCCCCATAGGGGACTATTTATAGCAATCATTTGATTGTTAATACTGTTCAGTGCTATGCATAGGGCATAGCACTGATGAGTGTTATTGGCAATCTTCTGCTCTGGTATGCTCGATCTCAGACCAGAGCAAAAGACCCCTGGAGACGGACGGAGGCAGGTGAGGGGACCTCCGTCCGCCATAATGGATGATCGGATCCCCACGGCAGCACCGCGGGCGATCTGATCATCCATTTAAAGTACTGAACTGCTGCAGATGCCGTGATCTGTATTGATCACGACATCTAAGTGGTTAATGGCGGACATCCGCGCGATCGCACTGGTCTGGTGCTCGTGGTCATGGCGGAGCGTAAATGTACGTCATGGTGCGTTAAGTACCACGGCACCATGACATACATTTACGTCCATTGTTGTTAAGAGGTTAAAATTACATTCATTCTAGCCAAGCTTTATTTAAATAAATAAAAAAAAAGTTTTGTAGGACACAGTGTGATATTCACTGCAGTGTACTGGGTAGAGTTCATAAAAGCAGGATGTCAGTATACAAATTTGGGAACAGAAAAACAAAGCATTTTTTGAAGCAAATTATAATCTATTTAAAATTTTATATATATATATATATATATATATATATATATATATATATACCCTTTTATTGTCTAGACTAAATACATGTCTCTAGCAACATGATGCAGACATCATGTAGACACAAAAACATTGTAACATACACTGCTCAAAAAAATAAAAGGAACACTAAGATAACACATCCTAGATCTGAATGAATGAACTAATTGTATGAAATACTTTCGTCTTTACATAGTTGAATGTGACAACAAAATCACACAAAAATTATCAATGGAAATCAAATGTATCAAACCATGGAGGTCTGGATATGGAGTCACACTCAAAATCACAGTGGAAAACCCCACTACAGGCTGATCCAACTTTATGTAATGTCCTTAATACAAGTACCAATGAGGCTCAGTAGTGTGTGTGGCCTCCATGTGCCCGTATGACCTCCCTACAATGCCTGGGCATGCTCCTGATGAGGTGGAGGATGGTCTCCTGAAGGATGTCCTCCCAGACCTGGACTAAAGCATCTGCCAACTCCTAGACAGTCTGTGGTGGATGGAATGAGACGTCCCAGATGTGCTCAATCGGATTCAGGTCTGGGGAACGGGGGGCCAGTCCATAGCAACCCAAAGAAATGCCACCCCACAACATTACTGATCCACCGCCAAACCAGTCATGCTGGAGGATGTTGCAGGCAGCAGAATGTTCTCCACGGCATCTCCAGGCTCTGTCACGTCTGTCACATGTGCTCATTGTGAATCTGCTTTAATCTGTGAAGAGCACAGGGCGCCAGTGCCGAATTTGCCAATCTTGGTGTTCTCTGGCAAATGCCAAACGTCCTGCACGGTGTTGGGCCGTAAGCACAACCCCCACCTGTGGACGTTGGGCCCTCATAACACCCTCATGGAGTCTGTTTCTGACCGTTTGAGTGGACACATGCACATTTGTGTCCTGCTGGAGGTCATTTTGCAGGGCTCTGGCAGTGCTCCTCCTTGCACAAAGGCGGAGGTAGTGGTCCTGCTGCTGGGTTGTTGCCCTCCTACGGCCTTCTCCACGTCTCCTGATGTACTGGCCTGTCTCCTGGTAGCGCCTCCATGCTCTGGACACTACGCTGACAGACACAGAAAACCTTCTTGCCACAGCTCGCATTGATGTGCCGTCCTGGATGAGCTGCACTACCTGAGCCACTTGTGTGGGTTGTAGACTCCGTCCCATGCTACCACTAGAGTGAAAGCACCGCCAGCATTCAAAAGTGACCAAAACATCAGCCAGGAAGCATAGGAACTGAGAAGTGGTCTGTGGGCACCACCTGCAGAACCATTCCTTTATTGGGAGTGTCTTGCTAATTGCCTATAATTTCAACATGTTGTCTGTTCCATTTGCACCATGTGAAATTGATTGTCAATCCGTGTTCTTCCTGAGTGGACAGTGTGATTTCACAGAAGTGTCATTGACTTGGAGTTACATTGGGTTGTTTAAGTGTTCCCTTTATTTTTTTGAGCAGTGTATAATGGGGGGTCTTTTAAGTAAAATAGAAACTTGTACAAGAACTTTTCTTATCCATGATATGAGCTATGATCCATGATCCTGAGAATCTCTCTTGAAATTCAAATTCCAAAAGGTCTTTGTGCTATAAAAAGACCTGAATTCTACAAAAGACGTCTCCACAAGAGAATGTGTCCACATCTGACACCTCGCTCATAGCCTGACACCTTGGAGAACATCTAATGAGTAACATCCTTTCTTCCAACACTCCTTTCTGTGTCTCCAGACAAGTCCTCACTCAGCAGATTGTCAGCACTGTGCTGAACCACACCCTCCCACCCTACTGCTGGCCCTTGTGTTTTCACCAGATCATCCCCAGGCTTGTCAGGAGGCCACCATCAAGACTAGATTGTTGTGACAGTCGATCCTTGTCTGACAGTAGAAATTCCTGTCACTGGACATTCACAAGCAGCGACCCCACTAAATATTTGTAGGACTTTAGGCATCAAAGCAGAACTTTATAAACACTTCTCTCAATGTCCCTTTTACCATCATTCATCAAAATGTTTGAATCAGAGGTTGTATGGGGGAATACAGGTAACTCTCTGAAATTCTGCACACATCCATACTGGTGGCTCTTATTCTAGTCAGAAATAGTATTGTGTATTACTAAACAGCATGGTCAGTCACTCCCACATTACTCAACCCAGAAAGATCGATGACCGCTGTGATCATCGATAGTTATTCTGCAATTGTTTACTACCCAGGTGTCAAGAGCTGCAGCACAACGCTTTTGTAGTGGATAAAGAAGAACTAAACCCAAAATGGAATGTTAAATTTCTTGTAGACTTCTCTGGGTTTTGATGATAATGATAGTCTTTGGTGAACTCATTGGTTGCTACTCTTGTCCATACAATAGGGTAAGCAACCTGTCAACTTCAAAGAGAATACAAGGCAGAATGCAATGATGCATCCACATGTTGCAATCTAAGCGTTTGTTCACACTACATTTTGCATTGTCCATCAGATGTACATATCACATGAAGTGATAAAAGTAGAGCACACCATAAGGCATTAACAAGTTCCAGGAGAATAGGGGGTCAGTAAAATGTAACCCACCACAAGATGCAATATGTTGTTTACAGAAGACGTGCTGCACAACCAAGACAATAGTATGAAGTTCTTCTTTCTTGTAGTGAAGGATAACGCGTTTCAAGATCGTGCTGATCCCTTCATCAGATGTGATGAAGCATGATTTCAAAAAGCGTTATGTTTTACCACAATAAATCAGAACTTCATAATATATATAAAAAAATAAATATATATCAGGGGTGTGGAAATTTAATAAAAAACTACTTGTCCACAGGACTAAAACTGAGCAAAATCTACTTGTCCGGACCAATTTTTGCCTTTACACTCTAGTTTTTTCCTCTTCGCCCTATAATAGCCATAACTAACTATTATAATGATACCTTTACATTTTTCAATAACATTCTCTGAACATAAATAAATATATATATATAATCAGTGAAGTGAAATAGTAAAAGATAATTTAGCAAATTTGATGGTTTTCTTTTCTACACCATTTACCTTGTGGTTTTGTTGTTTTGATACTTTAGGCCGGCCTGATTACAGCAATACCAGATTTGTATAGTTTCCATCATGTTTTACTAATTTTAAAAAAATTCTGAACTTTTTTGAATTTGTTTTAATTGCCATTTTTTGCCCCCCTGTAGCTTTTTTGTTAAATTTTTTTTCGCATACCAGGCTGTATGAGGACTCATTTGACCTTTTAATCGCTTTTTAACTTTTTTTTCTGGGATATTATAAAAATTGCAATTCTGTGGTTTGTTTGTTTTTTACATTTACATAATTTAGCGTACAGGATTTTTTTTTACACTTTATTAGACTTTTAGGAGGAATCATTAGATTCCTCATACAGATCAATAGTTCTATTGAACTCCATTGATCTGTGTGCTCTGCGCTCCATTGACAGAGCCTAGTCCAGCCAGGTTCTATCAATGACTTTGCCACGGACTCCAGGAAACAGAGGTAAGCCCTCCAGCTACCTCTATAGTGGATCCCCCCCCCCCCCCTGTGATCGCTCTGCGGGGGGGCATCCACCCCACTAACCCACAGGGGAGAATTTCACATATCCCTTTAGAAGCCACTGTCAGCTAAAGGCAATCTAAAGGGTTAATAGCCAGCCGCGGTGATCGCCGCATGCTGGCTATTTGCGGTGGCAGGAGTCGGGAGCCCGCTCCATACAGACTGCTGAGTGCCACTGTGCTAGTCAGGCCCGGCTCTGCTTGCCCGAAGCAAGGCTAAGGGCTGGTGTAAACCCACCCTAACAATGCTTTATGTTGTGGGTAGTCGGTGACTACTCGCTTGTGTTTGGTTGTAACATGTATAACATGCTTCTCTTCTGCTCATTTCCCCAGCCTGCAACTGTAACCTGCATGCACGCCGCTGCCGTTTCAACATGGAGCTCTTCAAGCTGTCGGGACGCCGGAGCGGAGGGGTCTGCTTGAACTGCCGGCATAATACTGCTGGTCGTCACTGCCACTACTGTAAGGAGGGTTACTACCGGGACATGACCAAGCCCATCACCCACAGAAAAGCTTGTAAAGGTGAGAGAAGCCAAGCTTCATCAATATATACACAATACAGCCTGTGTAAAAATATTTTACATTTAAGAAGGAATTTTGTGATGACCTCAGACCGATGACATCACTCTTGTGCGCTATGCGTGTGTGGACCTGTAAAGTGACATTCCTTTAGGGAAAACTTGTCTGAAATGGCTCCGTTACATGAATGACATTGTACAGGTGTGTGTGGGGGTGGTGGGAGGGGAGGGAGGCCTAAATGGCCTCTCAAAGTGCCAGACAGGAGCTGGAAAAAATCCTCAACCCCATGAGCTTTTACAGCAACATCTTTTATCAGGTGAAAGGATGCTGCATACTTTTCCTGCCTCCAGAGCTGCGCTCTAACCTGAGGGTAGTGACACATCTCCAGCTGTTAAGACTCTCAGCATGCCTGGACAGCCAACAGCTTGGAGTTGCAGTTTTGCAACAACTGGAGGTCCACAGGTAGGAGACCACTGATCTGGAATATGTGACTAGAGGCGTGGTGTGATTTATCATCCATTATAATGCCTTGGTTGAACAGATTTTCCAGGTCTGTTGTTCATATTTGGTATGGAAAGTTGGTTTAACCATTGCCTTATCTGGAGTGGCACACCTCCCAGCTACAGCCTGGCACTTGTAGTTCCCTAATGACTTAATCTGGAGGTTCTCCATATACACAGATGGAGATGGATCTAGTTGTCCCTTTCTTTGATTATCTGCTGTGTTTTTTTTTTTTTAACCATTCATCATCACCTGCTGGCAGCCTAAAACATTAAAAATTCCAATGACATAAAAAGAGGTTAATATTTTCAGTCCAGGGCTGCACCACCCCTCTCCAGAGCTCGGCACAGGTGTGCATACCAGGGGACAGTGGGACGCATTGAACAGGTTAAGCAGACCTGGAGAAAAGTAAAGGGAGGGGGGAGAGGGTGTAGATTTTGGTACAAAGGCTGGATGCTTTGACGAATGGTCCCAGACATATTTTTGGGGCAGATTGGAGGGAAAGAGTCCTTGTAACACAAGGGGAGGGTGGAGGGGAACAGGCAGGTTAAGCCACTTGCAAACATATCAGAGAGTGGAGGGAGGAGGGGGCACCTGGGTATTTGGATGCAGGTGTTGTCTGCCTGAGGTGAGACTGTTCCCATAACTGCAGGAGTAGACTCCATTATGTCACATCCAGCCCCTCGGCGGACAGCTGCAGCTCCATCAGTAATTCACGACTATTACTTAAAGGATGGCAGCACCAGTCACTTACAGGTGTCATTTATAGGATGGAAGTGCCAGTCAATTACAAGTGTCAGGTATAGAATGGCAGTGCCAGTCAATTACAAGTGTCACTTGTAATGGCAGTTTCAGTCACTTTTAGTTTGGCAGTGCCAACCACGTACAAGTGTCACTCATAGCATGATGGTGCCAGTCACTTATAGTATAGTGGCGCCAGTTACTTACAAGTGTATGTATAGGATGGCAGTGCTAGCCACTAGTGTCACTTATAGGATGGCGGTGCTAATCACTAGTGTCACCTATAGGATGGAGGTGCTAATCACTAGTGTCACTTATAGGATGGAGGTGCTAGTCACTTACAAGTGTATGTATAGGATGGCGGTGCTAGTCACTAGTGTCGGTTATAGGATGGTGGTGCCAGTCACTAGTGTCGCTTATAGGATGGCGGTGCCAGTCTCTAGTGTCGCTTATAGGATGGCGGTGCCAGTCTCTAGTGTCGCTTATAGGATGGCGGTGCCAGTCACTAGTGTCGCTTATAGGATGGTGGTGCCAGTCACTAGTGTCGCTTATAGGATGGCGGTGCTAGTCACTAGTGTCGGTTATAGGATGGCGGTGCCAGTCACTAGTGTCGCTTATAGGATGGTGGTGCCAGTCACTAGTGTCGCTTATAGGATGGCGGTGCCAGTCACTAGTGTCGCTTATAGGATGGTGGTGCCAGTCACTAGTGTCGCTTATAGGATGGCGGTGCTAGCTTATTGTCTTAAATTCTCCATAACATATTAGTAAAGAAAAGGCGGGCTTATTATGATTCCTTCCTCGGATTAATCTCAACCATATTATGTTTCCACACTCTGGGACTGAAATTAAATCCCAACATGTAAGCGGGACGACCCCTACATGCCAAGCCCCTTATATCAGTGGTAAACGACCCCCCCCAATCTGGCGCAAACAGCCTCTTAATAATGTACCAGACGTCTCCTATTAATATCGGAAAGTTTTGTCATTCTCCAGGCTCGGATGTGCAGGGAACTGGGAGGAATCCAGTTTCCGGCCGTCCCTTTGCTCTTTCTTTGTCCCATCTCAATAGACGCTGTATAGCTATAATCCACCTGGCCAAAACAAATACTCCAAAGGTTTAACCCGTTAACCCCTAATTTTTCGCATGGTAAAACAGCTCAAAGATGTCACATTCTCTGCCTTCACAATAGCTTGAATATAATGGATTCTATCAAATTCCCACTCCTGGAGTTGTCACTTCCTTCTCAGTCAAGAGAACTCAAAACCAACCCATATACCAGATTTCCCCAACCAGTGTGCCTCCAGCAGTTGTAAAACTACATCTCCCAAAGGCGGGAAGCTGTAGCTTTGCAACAGCTAAAGGCATTATGGCTAGAAAACACTGCCATATACATATGGCAGATTACAAGAGAACGGTGGCCATGTCATCCACAGCAACATCACCTCTCTGGACAGGTGACACGACATGTGCACAGATAGCAGAAGTAAAAGGGTTTACAGGATCAGAAATACAGGACTGCTTGTGTCCACAAAGTGTTGTTTCTGCCCACAGGTTGTGTCTGGTTTTGCAACTCAATGGTAAATGGGACTGAGCTGCAGTACCACATATAACCTGAGGACATGTGTGGTGCTGTTTTTAGAAGACCCCACTTTTAGGCTGTTTTAAATAAGTTTACTGTACTCTGTTATCTTAGCTTCATGGAGCCGCAACACATATGTCCAATTGCTGCTCCATTTAAAGAGGAGACATAGGAACCTTGTTGCTGTGATCAGTGGGGGTCCTATATTAGGCCTATAGCACGCTCCCTCTGCTTTCACCCTTCCCCCTCCTCTGCATCCTTGTCCTTTCGTCAGACTCACTCCCACGTTCCTCGAAGCCGCTTGTTTTTTTGCCTTTTCATTTTTTTCGTCACTCAGTGAGATAAATATATAACGTGACCTTTCAGCGCGTTCTTGTTTGAGAGATGTATAGGGGGTGACATACCAGGTGTTATATGTGTGTGTACGATTCACATTGCACCTGTGCTATGAGGCAGGTGCTTTAACCTCTTTCCTCCCAGAGACATTCCAGAGGATCGAGAAAACAGGAGACAGACTATGAAAAAAATGCATAATTGTATAATAAATAGTTTTGGCGTCTTCTAATAGCCTTTGGCCCAGATGTATGAATATGTCTGAGACCAAAACGTTCTGATTTGCCCAGAATGACCAATTAAAGCTCATCTTCCATTTTACCACATGAGCTGAGATTGGTCTTTCTGGGAAATTTGACAGTTTTGGGCTCTAAATTATTGATAAACCTAGGCCTATGGGGGATATTTTCATTGCCTACCTGACATTTTACTTTGGCTGTAATCTGGTGCAAAAATTTTGCGCATTTAGTTTTTACACACAAAATTTGTGCACTTAAAAAAAAAAAACATTTTGCAAAACTGACTGTGAAATGCAGTGAATCATTATAGACATTGCAGTGCAATTGCAGTACCATGTGTGCCTTTTTGGAAAAGGCACAAAAAAAGTGCGCAAAGATTCAAACATTCATGTATTACAGCTGTCCATACACATCAGCTTAACCTGTTCAGGATGCAGGGCCTGCATCCTGAGTCCTTAAGGACATAGGGCGTATGGGTACGCCCGTGGGGATCCCGGTCCCCGCCACTAGCCGGTCGGGGACCAGAGCGGGATGTTTGCTGAAATCATTCAGCAGGCATCCCGGGACATCACCAAGGGGGGGTACTCAAACCGGTGATTTACGGCAATTCCGGGTCATATGGGTCTCCGGTAACCTGGGTCTCCGGTGACCTGGAAAATAAGGGGGATCGGGGGTGTTCATGACCCTGAAAGGATAGGAGTGAGGTGGCAGGGGTGCCACCCCTCCTATCCCTGCTATTAGTTAGAAGCTACCGACCAATAGCAGATCGGGGGCGGAGGAGTTAAAGTTCGGTTTCCCCGTTCTGCCCACCCACGATAATCTGGGCAGAATGGGGGAACTGTAGCATGGCTAAAGGTCCCTTACTTGTGATCGGCAGCGATGACGTGCTGCTCCCTGGTGCGGCTCACTGGTACAGACTACGGAAGCCAGTGAGTAGTTGCCTAGCAACATCTGGAGAGCTACAGTTTGGAGACCACTATACAGTGGTCTCTAAAGTATAGCACTCCAGATGTTGCAAAACTACAACTCCCAGCATGCCCAGACAGCCATTTGGGCATGCTGGGATTTGTAATTTTTCAACATCTGGAGGGCCACAGTTTGGAGATCACTGTGCGGCGGTTTCTAAACCGTGGCCCTCTAAATCTTGCAAAACTACAACTCCCAGCATGCACGAACAGCAAAAGGCTGTCTCACCATGCTGGGAGTTGTAGTTGCGTACCTCCAGCTGTTGTATAACTACATCTCCATGCTACTACATGCTGGGAGTTGTAGTTTTGCAACAGCTGGAGGCACACAGGTTGGAACATACTGAGTAAGGTAACAGAGCCTAACTGAAGGTTTTCCAACGAGTGTGCCCCCAGCTGTTGCAAAAGTACAACTACCAGCATGTAGTAGCATGGAGATGTAGTCAGTGCATGTTGGTAGTTGTAATTTTGCAATGGCTGGAGGTTTGCCCCCCCCCCCCCATGTGAATGTAAAGGGTACATTCACATGGGTTGGGGGGGGGGGGTTTACAGTGAGTTTTCTGCCTCAAGTTTGAGCTGTGGCAAATTTTCTGCCACAGCGCAAACTCCTAGCGGGAAACTCACCGTAAACCCCCACCAGTGTGAATGTACCCTGAAAACACTACACTACACTAAGGCTGGGTTCACATCATGTTTTTGCCATTCTGTTTTCAATCAGTTTTTCTAAAGAAAACCGTATGGCAAAAAAATGGATGGAACAGTATGGGAAAAAGTAAACCATATGAGTTTTTAAACCGTATACTATTTTTAAAAGTGCATACAGTCCCGTCTGTAAAAAAAAAGAAATAAATACGTTTTTGAAAATTTTTGTACATTTTTAATGGGAGGGGTTTTGGGTGAGAACTTTATTATGCAAATGTACATGTTCAAAGTAAAAACCGTATACGGTTTCCCTTATGGAACCGTATACATGTGCGTTTCCCATTGACATCTAAGTAAAAAAAAAATAATTATGCGGTTGCAGTACGATTTTAAACCGGAGTCAAAAACGCTTATTAAAAAGGAAAAGTTGGGGTCCACACCAACCTGTTAGTGTAAAAAAAAAAAAAAAAAACACGAAACAAAAAAAACAAAAAAACACATGTGACCCCATTTTGGAAACTACACCCCTCAAGGAACATAACAAGGGGTCCGCTGAGCCTTAACACCCCACAGGTGTTTGACGACTTTTCGTTAAAGTTGGATGTGTAAATGATATTTTTTTTCCCACAAAAATGCTGGTTTTCTCCCAAATGTAAAATTTTTACAAGGGGTAATAGGAGAAAATGCACCCCCCCCCTAAATTTGTAACCCCATCTCTTCTGAGTGTGGAAATACCCCATGTGTGGACGTCAAATGCACTGCGGGCGCACTACAATGCTCAGAAGAGGAGTCACATTTGCAAATTTGGCTGAAATGGGGGGGGGGGGGGGAATGCGTGTCGCATTTAGGAAGCCCCTATGGTGCCAGGACAGCAACAAAAAAAAAACACATGGCATACTATTTTGGAAACTACACCCCTCAAGGAACATAAGGGGTACAGTGAGCCTTAACACCTCACAGATGTTTGATAAATGTTCATGAAGTGGGATGTGAAAATGAAAAAATTTGGGTTACCCCAAATTTTTTATTTTCACAAGTGGTAAAAGGAGAAAATGTAATTGTACATTTGTAAATACATTTCTTTGGAGTAAGGAAATACCTCATATCTGGGTGTAAACAGCGTGCACACTGGTCTCAGAGGAGCAGGAGCGCATTCAGGGGCCTTGAGTTTCTGGGTTGCTTGGAGCCAGAACAGTGGGACACCCCTCATTATAACATGGGGTAAATAACTGGGGTACATTAAATCACTAAAATGGGGTACAGTGGGACATAAAATTATAAAACAGGTTATGTTCCCAGAATGATGACCCAGAGCATAGCCAAAACTAAAAAATATGCCCGGCCCAAACCCTATGCTCTGATTCATCCCTAACCTGTTACCTCAAATGTGCACCCCGCTCAAGTGGAGAGAGAGCGCTGCACATTTGAGGCAACAAAAAAAAGTCCCTGATGATAGTGACTCAGTGACCCATGACCCAGAGAAAAATTTGCAATGTACTCTGGACTTGGTACATTGGGGTCAAATTATGGAACATTAAAGTGAAAGGGAAAATTTACCACTGCATGGAAGTGTGATACTCCCTGAAGCCGTTTTTAATGCAGAGGCCCGGATGATCGGGGCAAGTGTCACATTGAGTGGTGATTTCCTTCCGTATCCCCCTCCTGTCACACACGCTACATTTTTTTTTTACCTGGAAAGTGTTGGCCTGGGACGATCCTGGCACCAATTTCTTAAGTTCCTTGGGAAGTCCGGCCTGCTCTTTCCCGGTCGCCAAAGATCCGGACCTTTAGGACTTCTTCTTGGAACTGAAGGTATATCCCTGTGTTGCCATTGTACTGGGACAGTACAAGAGAGTTGTACATGGCAACCTGTACCATGTAGACCGCAACGTATTTTCACCATATCCGTGTTTTCCGCATGGCCATGTATGGCTTGAGGACTTGATCAGAAAGATCAACTCCCCCCATATACTGATTGTAGTCCAGAATACAAATCGGGCTTGAGGACCGGTGTTGTGGTAGGTGAGCTGCCATAACCATGAATAGTGGTGAGTATAAGGACATCCCTCATCCTTATACCTGAGCAGCAACAGGTTTTCATGGGTAAGGGCACGGGACTCACCCTTGGGCATAGGTGTCTGGATCAAATTTAGAGGGAGGCCTCTGTGGTTTTTCCACACGGTCCCACAAGCAGACGTGGATCTGGCGGCAAGGGATGTGAAGAGAGGGATGCTGGTATAAAAGTTGTCCACGTACACATGGTAACCCTTATCCAGCAATGGGTGCACAAGGTCCCAAACGATTTTCCCGCTAACACCCAGAGTGGGGGGACATTCTGGGGGTTCAATACGGGAATCTCGTCCCTCATACACTCTAAACTTGAGAGTGTACCCGGTGGTACTCTCACAAAGTTTATAGAGCTTCACGTCATACCGCACCCAATTCGAGTGAATATACTGGCGGAATATGAGTCTCCCCTTAAAACTGATAAGTCTCATCGACCGAGAGCTCCCTGAGGGGTACATAGGCCTCCAAAAATTTGGCCCCAAAGTGATCGATGACCGGCCTCACTTTGTAAAGCCGGTCATAGGTGGGATCACTTCGGGGTGGACATGCCGCATTATCTGCATAATGAAGGCATTTCCAAATGGCCTCGAACCGCCTCCGTGCCATGGCCATACTGTAAAGCGGGGTCTGGTATAGGATGTCCCCGCTCCAGTACTGCCTGACACTTGGCTTTTTGACCAGGCCCATATGCAGCAAGAGGCCCCAAAATGTCCTCATTTCTGCTTCATCAATGGCGTACCATTCATTGGGCCTGGCCAAAACAGAATCAGGGTGGTGGGCGATGAACTGCTGGGCGTACAGATTTGTCTGCTCCACCATGTGATTGACAAAACTGTCACTGAAAAAATAACTGAAATAGTCAATTTCAGTGAATCCAGAATTGTCAATCCAGATTCCGGAGTCACCAACAAACTCCGGAATCCGTGGCTGATAACCCTCTGGGGGTCTCCAGACAGGTTCACTGGAAGGGGGCTCTGGTACGCTTGTCTGGGGGGTCGGACTCCTAGTACGAGTGACATTGTCGCTCGTACTAGTGCCGGCCACTGGGCCACTATCATGGGGGGTGCGTGGCCTCGCCTGGCAGCGTCTCCGCCGCCGTACAGGGGGACTCATCATTAGTACTAGATGATGAGGAGGACGAGGAAGAACACAGGAATGTAGGATCTTCCTCGTCCTCACTGACAGATTCGGAGTCTGAGACAAGAAAAGCGTATGCCTCCGCTGCCGAAAATGCCTGGCGAGCCATCGCCTTTTTTCTACGGTGGGGGGGGGGGTGGGGGGGATGGGTGGTGTTGGGGGGGCTGTGAGTATGTAGTGTGTGCTTGGTGTAACTGTAGGGGGGGGGGGGCCTGCTGGGGCCAAATGCAGCGCCCTGAACCCCTAATAGGGCCCGGGTCATGCTAACCCTACCTGTCCCTTGCTGTGTTCTGTCCCTGCTCTGACAAGGGGTCTTCATCTGTGAGGGGCTCCGATCTTCACTGGTCCCTGGCTCCTTCTCGCAGCTCTGCCCACTGAATGAACTCAGGGGGCTAGAAGAGCCGCAAGAAGGGGCCGTTAACCCCTCCCCTGCTGGTTGCTATTGGCCAGATGATCGATCCGGCCAACAGCAGCGATCCTGGAGGGGGTGACGAAATTGCCACCTCCCCATAGATACAGGAGGTGTCTCAGGGTCAGCGGGTCACACGTGACCTGCATCATCGGAATCGCCGCAAATCGCAAGTGTGAATTCACTTGCGATTTCATTGGGGGGGGGGGGGGGTCTGGTGACCCCCCCTGGGCATTTGTGGGGGGTGCCTGCTGATCGATAGTATGGGATAGTATGGGATTCTACTCGTTGAGATCCAAATAAAATTAAAGAAAATCTGATTCAAGGTGGAATGAATACAGAATGACCATCAAATTCTATGTGGATTCCACCTCTAATTACTCCATTGTGAACTAGCCATAAGTCATATATTCGTTCTTTCCCCCAAAATCTGGTTGAGCCTCAGGCCTCCATATACCGTATATACTCGAGTATAAGCCGAGTTTTTCAGCACGATTTTTCGTGCTGAAAACACCCCCCTCGGCTTATACTCGAGTGAACTCCCCCACCCGCAGTGGTCTTCAACCCGCGGACCTCCAGAGGTTTCAAAACTACAACTCCCAGCAAGCCCGGCCAGCCATCGGCTGTCCGGGCTTGCTGGGAGTTGTAGTTTTGAAACCTCCGGAGGTCCGCAGGTTGAAGACCACTGCGGCCTTCGACATCATCCAGCCCCCTCTCACCCCCCTTTAGTTCTGAATACTCACCTCCGCTCGGCGCTGGTCCGGTGCTGCAGGGCTGTACGGTGAGGAGGTGGTCCGGTGGGATAGTGGTTCCGGGCTGCTATCTTCACCGGGGAGGCCTCTTCTAAGCGCTTTGGGCCCGGCCTCAGAATAGTCACGTTGCCTTGACAACGACGCAGAGGTGCGTTCATTGCCAACGTACTTCTGCGTCGTTGTCAAGGCAACGCCTCTATTCCGGGCCGGAAGCGCGGAGAAGAGGCGCCCCCGGTGAAGATAGCAGCCCGGACCACCTCCTCACCGGACGACCTCCTCACCGGACAGCCCTGCAGGACCGGACCAGCGCCGAGCGGAGGTGAGTACTCAGAACTAAAGGGGGGTGAGAGGGGGCTGGATGATGTCGAAGGCCGCAGTGGTCTTCAACCTGCGGACCTCCGGAGGTTTCAAAACTACAACTCCCAGCAAGCCCGGACAGCCGATGGCTGCCCGGGCTTGCTGGGAGTTGTAGTTTTGAAACCTCTGGAGGTCCGCAGGTTGAAGACCACTGAGGGCGAATGATGACAAGGGGATGATGAAGGGGGGATGTGTGGGATGATAAGGGGATCATGAAGGGGGGATGTGCGGGATGATAAGGGGAAGATGAAGGGGGGATGTGTGGGATGATAAGGGGATGATGAAGGGGGGATGTGTGGGATGATAAGGGGATGATGAAGGGGGGATGTGTGGGATGATAAGGGGATGATGAAGGGGGGATGTGTGGGATGATGACAAGGGGATGAGGATGTTAATGACGGGTCTGGATGATGACAGGGGGGGATGATGTATTTCCCACCCTAGGCTTATACTCGAGTCAATAACTTTTCCTGGGATTTTGGGTTGAAATTAGGGGTCTCGGCTTATACTCGGGTCGGCTTATACTCGAGTATATACGGTACATTATTTGGGAAAGCAGGTTGGCCGAGTCATGTCTTATGTCTTAAGGGGGTTCAGGTGAGATATCTGTCCTCTGTATGATTCACTGACAGCACCCAGATATCTAGAGATGGATGAAGAATCAAAACAAAGTTATACACTGCTCAAAAAACTAAAGGGAAGACATAAACAACACAATGTAACACCAAGTCACTGACACTTAGTGTGTGAAATCAGCCTGTAGTGGGGTTTTCCACTGTGATTTTGAGTGTGACTCCATATCCAGACCTCCATGGGTTGATAATTTGATTTCCATTGATAATTTTGTGTGATTTTGTTGTCACATTCAGCTATGTAAAGACGAAAGTATTTCATACAAATAATTTATTCATTCAGATCTAGGATGTGTTATCTTAGTGTTCCCTTTATTTTTTGAGCAGTGTATTGGAAAGTTGTATAACGGTTAGTAAAATCCCCGGGTACGGTGGCGGCTGTCACAGGTGACGTTGGAGCATAAGCTTCACTGACATTTTCATTTGGCATTTTACACGCTCTTAAAATTAGTCCGAGAACCTTTTGTGTGACAGGATTAGGCTGTGTAAACGCTCGGCTCTCACTTCTGCATTTGTCTTCTCTTTTCCTTTATCACTCGCCTATTGAAATTTCCCTCTGATTTTTCTACCCTTTACCTCCTCATATAACCTGTGGTAAATGTGCCGACAATGGAGACAAAACCCTTTTATGAAGGGAGAAGGAAATTCATTAACCCCCTCCTTTCTAATAACATAATCTAGAGGTGTACATATGATTTCCAACATGTGGCTTTCCAGCTGTTGCAAAACTACAGCACCCATCATGCCCTGCAGGCCAGAAAAAAAAATTTTTTTTTGAAGAGTATTGGTTCAAACTGCCCTGAGTGTGGGAGATGCATTTTAGTAAATTCTGGTTCTTGTATTCTGATCAGCCTGTTGACGCTTTAGTAGAAGGCTTGCATGATAGAGATACCTAATGCTGTTCCCCTGCTCCCGACCTGCCTCCCCCTCCCCTGCAGATCTAAGTGTCGCTGTGTAATGTGGTTTTAGTTTTTGCTTTCTGACCTTGTGCTGTTTTCCAACCCCTTTTCCTCTGTTCCCCCCGCAGCCTGCGACTGCCATCCGGTTGGTGCGGCCGGCAAAACCTGTAATCAGACCACAGGGCAATGTCCTTGCAAAGATGGTGTGACTGGTATAACGTGCAATCGATGTGCCAAGGGCTACCAACAAAGCCGCTCTCCCATTGCCCCCTGCATAAGTATGTGTTATCACTTTTACATGTTTTGTTAACCAGCAGGGCTGTGTACCCCTGGGTACTATGGCTGTCCTATAACCAAATCTTATTAACCAGGTGTATGCTGCAGATCTCACATTAATGAACTAGAACTGACCTGACACCTAGATATAATGGAAGCAGCCAAGTCGTATGGTACGAATGCACCAATAAGGGCCCTCATCTCCAAAGTTCAAAGGATTCTGCCTGGAAGTACAGTTCACTGATGTAGTATCAAACACTGTAGGTTTAGATACACAAAAGGATAGTATTATACATAATAGAAATAGTTACCTTAGCTCTGCACTCAGTATTATAAATTGTAAATGTATATATACCAGCTTAGCAACAGTATCATACACAATAACACTTACACAACACATAATAGAACTAGATACCACAGCCCAGAAGGCAGTATCACACATGTTCAGCCCAGCAGATGGTATCATACAGTTAGATACAGTAGCTCAGCACACAACATCATATATTGTGGACTTTTATACTCCAGCTCAGCAAACAATATCACACATGATAGGCTTAGCTACAGTGACTTCAGTATAAAGCATGATAGGCTTAGATACAAAGCTTAGCAGACAGTATCAAACTAGATATGCTTAGATACACCAGCATTGTTTCACTCCTGACCCAGCATACACTGTGGCTGCCTCAGGTTTAATCAGGGACAGGTCCATATAAAGATAAATAGATTGTTCTGCTCCTTGAGGAACCACATTTTACTAGGAAAGAGGAAAATCTGGTTCCTGCAGATGTGAGGAGCTGTAACCACCTATTAACCATATATTCGCCTTGTATCTATTGTAGTCACATCTATGACCCACATTAGACCACAACCTCAAACTGCTTTAGAGTTTCTGTTCGTTTATTCATTGTATAATGGAAAGTTTTTCACTGTTTCCAAGATCTTTGCAAGAATATTCATATTTACTGCAGCAAGCAGAGGTTTTATAAACTGTATTAAAACAAACATGGAAATAAAGGTGACAACCTGAAGCATAGAGAGGTGCAGAACTTTTTATTATACAGTTATTAAATTAGACCAGAAAAGACCTTTTAAGCCTTAACACAATCTAATAAAATCTGTGAAAATCTGTAAAGATTTTATGAATCTCGTTTTACGACTAAAACGTTAGAATCCTACAGTTTATTTTCCTTTCCTTTGACCCTGTTTTACATTCCCATCTCCCCTCCCTGTCCCTTCTATGTCCTGTTTTAGACCCCATGCTGCAATCTCCCTGTGTCCTGATGTTTTACTGTACTCCTGCTTCCATTAATGCTGCCCGCAAGTAGGTGCAGACGTATCCCGGCTCGCTTCCATAGACTTGCACGTATCCATAGGGAAGACTAACAGCACATTCTTACATTAATACTAACACAATTATATTTCCCTTGTGCCATAAGGAGATGTTAATAATCATATGTCTCTTTCTCTCTCTCCCCGATGCCTGCTCTCATAGAGATACCTGTAGCTCCTCCCACTACGGCAGCCAGCAGCACAGAGGAACCAGCCGGTAAGTTCTGCACTTATATTTTTAGATTAAAGTTGATCGAACATTCTCTACCTTAGATATCTATACTGGAATCTTAATTTTTTTGAGCTGCCATTATGAATTCTGCAACTAAAATATAACCAACATCTGAAAATCCTGTGTCCTAGAATAATCTTATGGAGCATTTCACTCTTCTCCCCGATCATGCTCTTATTCATATGTATTTTTGGAAAACACAAAGTCAGCCGCTTCTTTAATTGTCGTGAAATCATTTTCATGTGCGGAATACATGGAAAAAAATGGAATTTTGAATCGGTTTCAGGTAAATATTTTGTAAATGGCATAAATTCAGTTACAGAAGAATTTGTACATAAATGCGGTCTGTAATACAGAGAGGGGTCGCTGGGCCACAAATCACTTATCCTGCTCAACAGTTCACGTGATCCCATTCAATACCCTGGTCACTGGCTTCCTTCTTCAGTCATGAGCCAAACATTTATAAGGTTTTATATTTATTACTAAAATAGTAAAGAATTACATTTATTTTCTTTTGTTCCAACATATTATAGGGGGTAATTGAAACCTGTGCAGGGAAACATTGACCAGTTGCCTATAGCAACTAATCAGATTGCTTCTTTTATTTTTCAGAGGCTTTTAAAAAATACAATCTGATTGGTTGCTATGGGAAACTGGTCCACTTTTTTTGTTGCACGGGTTTTAATAAACCTTATCCAATGTGCTGTGGGGTTCATGTTCTAGTTTCCCTATATTTGCCATATAAAGACACTGTCCTAGGGGAAGGATACAGTGAGACGTATCTGCACAAAATATATACTGATTGCTGAACACTTTGCATCTTATATCTGGCAGAAATGGCTGGCCCAAATTCTGTCATAGTTTTATGTGAGCTATAAAGGGGAGATTCTCACAAATTTCTGTTCCAGCGATATTATTCACACCTTTTTTTTTTTTCTCCTCACATTTTCAAAGGTCTTTTGTGCTGCTATGAAAATATGTGAAAATTCACGCCACTTTTGTTTTTTTTTCGTGCCCAAATTTATTTTTGTTGCAGCCATATCAGGTTTTTTTGCGCCAAAATTGCAGATTTTTGCACTAAATTTTACATCCCAGAAAATTCTGGCAGAAACAAAAGCTACTAGTGCCCAGACAAGCGATAACTGTATAAATAAAACATTTCTGAGCTTAAATGTGAGTGCAGGTACAGTGACCAAGAAAGATTTTTTTTTTTTATAAAATTTTTCAATGATAATAATTTTTTTTTTTAATTATTACTTAAATAACACCTTTTCCCCAAAAAACTAAGAAAAAAAACCCAAAAACATCAAAAAGCTGGTGTGAAATTTTTGATGTAAACTGGACTCTCACCCCTTTGAAAATATCATGTAAAGCCAACAATATACGTGGACACGCCCACTTTTACAAAACTAACGTGAACAGTGTAAACCGCGGCACAAAACTCTTTGTAAATGTGGTCGATACTTTTTGCCCCAAAATTTTGGCGTGAAATTGATTTTTTGGCGTGAAAATTCTCGAAGAATCTCCCCCATTGTGTTAATATTTGTCCACTATTCAATGCATAGATAATACCATGTAATAGTACAGTAAATACATGATATAGCCAGACAATGCATAAATAATATGACCAGACAATGCTCAAATCATAGTCATACAGAGGGAGATTTATCAAAACCTGTCCAGAGGAAAAGTAGTTAAGTTGCCCATAGCAACCAATCAGATCGTTTCTTTCATTTTCCAGAGGCCTTTTCAAAAATGAAAGCAGCGATCTGATTGGTTGCTATGAACTCATGCTGTTCCTCTGGACAGGTTATGATAAATCTCCCGCACGGTGAATATATGATATAGCCAGACAATTCATAAATAATATGGACATACAGTCAATACATAATATAGCCAAAGAATGTGTAAAAAATATGACTAGACAAAGACTTATACCACCATACATTAAATAATACAGTAAATATGATATAGCTAGACATGATGCATAAATATCGCCATCAATACATGATATAGCCAGACAATGCAAACAAACACCATTATACAGTGGAAGAAAAATATATATATATAAAATATAGCTGTACAATGCATCGGTAACACCACCATTTATATATAAGTGAAAAGTACATCTCAAACACAAAAGTGCAAATATTGTTTGATTCTTCTTGATGGAATAACTAGTGCCATCCTGGAACCTTTGTCCTGGGCATAGGGGCTATGCAGGAGATTGTGCGGCTCTATACACAGTGTGTCCTATAGATATATATACATATATCCTGCTGTTTTGAATTGTTGCTCGTGTTGGGACCTGCCTGATATGGTTCAGCAGCCCCTCATACACTGCAGCCTCCTGACACAGAGGAGAAAACACGTGGATTAGCTGACACAATGAATGGAGACATTAAGAGCATGTCTGCAAAGACGGCTGTGACAGCCTGCAGCTGAGGATGGACCAGATGGAACGTCAATAAACAATGGATCAATTCTGTGTCATCATGACACAATGGGGGAAAAATTCATGCACCCCCCACCCCCTAATACCTGACGTACAACAAGAACAGATTTTTTTTTTGCCCCGATAGGCTTAGATACACTGGTTCGGCAGACAGTATCACACCTGATAGGCCTAGATATGCTAGCTCTGTAGATTGTCTCACATGGCTTAGATACACTGTCCCCGAAGCCTATTTGGCATAGATATACCCAGCATAGAACTGACAGCATATGTTGGTGATCTGTGATCTTGTGAAACACTTGAAGGATAAGTCAGTGGGCTGGGACGGTATCACACAGTAGGCTTAGATACAGCAGCAAATAGTATAATACATAAAGCTTTGATACACAGCTCAGTTAACCAGTATTACTCAAAGGGCTTAGATAAAATGAACTTAGCATAGTATCAAACAAGACAGGCTTAGATACACCAGCTCATCAGACAGCATAACACATGATTGGCTTAGACACACTAGCTGAGCAGATGGTATCATGCACACTGCTCAACTAGCAGTAAAATGCATAAGGCTTAGATACACAGCTGAACAAGCAGTATTAGGGTGGGTTTACACCACAATTTTGCTCTACAGTTTCGGCATACAGTTTCATAAAAAAAAAAAACGTATGTAACCGTTCAGAAAACTGTGCCCATAGACTTCCCATTCAAAACCGTATGCACCATAATGTATACGGTTGTCTCCGTTTTTCAAAACATTCGTTTTTTTACTCTTTTTTTTTTTTTTCCGGACAGAAAAACGTAGCCTGCCACGGTTTTTGGCCCGGGTGAAAAACCGTATTAAAGTATATGTTCTCTTTAAACATGGGAGTCAATGGGAACCGTACAAAACTGTATGTGCGTACAGTTCCATCTGGTTTTCACCTTACGATTTTTGACTTTGCACAGTTTTTTTTCTTGGAACTTCAAACAAACAAGTGAAACTTTATTCATAATGGAGTGAAAAGTTAAAAACGTATTGTTTTTTTCTTAAAAAACGAATGCAACCGGACATCATTTTTAAACCATATACAGGTTAAAATTTGTACACACGTTTTGATACAGTTTAGTCCGGTTTTGAGGAATCCATTTTTTTTTTAAATCAAAAACCTGATACGGGAACTGTGTGGTGTGAACCCGGCCTTACACAAAAGGCTTATATAAAATTAACTCATGACAGTCCTGGATACAGTAGTTTAGCAGACAGTATCACACATGATAGGCTTAGATACTTAGATCTATGTAGACCGTATCATACAGAATAGATTTGGATTCATCAGTTGAAAAACAAAAAAAGGAGTAAGGACTTTTATAATGGTAAATCATATAACATGGTATTCAAACTAACATTTAGATGCCTTTCATGAAGGTCTTAGAATCTTTCTGAATAAAGGCAAATCCTGAAATACAAGTTAAATACTAAGAATACAATTTTAAATCAGCATTTCTGTCTCTAGAGGCGCTGCAGGGAAAAGGCTTTCAGTTTAGTTGGGTTGTGGCTGTCCTCCATCTTGTTGATGTTTCTGTCCTCTCAGATCAGCATTCATTGACAGATAACTATCTTATGACAGATTCCTATTTATGTTCAATCCATCACAGATCATATTCGCCTATTTTCTGATTCTGACTGACTAGTAAATTGGTTTCATTTTCTTCCTCTCAGTAAGATAGTGAGATTTTTAAGTCATAAAACTACTCCATTATGCAATTTTTTTCCCGAAAACTTTAATCTTTTCCAAAAAAAGAATGTTTTTTTTTCCGCCCATGACTTCAAAATTTCCAGAAATTTTACATCTCTAGCCCGAGAAAAGCCAGGAGGCCCGGGTAGTGAAAAAATTGCTGAAGTTTTATTTTACCATGATCAAAGATGCAACATTTCGGCATCTGAGGTGCTTTTTTCAATGTTGCATCTCTGATCTTGGTGGAATAAAACTTAAGTAATGTTTTCACTACCTGGGCCTCCTGCTGTCACCGCATATTACTTTGTGAATTTGTCTTCGGTGTGGCAGCCGGTATTTTCACGCAGGCGGTTGTTGTCCTGTGCTAGCTCTCCTGCCATACACCACATAATAGGAATAGATTCATCAGCTCAGAGAGCATCATATATGATAGAGGTAAGTTTAGAAAGGTATCTAAAGATCCAACAGAAGAACAATAGATGGACGGCAGTGAGTGTAAAGGAGGGAGGTCCTCTCCTGTAGAACAGTTTTCATGATAATCCATGAAACATCTCAGAGGATTAAAAAGACAATCTGGAGCTCAGCCCTGAGTGATGTCTGCATGTGGAGGTTGATGCGGCCTTAGGCATTAGTTTGATCGGGGAATGTGCCTGATTATCTAAACGTACCGCCATTAATCCACAACACTGTCAACAAGAGATGCCACAGGATGAGCAGCAAAGGACCGCGTCTCTTTGAACAGTGACATTAACCAGCATATCAATTGTGTATATATATATATATATATATATATATATATATATAATATAAACAGCAACCATGGGTTGTATCCAGTATTGTAGATCAATTGTATTAAAGAAAGTAGGCCTGGGCTGTATTACCACATACAACCTGTGAACAAGTGGGGTGCTGTTTTAGGGAGAAAGTTACTGTGGACGAAGCCACCATTGAAGAGATTGTGTCAATCAGATTTACCAATGAAAATGCAGCACAATCCATTTATTATTTATAGCCACATTTTGAACACTTATCCTCCGGGTCCAACAAGGAGGGTGTGGTCTATATATGCTAGAATGCGCACTATTCTGCTTTGAAGTAAGTCATCTAATAGATGATCTAAACTTTTACACTAGACAGTGGTCAGATACACTAGATTTATTAATCAGCCTGATAGACTTGGATCTGGCACATTGGAAGACATAAAATCTAGTAGCTAAGACCAAGAATTTATCTGAAGGTCCAAATTGTTCTGTCAGACATGATGATAAAGTAGCTGGACTGGTACTGTAGAACAGGGCAAGTGAGGTGGAGAAACTCTACACACATCTCATGGCTATAAAGTGCCCACTCCCCTCACTGCTGGATGGGACAGGGTAGGTGCCCATAGTGTTTGTCACTGTTACACTCCTTGAACTAGGCATCCTCTTTGCTGCTCATGCTTTACCCATTAGGGCAGCATCAGGCTAAGGCCCCTTTCACACTATAAAATGTGTCCGTTTTAAAGATCCGTTCAATGTTCCGTTATAAAAACCCATAAAATAGGTTGTTACAAAATCCCATTATAGTCTATGGGATGTTAACATTATCCGTTTTAATCAGTTATAGCCCATTATTAATAACGGATGTTATTTTGTGATGGGAGAAATAGTGCATGCATTATTTCTTCCGTTCTTTCTCCCGTCACAAAATAATGTCCGTTATTAATAACGGGTTAAAACGGATAATGTAAAAATCCCATAGACTATAATGGGATTTTGTAACAGACGATTTTAAGGGTTTTTATAACGGAACATTGAACGGATCTTTAAAACGTATTAATTTTATAGTGTGAAAGGGGCCTGAACTAGACTACTACCAGCAAGTCTATAATGTTAAACCTTAGCCCGTTGTAGGGGGTCACTTCTTTGTATAGCGAGTACATAACTGTTTGCTTTGCCTCTTCTCCAGACCGTGGTGGGCTCCTTGGATTTTGATGGAGGCAGATAATGTCCCATCCATGCCGCAGGCTGCCTCCTCATCCAGTATAGAGTGCAATGTTGGGTTTGCGAAAAGCTATTTTCTTGGCAGTGGTTATAGGATTCCATTGAGTATTAGTAATTCTCTCTCCGCTTGCATTTCATTACATTCAATTACTTGCTCGGTGCAGGGCCGAAGCTCTGTGTAAGTGCCTGAGAATGTGTACAGAATGAAGTCCTGTATGCTCTCACAGCTCTGCTACTCCATTGCCATCACCTGCACTTGTCCAAGCTCAGTGACAATGGCATTGTTGTGTGACACAAGTAGCATGATTGTGACTTTTGTATCATTCAACCCCCACTTTTTTGTTTCTCACCTTACATGACAAAGTGTAACTTATTAGTGTGGACCTGTTGTGAAGGCTGCCCATACACATTGATAGTTGTCATCCAACTACGCATCTGGACTGTAGCTAGGCCTTTCATCCCAAAAACCTTGCACATGTGAATTAGCTGAAGGTTTATTTCAATGGGGAGAGGGGCTGAAGAACAAAAGGACTCGGCATTTGGTGTGTGATGCCAGATCCTTCTTTCCCATTTGGCTGCCTGCATACATATTAGATGGAATCCATCTTAAAGACCTGATCAGATGAGTCCATCACTGATCACGGTATCTATCACTGTATACCATCTCTGTAGGGGTTACTAGTCGCCTATACATATATACATTTTTATTATGTAACTTGTTTTTCTAAACTCTCCTCAATGGATCATAATCATATAACTATCTAAATGACTGTACATTCTCTTCTTATATCTCCATGGCATGTAAGTGTCTAATGATCCTCAAGGTGCTCCATTGTACAAAAAGCAAAGCACTGACTTGTGACACTATAGACCCTGCCTCTACATTCTACAACTACTAAATAGTACTAATTCTATACATCCCCTGCTCCCATATACATTCCTATACAAAGAGAGCCAAAGAATTCAGTGGTTCTTCCTAACCCTGAATGGCATAAATGAACAATGGGGAATTCCTGACAATAAGATGGGTCCAGAGGTCTCACGGGGGTGAGGCTTGAGGTGAAAGAGACCACCGGAGGTGGAAGACACAGTACTGTCTTTCTATAAAAAGCTTTGTTCATGGCCTTCACTAAAAAGAACAATGGACAACTTTATCTGAATGGTGGAATCTCTCATTAGTTTCTCCTTTAAGCCATTATTGAGGCCATGTAGCAATCAGAATTAGCAGAGTTTACAACTTTTGTTTTAGTATTAGTCTGTTATCCTGCAATACTTTCAATTGTCTTTATGTTGGATGGATGAGACTAGAAGATATTGCCTTGTTTTTGGATCTTTAGTCTTCTTCAGATTTAATATACATCATGTTTAATATTTCTATCTTCATCTCCATCCATCATATCCTTGTCCTTCAACCTAATGATCTAGTCATTGATGCTTTGGTTTGTGCCCCCCCCCCCTTTCAAACTTTATTAATAATTCCAATAGTTAATGTTCTGCTTCTTCATTGTCCATCCCAAATACACTGCTCAAAAAAATAAAGTGAACACTTAAACAACACAATGTAACTCCAAGTCAATGACACTTCTGTGAAATCTCACTGTCCACTCAGGAAGATCACTGATTGACAATCAATTTCACATGGAACAGACAACAGGTGGAAATTATAGGCAATTAGCAAGACACCCCCAATAAAGGAGTGGTTCTGCAGGTGGTGACCACAGACCAGTTCTCAGTTCCTATGCTTCCTGACTGATGTTTTGGTCACTTTTGAATGCTGGCGGTGCTTTCACCCTAGTGGTAGCATGAGACAGAGTCTACAACCCACACAAGTGGCTCAGGTAGTGCAGCTCATCCAAGATGGCACATCAATGAGAGCTGTGGCAAGAAGGTTTGCCGTGTCTGTCAGCGTAGTGTCCAGAGCATGGAGGCGCTACCAGGAGACAGGCCAGTACATCAGGAGACGTGGAGGAGGCCGTAGGAGGGCAACAACCCAGCAGCAGGACCGCTACCTCCGCCTTTGTGCAAGGAGGAGGAGGAGGAGCACTGCCAGAGCCCTGCAAAATGACCTCCAGCAGGCCACAAATGTGCATGTTTCCACTCAAACGGTCAGAAACAGACTCCATGAGGGTGGTATGAGGGCCCAACATCCACAGGTGGGGGTTGTGCTTACAGCCCAACACTGTGCAGGACATTTGGCATTTGCCAGAGAACACCAAGATTGGCAAATTACCCACTGGTGCCCTGTGCTCTTCACAGATGAAAGCAGGTTCATATTGAGCACATGTGACAGAATCTGGAGACGCTGTGGAGAGCGTTCTGCTGCCTGCAACATCCTCCAGCATGACCGGTTTGGCGGTGGGTCAGTAATGGTGTGGGGTGGCATTTCTTTGGGGGGCCGCACAGCCCTCCATGTGCTGGCCAGTGGTAGCCTGACTGCCATTAGGTACTGAGATGAGATCCTCAGACCCCTTGTGAGACCATATGCTGGTGCGGTTGGTCCTGGGTTCCTCCTAATACAAGACAATGCTAGACCTCATGTGTCTGGAGTGTGTCAGCAGTTCCTACAAGAGGAAGGCGTTGATGCTATGGACTGGCCTGCCCGTTCCCCAGACCTGAATCCAATTGAGCACATCTGGGACATCATGTTTCGCTCCATCCACCACAGACTGTCCAGGAGTTGGCGGATACTTTAGTCCAGGTCTGGGAGGACATCCCTCAGGAGACCATCCTCCACCTCATCAGGATCATGCCCAGGCGTTGTAGGGAGGTCATACACACTACTGAGCTTGACTATGAAAAGACGAAAGTATTTAATACGATTTGTTCATTCATTCAGATCTAGGATGTGTTATCATAGTGTTTCCTTTATTTTTTTGAGCAGTGTATAACATAAGGAACAATATAAGGAACAATATAAGGAACATTATTTTTGGATTTTTTTCACGTGTCTCCTGATTCTCTACCAATAGTTTTTCCTGTTGAATCACAAGATATTAAACTCAAGAAGCCAACACTGATAAGGGCCATTGGATATTGGAGCATTTAAGTCACTGAAGTGTTATCTACCATCCAGGTATCGACTTGAAGGGAAAACCATTATCGGATAATTAAAATTACTGGACCGTGTTATTGGATGAGATTTCGGAATTGTCTAATTCTTTCTAACAGAAAATGAAGATTCTCAACTTTTGTGGGCCATATCAACTTATATAAAACACAACAATAAAACTAGTCACAGATTCCTTAAACTAAACTTCCACAATACATTTATGTAGATGAACAAACCTGGACAATAATCCATCCATTTATTTCACTCCACTGACAACACTTACTGTTATTTCAGCTCATAAATTTTCGGATTTCATCCCACACGTCCACACACTGAATTATAGGGTTTATAAATAGCCACTACATTGAAATGTAACACATTTTCCCCCTCTGTGTTGAAAATACCGGCCAAGAGTGTTTTTTTTATGTTTATCTTTTTGGCCTTGCCTTCAAGACGTTGTTCCTTTAATTGCTTCCATCTCCCACCGTTCCTTCATCGCCAAAATGAAAGTTATCACAATAGAGGACACAATGTTTACATACCACAATATACAGGGAGAAATCCATCAGAGGACAGCTTTAATTTTATACTATTTAACCTCAGAAAATAAGGGGTAACACATTTTATTTCTTCACAAATTTTCAAGGTTACTTTGAGAGCTCAGATTCTAGATGGTTGTTCTTACCTTCTCCACTTGTGTGTGCTCACATGGGTAGACCGCCTTAGACTTAAGATGACAAGATGTCTTGACACCAACCAGGATGATCGGTGAAATGTCAATTTGTTCTGTGTTCTCACAGCAGGATGTTTCCTATACATCATGTCACTGCACAAACAAGACTCAACCGGACTTTTATATAAAAATGTGAATTAGTTTTGCCATTTGGAACTGTAATTTTTTTTGAATTTCATGAATTGTTTGTTCATATTTTAAAAAGAGATGTAACTGGTGGCAAGTCCGTTGTTATGGTTTATTCATAGAACAGCCATTTTGAACACTTTTGTTTAATAAGTATTATTTAAACAATAATCTCATCATGCATGAGTGTGCTGGGTATAACCAAAAGGGACTCCCTTTATTTTCCAGTCTATATAATATATATATATATATATATATATATATATATATATATATATATAAGCTATACATCTCATATGACCTTATTATTATTAACCTGCACATGGTTGATCTACAACCTGTGGCTCTCCAGATGTTGTAAAACTATGGCTCCCAGTATGACTTTCAACTCTTTTTATGCCCCCTCTAAATCATTATCTATGGTCATGCCACTGCACAAACACAACATTGCACACAAGAAATGCCTCTGTTTTGCACCTGACGTTATAAACTTATAATAGTGCCTTTTTTTGTGACATTTTTGTTAAGATAGTTGTGTTAGCAAAAACATTATACCCCCCTTCATTGTTCTTTAGTGTGAGTAGTCAAGAGACCCCAGGCAGCCATTTTTATTTTTTCCCCCTTATTTTTTTTTTAGCTATAGATCTGTTCACAATATGAACGTAAAAGAGCCCTGCCCATCACTGATCTCCAGCCTCCAGCTCTCCAACAATTGCAAACTACAACATGAATCAATAGCAAACAGTTTTTCAGGCTTGCTGGGAGTTTTAGTTTCCCAACAGAAGGAGAGCCTCAGGTTGCTGATCACTAGCGTACATTGTATGACGAACACCAGTTATTAAAGTATGGTCATATTTATTTTCTTCCTGTCCTCCAGTCAAATGAGAACCTCCCAGCTAGGAGAAGATGTGGTGGTGTTTGTGGGGGTCCGAAAACAATAATGAGGCCTAATCTAATTACATGGTTTATTTGTGGTGATTTGTCTTCCAATCAATCTTGCTCAAGCAGAATAATAGGCAGATAATGTGCACTGAGCTGAACTTCACTTGTTTCTGAGCCACGGGGTTAATGAGAGGCGTTGGCCCCGTTGGGAGCAGTCATCCATTATCAGGCACACAAGCTCATTGAGAGGCATTGGATGCTAGGCGACAGGCAAGATGCCAATCACACACACACTTGGTATGGGACACGGGAACAGCCTAAGTATCCTGCCAGAAATACTGTGGTTTATTTTGTAGAAATTCAACCTGGTAAAGAATTTGTAATAACTTTGGCTGCACATAACACTGGATAAAGTTTACTCTCAGAAAGGGATTACAGTCAGTCAGAGACAGTAGCACAATTTGCAGTCACTGTGATTTACAAGGTTAAGCAAAGTGGCAACTGTGGTAACTGGAGGAAAGGTTATTGTGAGATTATATGATCAGCTATGGGTTGACCTATACACATCTAGCGCTCGGTATTGATCAGGATTCTTTTTTCTCTCTCTCTCTCTCCGTAGACTGTGAGACTTACTGCAAAGCATCAAAAGGAAAGCTAAAGATTAACATGAAAAAGTACTGCAAGAAGGATTATGGTGAGTGTGTACCTAATCTGAAATCTGCTATTTCTTTGCCTCAATCTGATTAGATGTGATGGGATCTCAGCATTAGACTTCATTGACTTGTGATCAACTGGAGTCCTCACCAAGTCTGAGAATTATTTCATCTATATAGCACCATGTATTCTCCCACTCTACAGAGAGAATACAGTCACCGAAATCTAGAAAAGTAAAAAGCAAAGGGAAAGTAAAGCAGTGAATATGCTGCCTAATAAACTAAACACTAGGGGGGGTGATTATCATTAGCGCAGACTTTTGTGCAATGCGAAACCTGGTGCGCAGGTATGTTAAAACTGTTTAGCGGAATCCCATTGACAGCAGTGGGAAGCTGCTGCAAATGGATTCTGCTCAGGATTTTAAGCAAAAATTCCTGGTAGAATTTGTCAGTGTGAACTTAGGGTGAATTTACAAGTAGCACGAAAGACTCCCCTCTATTGTGGGGGTTCTACATGTCAGACAATCTCTTCTTGTTACAAAGGTTGCATGACAATGAGCTGAACACAGACTTTTGAGCAAACTTGGTGCGCAGGTATGTTAGGTTTTTCCTACTCGTTGCACAAAATTTATTATGCAGCGCATGCCCCTACATACCACCAAAAAATTGTGAAAAGCTTACACACGTGCCTACACCAGCCAGTCACTGGAGTCAATTAGCACAAAAATAAATTTTTCGCAAATGATACATTCAGCGCATCTGCAAACCACGCCCCCTGAAAGCGCACAGGATGAAAAAGCTAGGGCAGACATCATAAAAATATGCAAAATTAGATGCACAAAATAGATACATAGCACAAGTAATTTAGTAGGGGCATGCCAGTCTCCCTCCTGACTCTATCTTCCTGCTGAGATCCCTAGAAGAAACCTAAGGTGGCCCCACACGTTATATTAAAGTCATCTTAACCTGCAAATTTCAGTGTGATTGACTCCCTACACTTACCTGACAAATGATGTAGGGAAGAGTAGGTCAGGCATGTTGGATTTCAGTTACCCAATCCTATTGTCCTCAGGCAATCAAGCGTCGGATATTTCAAGTGCAGCGGACATTGCCAATATTAATTGTCGCTATGACAGCGCGGACCTGCGACGCCTCCATTCATAGCAATGCAGTTCACGCAGAATTCCGCCAAAAGAATTAACATGTGAATTTTTTTCGGCCAAACTCAATAATGGAATTTCTGTTGTCTGAAGTGGGCAGCAAAATCCCACTGACAGCAATGGGAAGTTGCTGCATGAGGATTCCGCTGCGAAAATTCCTGGCAGAATTTTGGTAGCGTGAACTGGTCCTTAGGGTGAATACACAAGTAGCAGAATTTCTGCCAAAGTTTTTTTTTTTTTGTACAGTACATGTAAATTAGATTTTTCACTAAACTTTCTGTGCAAAAATCTATCTGCAGTGTTGATTCTTAAATCTGATATGTCAATTTTAGTTGTGGAAAGAAATTTTGATTTCCACATTAACATCATTTGGAAAAATCTCCAACCAACCCCATAACCTTTAATATTATACTTTTCCCGAAAAACATTCAAACACCTTCCCTTGAACTTGAGTCAGACATCACATCAACACGTGGTAGCGATTTCTATAGTCTCACTGCTCTTACAGTAAAGAATCTATGTCTGTGATGATGGGTGAAACCTTCTTTCCTCTAGACGTAGAGGATGTCCCCTTGTCTTACCGGCCTAGTTATAAAAAGATCACTAGAAAGATCTCTGTACTGTCCATTAATATATTTGTATATTGTGATCAAATCGCCCCTAAGACGTCTTTTCTCCAAACTACATAACCCCAAGCTTTATAACCTGTCTTGGTCCTGTAATCCTCCCATTCCACCAATTATCTATGTCACCTGTAACCTTGCTTAACCCCTTAAGGATGGCAGGCGTATCCATATGCCCCCGTTTTAAAGTCCTTAAGGACTGAGGGCGTATGGATACGCCCGTGGGAATTTCGCTAGCCAGTTAGGGACCGGACCAGGATGCCTGCTGAAATCATTCAGCAGGCATCCCGTGCAAATGCCTGGGGGGTCCTGAGACACCCCCCCCCCCCATGTCGGCGATCAATTCAGATCATCCGATTGCGGCAATTCCGGGCTGATCGGGTCTCTGGTGACCCGATTGCCCGGAAAATAGGGATGATCGGATGTGTGACAGCCCCGATCATCCTAAGGGATAGGAGCAAGGTGGCAGTGATGCCACCCCCTCCTATGCCCTGTGCCATTAGTCAGTAATGACTACTGACCAATGGCAGTTGAAGGCGGGCGGGGGGGGGGGTTACCATGAAAACCCTCCGCTCTGCCCGCCCCTGGATGTCGGGAAGAGCGGGGGGGAAGATGGCGGCCGGTACCTGGGGACTTGCGGCGGGGACTGGCGATCATCGGTGGCATCAGCGGAGATCAGCGGTGGAGGTAGGGAGGCGACGGCACTGAGCAGCAATGAAGGTAACAGTAAAGCGATCTTTACTGCTGCCTTCTAGAGGTTGCCAAACTGCAACTCCCAGCATGCCCAGACAGCCAAAGGCTTTCTGGGCATGATGGGAGTTGTAGTTTTGGAACATCTGTAGGGCCACAGTTTGGAGACCACTATACAGTGGTGCCCAAACGGTAGCCCTCCAGATGTTGCAAAACTACAACTCTCAGCATGCCCAGACTGCCCAGGCATGCTGGGAGTTGTAGTTCTGTAACATCTGTCCCTTCAGATGTTGCAGTACTACAACTCCCAGGATGCCTGGACAGTCTCAGCATGCTGGGAGTTGTAGTTTAGCAACATCTGGAAGAGCACAATTTGGAGACCACTATACACAGTGGTCTCTACGTTATAGACCTCCAGATGTTGCAAAACTTCAACTCCCAGCATGCTGAGACTGTCCAGGCATGCTGGGAAATGTAGTACTGCAACATCTAAAGGGACAGACTCCCAGCATGTCTGGGCATGCTTGGAGTTGTAGTTTTGCAACAACTGGAGGTCTATAGCGTAGAGACCACTGTATAGTGGTCTCCAAATTGTGCTCTTCCAGATGTTGCTAAACTACAACGACCCAGCATGCCTGTCGGCAGTCTGGGCATGCTGGGAGGTGTAGTTTTGCAACAGCTGGAGGAACACTGGTTGGGAAAAACTGAATTGGGAAACAGACAATGTTGCCCAACCTAACTCAGTGTTTTGCAACCAGTGTGCCTCCAGCTGTTGCATAACCACAACCCTCAGCATGCTCGGACAGCCAAAGGGCATGCTGGGAGCTGTAGTTTTTCAACAGCTGGAGGTTCCCCCCCCCCATGTGAATATACAGGGTACATTCACACGGGCAGCGGTTTACAGTTAATCTCTCGCTGCAATTTAGAGATGCAGGAAATTTTCCACTGCAGCTCAAACTCCCATCGGGAAACTCTCTTTAATCCCCCGGCAGTCTGATTGTACCCTAAAAACACTACACTACACAAAATAAAGGGTAAAACACTACATATACACATACATTCCTCCCCCCCCCCACCCCACCCAATAAAAATGAGAAACCTCTGGTAAGGCACGGTTTTCTAAAACGGAGCCTCCAGCTGTTGCAAAGCAACAAATTCCAGTATTTTCGGACAGCCATTGACTATCCAGGCATGCTGGGAGTTTTGCAAGAGCTGGAGTCACACTGTTTGGGAAACACTGCCGAAGGGTAATTTTGGAATCCGGGTCCATCCCTATGCAAATATCTAATTTAGGCCTCAAATGCACATGGCGCTCTCTCACTTCGGAGCCCTGTCGTATTTCAAGGCAACAGTATAGGGCCACATATGGGGTAACACATTTTTGGGGCTTTTTCTCCTTTTACCCCTTCTGAAAAGGTACATTTGCGGTCTACGCCAGCCTGTTAGTGTAAAAAAAAAAATATATATTATAATTTTACACTTACATGCTGGTGTTGCCCCATACTTTTCATTTTCACAAGAAGGAAAAGGAAAGAAAGACCCCCAAAATTTGTAACGCAATTTCTCCTGAGTACGAAAATACCCCATATGTGGGAGTAAAATGCTCTGCGGGCGCACAAACATTTTTCACTTTTTTTTTAAATTACATTTTTGAACTTTTTATGTCCCCATAGGGGACTATCTATAGCAATCCTTTGATTGCTAATACTGTTCAGTGCTATGTATAGAACACAGAACTGATCAGTATTATTGGTGATCTTCTGCTCTGGTCAGACCAGAGCAGAAGACATCGGGAGACGGCCGGAGCCAGGTGAGGGGACCTCCGGCCGCCATGCTGGATGATCGGATCGCCGCGGGTGATCCGATCATCCATTTAAAGTACTGCACTGCCGCAGATGCCGTGATCTGTATTGATCATGGCATCTGAGAGGTTAATGGCGGACATCGCGGATGTCGGCCATTACCGGCGGGTCCCTGGCTGCTAGCAGAACCTACTGTGTATGACGCGAGCACCGTTCCGATGCTCGCGGTCATACAGGACAAATGTACATCCTGGTGCGCTAAGTACTGCCAAACCAGGACGTACATTTACATCCGTGGTCGTTAAGGGGTTAACCGGGAGAAATTGGGCTTCAAATTTTGGGGTCCATTTTCTCCTATTACACCATGTGAAAATGAAAAAGGAGTAACACCATCATTTTAGTGTTAAAAATCTAATTTTCCATTTTCACGTCCAACTTCAAAGCAAAGTCGTCAAACACCTGTGAGGTGTTAAGGCTCACTGTACCCCTTGTTACATTCCTTAAGGGGTGTAGTTTCCAAAATAGTATGCCATGTGGGGTGATTTTTGCTGTTCTGGCACCATAGGGGCTCCCTAAATGCAACATGGCCCCCCAAAAACCATTTCAGCAAAATTCAATTTCAAAAAGCCAAATTTTGCTCCTTCCCTTCTGAGCACTGTAGTGCGCCAGCAGAGCACTTAATGTTCACATATGGAGGCATTTTCTTAATCAGGAGAAATTCGGCTTCAAATTGTGGGGTCCATTTTCTCCTATTATGCCTTATGGAAAAGAAAAATTTGGGGTAACACCATCATTTTAGTGTTAAAAATCTAATTTTCCATTTTCACGTCCAATTTCAACGCAAAGTCGTCAAACACCTGTGAGATGTTAAGGTTCACTATACCCCTTGTAACGTTCCTTGAGGGGTGTAGTTTCCAAAATAGTATGCCATGTGTTGTTTTTTGTTTTTTTTTGCTATTTTGGCACCCCATGGGGGCTTCCTAAATACAACATGGCCCCCAAAAACCATGACAGCAAAATTAGTTTTCAAAAATCCCACAGTTGCTCTTTCCCTCTTGAGCCATGTTGTGAGCCCACAGAGCACTTTATGTCAACATATGATGTATTTCCATACTCGAGAGAAATTGGGCTACACATATTGGGGGGGCTTTTTCTCCTTTTACCACTTTTAAAAATGAAAAAAATGGGGCTACAAGAACATGTTAGTGTAAAAAATGCAGATTGTGATTTTTCTCCTCCACTTTGCTGCAATTCTTGTGAAACACCTAAAGGGTTAACACACTTTTTGAATGTCATTTTGAATACTTTGAGGGGTGTAGTTTCTATAATGGAGTCATTTATGGGGTATTTCTCACAGAAAGGACCCTCAAATCCAGTTCAAACTTAACTGGTCCCTAAAAAATTCAGATTTTGAAATTTTCATGAAAATTTTGAAAATTGCTGCTATACTTTGAAGCTCTCTAAATGTCTTCAAAAAGTAAAAAAATAGGTAAATTTTATGAGGCCAACATAAAGAAGACATATTGTATTTGTGAATCAATATAAAATTTATTTGGAATATCCATTTTCCATACAAGCAGAGAGATTCAAAGTTAGAAAAAGTTAGACAGCCGATGGCTGTCCGGGCATGCTGGGAGTTGTAGTTTTACAACATCTGGAGGTCCACAGGTTGAAGACCACTGATGAAGGGATTGACAAGCGGAGAGTTCACTCCAGTATAAGCTGAGGGGGCGTTTTCAGCACAAAAAATCGTGATGAAAAACTCGGCTTATACTCGAGTATATACGGTATATATTTTTTTGATTTTTATCTTTTTCTTGGTCACTGCACCTGCACTCACATTTAAGCCCAGAAATGTTTTATTTATACAGTTATTGCTTGTCTGGGCACTAGTAACCATGGAATATTTTGCGAGATGTTTCTGCTGGAATTTTCTGTAAAATTTGCCACCAAACTCGGCAATTTTGGCTCAAAAAAATCCAATATGGCTGCAACAAAAAAATAATTTGTGGCACAAAAAAACAAACAAAAGTGGAGCGAAAATGAATTTTCACATATTTTCAAAGAAGCACAAAAGACCTTTGAAAATGTGAGGAGAAAAAAAAAGTGAATAATATCTCTGGAACAGAAATGACAGTAGTTTTTGAGAATCTCCCCCAATATATGTGGACACACCCACTTTTACAAAACTGAGGTGAAAAGTGTAAACTGCGGCACAAAGCCCTTCGAAAATGTAGTCGATGCTTTTCGTGCCAAAATTTTGGCGCAAAATAGTTTTTTTGGGTGCAAAATTCTTTGTAAAAATTATTTGCTAAAATTTTCTAATGAAAGCAATTGCAAAACCTATTGGTTATACATGCTTTACAACATATCAAAAGGTTTTGTATCTGACAGTGCCCATTTAAGCATTATACAGTGCCCATGCAAATCAGTGGACTGTCCGTGCGATGCAGGACTAAACAGGTGCTCCAAAAAGAGAGATGCTTCTTGCCACTCTTAGATGAAAAGGTATTTCTACACCAGAGAACCCCTTTAGGTGGTATACAGAAGGTCTTTGGTAGATTTCATAGCTTTATTGTAATCTTGTCCAGAGTTCCCCAACATTTCCTTATCATCTCCAAAAAAGAGCTGGTAACCCACTGGTCTGATTTTGGTCTAATGCCGTATACCTAATATGAGGTGTTCACTGTGATTTCATTGGTTTTGGCAGGAGGCCTACCATGCGAATGCATGCACTTAGCACTGGTGTTCTCACAGATGAGATGTATGGCTTTATAAAGACCTGGGATGTAGAAGTTTAAGTAGCTTTCCAAAAACAAGGCACTCATAGGATTTGCATACTAATTTGTGCCCAATGGGATAATGGAGTATTATTGGGGCAATACAAAAAAAAAAAAAACGCAGCCATTGAATGAATGCCCTACTTTGCATGTCTCCGCCCACATTCTTACAACATGGTGAGATCTGCTGTGGTGACAATTTCTAGCCCTATGTTTTACGTGGAGCTGAAGAAATGTGAGATTCCTGATAGACGATGCTTAGAAGACCAAGGATTGTGCAACGAGAAGGGAATTGTAATCTGCTGCTGCCCCCTTTGCGAGAGGTTTGGAAAGCGCAGTGGGCACCGGAGGCAACTATTTAGTTTCTCCCGCTGTGTGCTCTGCCCTTACGTTCCTTCCCCGGTCGCAGATGAGAAGACAAGCTTTTCTGTACAAGGCCTTGGCTGGCCGCCACCGCGTTCTGACAAGAAAAAACGCCTGCGTCCTGCGCGGCTACAGAAAGAAGAGACTAAAAAAAAAACTGACATGCCGCATTCTGCCTCCCGGCAGGGGGTACTTGACAATCAGCAAATGGGCATCTAAGGGGGACGCCTGCTGCTCCTTTTAATACGTCCGCTCACTTACAAACTGGAGCTATTTCACCTCAGCGTGAGGGCTCCTTTTCCTGGACGGACGATTAATCCGCTGGTGTCTGATCTCTGTGGCTTGGAAGGGCACGGCTTTGTATGGAGGGGAAGCAGGAGCTGCCAACTTTCCCAGAGAGCTGGAAGGGTGGAGGGGGAATCTAGAAGGGTAGGCCATGCAGCTATGCCTCGCTGACAAACAGTATCTCAGCCTAGAAGTGGCAGGGGGGCTGAGATACTGCCGGGCACAGGGGGACGTGGGTAAGGGTCCTACCTCCAAGAGCAACAGAGATAAAAGGAAACTTACAAGGAAATAGTGAAAGCTTCTTTAGAGTGTAATAACTCTATAGGGAGTGAATTCTACACTATTATGTCCAAATGAGATTATATCTGCTGTAAATCATGGTCCGCTGCTGAGGAAAGGGTTAAAAGTGCTATAGAACCTGGATTATTTTGAGCTTCACAATATGCTTTGTGTTCCAATTCCTCAACATTTACACAACCTCTGTTGACTGTCAGTGAATGGGAATGGTTATATCTGGAGGCTAAAAAACAATCCTGCACATTATAAAAGAGAGCTCTTCTAGATAGAAAACATAATGTTTTTATTCACTGGCAGCAAGCAGACAGCTTGGAAATTGTTTAGAAAAATGTTTCCTGCTCTACTGAATATCAATCTGATGCCATAGTTAAAAAAAAATAATACTTAGTAGACTCCTATTACAGATTGGCTTAGCCAAAATTATATAATCGATTTATACAAACATTACTCCATATGTAATTTGTTTAAAGATAACCTGTCCTATGAGCAGGATACGATAGAAGGACAGATGCTGAGCTCTGCGCTATATAGGTTTATATGATTTAGAGCAGGAAATCTGAGCAAACAGCATAATAAATACTGACAGGACAGTAAGAGTCCTGCTTACCCCACCCACACAGGATGATTGACAGCTTACCCCACCCACACAGGATGATTGACAGCCTACATTGCTCCCACAGGATGATTGACAACTTACACTGAATGATTGACAGTTTACATTGCCCACCAAGGATGATGCACCATAGGAAAGAGAAAAAACTGGAACTTCTTAGGTGGCGCTTCTACACCCGGATAATGATGACAACAATGCGTCAGTTTCAATAAAATTATTTATTTATTTTTTTCCACAAAAATGCTAGTTTTCCCCAAAATTTTAAATTTTTACAAGGGATAATAGGACAAAATGCCCCCCAAAATTTGTAACCCCATCTCTTGTGAGTATGGAAATACCCCAAGTGTGGACATCAAGTGCTCTGCTGGCGCACTACAATGCTCAGAAGAGAAGGAGTCCCATTTGGCTTTCGAAAAGCGAATTTTGCTGAAATGGTTTTTGGAGGGCATGTCTCATTGAGGAAGCCCCTATGGTGCCAGAACAGCAAAAAAAAATAAAATAAACACATGGCATACCATATTAGAAACTACACCCCTCAAGGAACACAACAAGGGGTACAGTGAGCCTTAAAACCTCACAGATGTTTGACGACTTTTTGCTAAAGTCGGATGTGTAAATGAAAAAAAAAATGTTTTCACTAAAATGCTGGTTTTCCCCCACATTTTATATTTTTTACAAGGGGTAATAGGAGAAAATGACCCCCAAAATGTGTAACCCCATTTCTTCTGAGTATGGAAATACCCAATATGTGGAAGTCAAGTGCTCTGCTGGCGCACTACAATGCTCAGAAGAGAAGGAGCGCCATTGAGCTTTTGAAGACAGAATTTGGTTGGAATAGAAGTCGGGGGCCATGTGCGTTTACAAAGCCCCCCCATGGTGCCAGAACAGTGGACCCCCCACGTGACCCCATTTTGGAAACTACAGCCCTCACAGAATTTAATAAGGGGTGCAGTGAGTATTTACACCCCACTGGCGTATGACAGATCTTTGGAACAGTGGGCTGTGCAAATGAAAAATTACACATTTCATTTTCACGGATCACTATTACAAAAATCTGTCAGACACCTGTGGGGCGTAAATGCTCACTGTACCCCTTATCACATTATGTGAGGGGTGTAGTTTCCAAAATGGGGTCATATGTGGGGGGGGGGGGGAGTCCATTGTTCAGGCTCTATGGGGACTTTGTAAACACACTTGGCCTTCCATTCCGGACAAATTTTATCTTCAAAATCCCAATGGTGCTCCTTCTCTTCTGAGCATTGTAGTTCGCCCGCCGAGCACTTTACATCCACATATGGGGTATTTTCTTACTCAGAAAAAATGGGGTTACAAATTTTGGGGGGCTTTTTTCCTATTTTTCCTTGAGAAAAGGAAAAATTTTTGGTAACACCAGCATTTTAGTGATTTTTTTTTTTTTTTTTTTCATTTTTCCATCCAACTTTAATGAAAATTCGTCAAACACCTGTGGGGCGTAAATGCTCACTGTACCCCTTGTTAAATTCCGTGAGGGGTGTAGTTTCCAAAATGGGGTCACGTGTGGGTATTTCTTTTTTTGCGTTTATGGCAGAACCGCTGTAAAATCAGCCACCCCTGTGCAAATCACCAATTTAGGCTTCAAATGTACATAGTGCGCCCTCACTCCTGAGCCTTGTTATGCGCCCGCAGAGCATTTTACGCCCACATATGGGGTATTTCCGTACTCAGGAGAAATTGCGTTACAAATTTTGGGGGTCTTTTTTTCCTTTTAACACTTGTGAAAATAAAAAGTAAAGGACAACACTAGCAAGTTAGTGTAAAATGTTAAATCTTTTTACACTGACAGGCTGGTGTAGCCCCCAACTTTTCCTTTTCATAAGGGGTAAAAGGAGAAAAAGCCCCCCAAAATTTGTAACACAATTTCTCCCGAGTACAGAGATACCCCGTATGTGGCCCTAAACTGTTTCCTTGAAATACGACAGGGCTCCGAAGTGAGAGAGCGCCATGCGCATTTGAGGGCTAAATTAGGGATTGCATAGGGGTGGACATAGGGGTATTCTACGTCAGTGATTCCCAAACAGGGTGTCTCCAGCTGTTGCTAAACTCCCAGCATGCCTGGACAGTCAGTGGCTGTCCGGAAATGCTGGGAGTTGTTGTTTTGCAACAGCTGGAGGCTCCGTTTTGGAAACACTGCTGTACAATACGTTTTTCTTTTTTATTGGGGGGGACAGTGTAAGGGGGTGTAGATGTAGTGTTTTACCCTTTATTATGTGTTAGTATAGTGTAGTGTAGTGTTTTTAGGGTACATTCACACGGGCGTTGGTTCACAGTGAGCTTCCCGCTGGAAATTTGCGCTGCGGCAAAGAAAATTGCCGCAGCTCATACTTGAAGCAGGAAACTTACTGTAAACCTGTCCGTGTGAATGTACCCTGTACGTTCACATGGGGGGCAAACCTCCAGCTGTTGCAAAACTACAACTCCCAGCATGTACTGATCGCCGAAGGGCATGCTGGGAGATCTAGACAGCTGTTTCGGCATGCTGGGATTTGCAGTTTTGCAACATCTGGAGGGCTACAGATAGAGACCACTGCACTGTGATCTCCAAACTGTGGACCTCCAGATGTTGCAAAACTACAAATCCCAGCATGCACAGACAGCAAACTGCTGTGTGGGCATGCTAGGAGTTGTAGTTTTGAAAGATCTAGAGTGCTACAGTATAGAGATCACTGTGCAGTGGTCTCTAAACTGTAGACCTCCAGCTGTTGCAAAACTGCAAATCCCAGCATGCCCAGCAGCTGTCTGGGCATGCTGGGAGTTGTAGTTTTGCAACATCTGGAGGGCTACAGTCTCAGACTGTAGCCCTCTAGATGTTGCTAGGCAACTTACCAGCTTCCGTCGGATCCAGAGAGCCGTCCTCTTCTGCCGCACGACATCGCCGCCCACGCCGCCTGCAGCTTCCACCGATGGGTAAGTGGATCTTCGGCGTTTGGTCCCCGTTGTTTCCCCGTTCTGCCCCGTCTATTGTGGGTGGGCAGAACGGGGAAAACGAAAGTAAACCCCCCGCCCCTGATCTGCTATTGGTGGTCGCGTCTAGACCCCCAATAGCAGAGATAGGAGGGGTGGCACCCCTGCCACCTCACTCCTATTGCTACAGGGGGATCGTGGGTGTCTTAGACAACCGCAATCCCCCTTATATTCCGGGTCACCATAGACCCGTATGACCCGGAATCGGCGCAAATCGCAAGGGTGAATTCACTTGCGATTTGCCACGATCGCCAACATGGGGGGGGGGGCTGATGACCCCCTGGGCATTTGCACGGGGTGCCTGCTGATCGATATCAGCAGACACCCCAGTCCGGTCCCCGCCCGGCGGGGACTGAAATTCCCACGGGCGTACAGGTACGCCCTGGGTCCTTAAGACCCAGGTACAGAAGGCGTATCCATACGCCCTAGGTCCTGTACGGGTTAAGGCTCTATTCAGGTAGTGCAAAGCACAGAAGCGTTCCAAGCCTGTTCCGGAAAATTTGTGAAACAGAGCTTCCTGTTGCATGTTGTATCCTTTATTTCTACATAAATGGAATACCATAAACCCAAATTCCAAAGAGGAGGCTAAACTGTCCTGAAGTTGTAACACATTGGCTGGTGCATCTTGATGAAGATACATACATCAGTGGGATCTATTTCTCGCAACCTATTCGTGTCCTAGTCATTTTTCAGTGAGCCCAGTATGGGTTTGAAATGCTCCTGTGTGTTGCACTTCCTGAATAAAGCGTTGAATCATTTTATTGCAACTGACGCATTGTCATCTTCATTATCTGGGTTAAGAAGAAGCGCCACCTAAGAAGTTCTGTTTTTTCACTCTTTTCTATGGTGAATTTACTGCTGGTGTGCTGCTGCTGAGAAACAAAAAGGCTGCTGATCACCTTCTATTCTACTTTACGTGCAAGGAGAGGTGTTACAGTCATGGCCATAAATGTTGGCACCCTTAACATTTTTCAAGAAAGTGAAGTATTTCTCACAGAAAAGGATTGCAGTAACACATGTTTATTCCCTTTGTGTGTATTGGAACTAAACCAAAAAAATTTTTGGAAAAAAAGCTAATTAGACATAATATCACACCAAACTCCAAAAATGAGATGGACAAAATTATTGGCACCTTAACTTAATATTTGGTTGCACACCCTTTGGAAAAAATAACTGAAATCAGTGGCTTCCTATAACCATCAATAAGTTTCTTACACCTCTCAGCCGGAATGTTGGACCACTCCTCCTTTACAAACTGCTCCAGGTCTCTCTTATTGGAAGACGCCTTTTCCCAACAGCAATTTTAAGATCTCTCCACAGGTGATCAATGGGATTTAGATCTGGACTCATTGCTGCCACTTCAGAACTCTCCAGCGCTTTGTTGCCATCCATTTCTGGGGGATTTTTGACGTATGTTTGGGGTCATTGTCCTGCTGGAAGACCCAAGATCTCAGATCCAAACCCAGCTTCCTGACACTGGGCTGTACAGTGTGACCCAAAATCTGTTGGTAATCCTCAGATTTCGTGATGCCTTGCAGACATTCAGGCAGAGGCAGAAAAACAACCCCAAAACATCATTGACCTCCACCATATGTCACTGTAGGTTCTGTGTTCTTTTCTTTGTAGGCCTCATTCCGTTTTCGGTAAACAGTAGAATGATGTGCTTTACCAAAACGCTCTATCTTGGTCTCATCTGTCCACAAGAAGTTTCCCAGAACGATTTTGGCTTACTCAAGTTCATTTTGGGAAAATGTAGTCTTGCTTTTTTATGTCTCTGTGTCAGCAGTGGGGTCCTCCTGGGTCTCCTCCATAGTGGGGTCCTCCTGGGTCTCCTCCATAGTGAGGTCCTCCTGGGTCTCCTGCCATAACGTTTCATTTCATTTAAATGTCGACGGATAGTTTCGCTGACACAGATGCTCCCTGAGCCTGCAGGACAGCTTGAGTATCTCTGGAACTTGTTTGGGGCTGCTTATCCACCATCCGGACTATCCTACGTTGACACTATCATCAATTTTTCTTTTCCGTCCACACCCAGGGAGATTAGCTACAGTGCCATGGGAAGCAAATTTCTTGATAATGTTGTGCACTGTGGACAAAGGCAAATCTAGATCTCTGGAGATGGACTTGTCACCTTGAGATTGTTGATATTTTTCCACAATTTTGGTTCTCAAGTCCTCAGACAGTTCTCTTCTCCTCTTACTGTTGTCCATGTTTACTGTTGCACACACAGACACACAATGCAAAGACTAAGTGAACTTCTCTCCTTTTTATCTGCTTTCAGGTGTGATTTTTATATTGCCAACACCTGTTACTTGCCCCAGGTGAGTTTAAAGGAGCATGACATGCTTGAAGCAATCTTATTTTTCCACAATTTTAAGGGAGCCAATAATTTTGTCCAGACCATTTTTGGAGTTTGGTGACATTATGTCCAATTTGCTTTTTTTTCCTTCTTTTTTGGTTTAGTTCCAATACACACAAAGGGAAAAAAACATGTGTATAGCAAAACATGTGTTACTGCAATCCTTTCCTGTGAGAAATACTTAATTTTCTTGAAAAATTTCAGGGGTGCCAACATTTACGGCCATGACTGTCCTGAGCACAACCCTATCTAGTAAGGAGCCACCTTATCTTTCCAATTTAGTTTTGAGTATGATGTACAGGCTTCACTAGGTGCACACTGTGTTTTTCTTTCGTTTCTCTGCATACCAAGGATGATTGACAGCTTACACTACCCACACAGGATGATTGACAGCCTTCTAGGTACACAATGATGGAGGGAAAGCTTCCTAACCTGTTCTCAAGGTGACCCCAAAAAGGTGTAAGGGCTCATTTACACTAGAGAATTTCCACAAAAAAGATTCTGCTTACACCAGCTACCTTTAGAATTGATACTTAATTTCCTTTTCAAACTGCCATGGACAGTAAGTATATTTCAAGTTACTACTGTGTGGTGTCAGGACTTTTCTGGCAGATTACAAAAGAAGATTGAACTTGTTCAATCTTCTGGTGACATCCAATTCCGCTAGTGTGAACTGAGCAGCAGAATCCTATTGAGAATAAAGGAAGTTTGTTCCAAGCATATCCATGAGAAATTTTCTCTTGAAAATTCTGAAATGTGAACGAGCCCTTACTGTGTATGAAGGCCTGGGGAGACTGGATGATAGGATGTGGAAGCTTGAAACCAAATACACTTTTTCTCATGCTGAGTTATCGGGGTCACTATACAAGGTGAGGATAGGACCTTGGGGAAGGTGACAGTGAGACAGCAATGGCAGCACCGATGTTTTAAGTAAGCAGCCATGTTCTGTATCCAGTCATTTGACACTGCTTACTCAAATTTATACATTGCTAAATTGTGGTTAAACAGCCAGGATCTATATAATCTCCAATCCCAGATTTTCCATCTGTATTTTACTCTGCTATTGAGCCAATACTGTAAGTGTGCGGTACATTTACCTCCTTACTGTACCATATATACAGTATGGTGGGAAAGGGTTAAAGTGTCTGTTTTTTCCTCCAGTAGCAGCCCCTGGATTTACATGAACACGACTATACCAGACACAGTACAATAGAAGTAGAAGCAGACGTGTAATTTTTTTCTACTAACTTCAGATAAGCCCTTTGAGTAGCTTAGGCTGGGTTCACATCACGTTTTTACCAATACGGGACTGAATACGGTTGTGGGGAGCTAAAACCTTGCGCTCCTGTATCCCTGCCGTATGCTGCCTGTATGTAATTCATTTCAATGAGCCGACCGGAGTGAAACGCTGACTCCAGTCGGCTCATTTTTGCCCTGTATGCGGTTTTCCACCGGACCTCAAACCGTGGTCGACTACGGTTTTGGGTGTGGTGGGAAAACCGCATACGGGGCAAAAATGAGCCGACTGGAGTCAGCGTTTCACTCCGGTTGGCTCATTGAAATTAATTACATACAGTAGGGATACGGGATTGCAAGGTTTTAGCTCCACACAGCCGTATGCAGTCCCGTATTGGTAAAAACGTCATGTGAACCCAGCCTTAGAGGGTGTTCTTTTTATCCTTTGCCTGATATCCGTTTAGGGGCTGCACAACAGGTGCTAAAGTACTGCTGACAAGTTAGTAAAAAGGGTGGGTAATTTTCTTGGCCAGTGTTTACACATTTCATATTCTGTGCTTTTTTTTTTGAGTAGATTCTGTATCCGAAACAAAGTACAGTACAATATAGATCAGTGAGATTTTTAAGTCCACTGTATGAGCTCTGTTGTGGAATTTACTGTGATACAAAGAGGCCTAATAGAGTGAAACTAAAGGTGGTTGTTGCATTTAATAAACTTCTCCCCAAAGTGTTGATAGGGGGCAACGTGCAGCCTATGTGTGTTTGTTGGGACCAATAGGTAGTTTATCTGCACTTAACCCCTTAACGACACAGAAAGTAAATGTACGTCCTGGTGAGGTGGTACTTAACGCACCAGGATGTACATTTACGTCCTATACATAACCGTGAGCATCGGAGCGATGCCCGGATCATGCGCGGCAGGTCCCGGCTGCTGACAGCAGCCAGGGACACACCGGTAGTGGCCGACATCCGCGATCGCGCGGATGTCCACCATTAATCCCTTAGATGCCGTGATCAATAGAGATCATGGCATCTGCAGCATCGTGGTCACTAAAATGGATGAATGGATTGCCTGCAGCGCTGCCGCAGCGATCCGGACACCCAGAACAGCAGACGGAGGTCCCCTCACCTGCCTCCGCTGCCTTCCATGGGTCTTCTGCTCCGGTCTGCGATCGAGCAGACCAGAGCAGAAGATGACCGATAACACTGATGATCAGTGCTATGCCCTATGCATAGCACTAAACAGTATGAGCAATCGAATGATTGCTATAAATAGTCTATTGTCCCCTATGGGGGCAATTAAAGTGTAAAAATAAAAGTAAAAAAAAAAATTTGAAAAACCCCTCCCCCAATAAAAACGTAAATTGTCCCATTTTCCCTATTTCAGCCCCGAAAACTGTAAAAAAAAAAAAAAAAAATGAATATACATATTTGGTATTGCCACATGCGTAAGTAACTATCCAAACTATTAAAATATAATGTTAATGATACCGTACGGTGAATGTAAAAAAAAAAAGGCCAAAATTGCTGCTTTTTTATAACATTTTATTCCAAAAAAGAAATTGATAAAAACTGTATTAGAAGTTTTTTTAAGCAAATATGGTATCAATAACAAGTACAGATCACGGCGCAAAAAATGAGCCCTCATACCGCCTCTTATACGGAAAAATGAAAAAGTTATAGGTCTTCAAAATAGGGGGATTTTCAACGTACTAATTTGGTTAAAAAGTTTGTGATTATTTTTTAAGCGCAACAGTAACAGAAAAGTGTATAATAATGGGTATCATTTTAATCGTATTGACCCAGAGAATAAAGAACACGTCATTTTTACCATAAATTGTACGGCGTGAAAACGAAACCTTCCAAAATTAGCAAAATTGTGTTTTCTTTTTAATTTCCCCACACAAATAGTATTTTCTTGGTTGTGCCATACATTTTATGGTAAAATAAGTGATGGAATTACAACGGACAACTGGTCTCGCAAAAAACAAGCCCTCATACTAGTCTGTGGATGAAAATATAAGAAAGTTATGATTCTTTGACGGCAAGGAGGAAAAAACGAAAACGTACGAGTCCTTAAGGTCCAAATGGGCTGAGTCCTTAAGGGGTTAATATTTCCACAACAAGCAAAGAGCCACAAAGGATTCTGGACAGAGCAAGGGCCGCAGAGGCTTCTGCACAGAGTAACCTGGTGAGTAAATGTTGTGTGTGGCAGAGCTGGTACACAGGCATTTCAGGAGCGTGCATGCCCCCCTCCCCAGCCGGTGACACATCCACAGCCTGCACTCATGTTTTCACAGCTGGAAGGTGAAATAAGAAATTCTGGAAGACTTTAGGATTGAGAATGTTGATTTTTCCAAAGGTGTCTCCCCCCCTCCCCCCAGTGGGAAGCTGGAAGGTTCTCAGGTTCCTGTACGGACTGGCTGCAGGCGGGATGGTCAGATGCCCTGGGTAACTAAATCCTCCTGTTATGGCTTCTGCAGGACTGGTGGATGGACAAATCAGGCACAAACTACCTGAACGATCCATGACTGTGCTGTCACCTAAACCTGTGACCTGGACAATATATCTATCCCTGACTGAGGTCATCTTTATGACATTTCCATCAATTATCTGTGGTTCGTGTGATGTTGTCTGTTTTGTGCCAAAAACTAAGGCTACATTCACACACTATTTATTTGCCATTTTTTGAGGCTGACAAGCGATTTGGTCTAAAAAAAAAAAAAAAGGTAAAATCTTTTCATTATACTTTAAGGCGGTAAATTCACACATACATAATCCGCAGCAGAAATTTCACTGCAGATTATGTTGCTACCCATTTACTTCAATGGTTTTAGCTAAAAATATTGACCAAAACAAAAGCCTAAAGCAGAAGGAAAACATTCTTAAAGTTTTCCATCTTTCCTTCAGTGCAATATTCTCTAATCTGTGGGGCTCCAGCTGTTACTTAACTACAACTCTCAGAATGCCCTGGAGTCACAGGTTGGACCTCACATGGATCACAAATACAGGGAGATCAATTGAAGCTCTGGCCTCACCCTGCAGTGACTATTCTTACAGTATTTTATAGAGGAAAGAGATTGCTTGATCCGATTTTGTTTCGCTTTTCTTCTTATTTTCACCATTGGTTGTAAATTGTAAGAGAAAAAAGTAAAATGGGAACATAGGGTAATTTGTGAGGCACCTGCAGCTCCATGAGGGAATTACTTATATAGCAATTCCCTTGTCCTAATATTGGAGAGTTCTGATCATACAGCAGATTTAGTCTGTAACACAGTACAAACTACTGTCAAGTCAACTGGACTGTGCTAACAGAACTGCTGCGGGGAATATAAATTCCTGGCAGCCTTGATAAAGTAGAGTTCCCTGACCAGTGGCCCTCCATGTGTTGCAAAGCCATAACACCCATCAATTATCCGCCAGCCTAAAGGTTCCTTGGTATGATAGTTTCCCAACAAGAATGTACCCATAGTAGACCCGTTTTTTCGACCAGAATGGACCAATAGGAAGCCTGAGGGCTGTCAGGGCATAATGGGAGTTGTATTCTTGCAATCTGTAGGAACCCATTAGAGGCCGAAGGCTATGAAGTCATGATGGAAGTTGCGGGTTTGCAATCATAATGGGCCCATAGAATGGCCAAGGTTATTAGGACATGATGGGAGTTATAGCTTGATAACCTGTATGGACCCAAAGGATGTCAGTTTAGCAACCAGTAGACCCATTAGAGACCAGAGGCTCTTAGTTCATGATGGGAGTTGTAGTTCTGCAACACCTAGATAACCACAGGTTGGTTAATACTAAGGATAGCCATTGATGCAGTTCTCCCGTCATACAGTATATAGCAGTTGTCAATACTAAAACATCCACCAATAAAGTGTCTGCTCGATGAGCAGGTGTCCCCAGAAATACAGTGGATGTGTGTTAATGGAGCATGAAATGTCACCATTATATATGGCTATTGAGAGCACTGTAGGTTGACAATCACACGTCATCGCATACGTTGACTGTTCTTTTGTGTAAGCATGTGCCTGCCTTTACATCTTACCAGTCCCACCCTAAGCCTATCCACCCCCAACACTTACTGCAGTTCTACATTTGGAGGATTTCTGTATAGCTTAGTGTATAGCAGTGTTAAGGCTGGAATCATTGTACATGTAAGTAAGTAGGTTTATTAACATGTGAAATTAGCAACAAAATTCAAGATAAATCGAAAATCTGTGTAAACATGCACCATACTGTATCTCACAGCAAACATCCCTAACAAACATGTGACCCAAGTGTTTTCATCTAAAGGCTCTCTCAGCACAAAGATTTAACGCATCTTCCAAATGTATCTGTAAAGACTTTACAGTTGGCGCATGCTAAGGCTAATGTCACACTGCGTCAGTAGCTTTTGTCAGATGTAAACACCGGGGGAGCCTCCAGTGTATACTCCGTGATGACAGTTGTCACTTAGTACCATTTGTCCTACATAGGGCCAGCACCATCAAATACTTTGGAGGTCTGTGCTGTTCCACCTAGCAAACCCTGATGCATACCTCCCGGACTAAGGCCAAAATTGCACACTTAAATCTATGTATTGCATGCGTCTGGACCTTACATTGAAAGGACCCTGCTTAACAGAGTGAAAACACTGCTATTATCCATTCACACAGTGTCCATCAGGAACATTTTTGGGCTTACATTCTGTAGGCAGCAGTCGCCTAATGCATTTAGGAGCAGATTCCACAGAGAGAATTGACAAGTTCATTCTTTCTGCAGTGTCCGGAATTTGAATTTCCACCAAGGAAATTCTACCATGTGCACGGTGCAGCAGAATCCAAATGAAACATCAGGAGTCTGCTGCAACGTAATTTCCAAGTGGAATTTTACCTCCACATTCCATTTTGAAATTCTGCCATGTCAATGAAAGTTCCTTATAAGGATAATTTTCTTCTGCAAAACTGGACATGTCAATTCTTGAAGCAGAAAATAAGGAACTTCCATTGACATCAGAGGGGGCTTTGATTCCAGGAGGATTATATGCAGAATTTCCAGGATTTTTTTTTTTCATGGAGAAGTTCAGGAAATTAAATGAGGAAATTCTGCAGTGTGCAGGGACCATTAGGACACATTTACAAGGCAAAATTTCCCAGCGGAATCTTGCAGAAAAATTCCCATTGCTTTTATTGGGATTCTGCTTCGCTTTTCTGCATCGGAAACATCTGGTGCAGAAATTCACATTCCTGCCTCCGCAGATAACATTGACATGTCAATTCTTCCAGAGAAATCCACTCAGAAATGCATTGCCATCTATGGAGACGGCACATTTTCAAGTGGTCCTAGCACCAACTGATGAATCAGCTCTTGTCGTCACTGGACATACTGCAAATATTATGCCATGTGAACATAGCCTCAGAGAGTCTTTTTTTTGTCATGTGCTAAGCCAGTATGCATCAGAATACCTTTATCCAGGAAGCATAGTTTGCTGAGCTTGTCAATATATATATATAAGCAAACAGTTAAAAATGTATACCATACAACCTGTCATAGCAACGTGGGCAGAGATCAAGCCTCAAACTGTATAACAGCTTAAATATATATAAATATCACAATAAGTAATGTGTCTTAAAAGGGTATCCAAAGAATAGGGAATAAGATGTCTGAATGCGGGGGGGGGGGTGTCTCCGCTGCTGGGACAACCCGCCGCAATATCCGTGCGGGACCTGGCATTCTCTGCCAGGCTGCTGCTCCAGTCACACAGGGGCAGGGCCGTAGTGTCACACAGGGGCGGGGCCGTGACATCACAATACTCCGGCCCCCTTGATCGCCAGTAATCAGACCCGAAGCAAACATGCACCGGGGACTGATTATAACAGGGTGCTGCGCGCAAGATCACGGAGGTCCCCAGTGGCGGGACCCCCGCAAGCAGGCATCTTATCCCCTATCCTTTGGATGGGGGATAAGATGTCTTAGCGCCGGAGTACCCCTTTAATTACTATAATACTGCTCCTATGTACAAGAATATAACTACTATAATACTGCTCCTATATACAAGAATATAACTACTATAATACTGTCTCCTACATACAATAATATTACTACTATAATACTGTTTCCTATGTACAAGAATATAACTACTATAATACTGCTCCTATATACAAGAATATAACTACTATAATACTGTCTCCTACATACAATAATATAACTACTATAATACTGCTCCCTATATACAAGAATATAACTACTATAATACTGCTCCTATATACAAGAATATAACTACTATAATACTGCTCCTATATACAAGAATATAACTACTATAATACTGCTCCCTATATACAAGAATATAACTACTATAATACTGCTCCTATATACAAGAATATAACTACTATAATACTGTCTCCTACATACAAGAATATAACTACTATAATACTGCTCCCTATATACAAGAATATAACTACTATAATACTGCTCCTATATACAAGAATATAACTACTATAATACTGCTCCTATATACAAGAATATAACTACTATAATACTGCTCCTATATACAAGAATATAACTACTATAATACTGCTCCTATATACAAGAATATAACTACTATAATACTGCTCCTATATACAAGAATATAACTACTATAATACTGCTCCTATATACAAGAATATAACTACTATAATACTGCTCCTATGTACAAGAATATAACTGCTATAATACTGCTCCTATATACAAGAATATAACTACTATAATACTGCTCCTATATACAAGAATATATCTATAATACTGTCTCCTATATACAAGAATATAACTACTATAATACTGCTCCTATATACAAGAATATAACTACTATAATACTGCTCCTATATACAAGAATATAACTACTATAATACTGCTCCTATATACAAGAATATATCTATAATACTGCCCCTATATACAATAATATAACTACTATAATACTGCTCCTATATACAAGAATATAACTACTATAATACTGCCTCCTATATACAAGAATATAACTACTATAATACTGCCCCTATATACAAGAATATAACTACTATAATACTGTCTCCTATATACAAGAATATATCTATAATACTGTCTCCTATATACAAGAATATAACTACTGTAATACTGCTCCTATATACAAGAATGTAACTACTATAATACTGCTCCTATATACAAGAATATAACTACTATAATACTACTCCTATATACAAGAATATAACTACTATAATACTGTCTCCTATATACAAGAATATATCTATAATACTGTCTCCTATATACAAGAATATAACTACTATAATACTGCCCCTATATACAAGAATATAACTACTATAATACTGCTCCTATATACAGAAATATAACTACTATAATACTGCTCCTATATACAAGAATATAACTACTATAATACTGCTCCTATATACAGAAATATAACTACTATAATACTGATCCTATATACAAGAATATAACTACTATAATACTGCTCCTATATACAAGAATATAACTACTATAATACTGCTCCTATACACAAGAATATAACTACTATAATACTTCCTCCTATATACAAGAATATAACTACTATAATACTGCCTCCTATATACAAGAATATAACTACTATAATACTGCTCCTATATACAAGAATATAACTACTATAATACTGCTCCTATATACAGGAATATAACTACTATAATACTGCCTCCTATATACAAGAATATAACTACTATAATACTGATCCTATATACAGGAATATAACTACTATAATACTGCCTCCTATATACAAGAATATAACTACTATAATACTGCCCCTATATACAAGAATATAACTACTATAATACTGATCCTATATACAAGAATATAACTACTATAATACTGCCTCCTATATACAAGAATATAACTACTATAATACTGCTCCTATATACAAGAATATAACTTCTATAATACTGCCTCCTATATACAAGAATATAACTACTATAATATTGCCTCCTATATACAAGAATATAAATACTATAATACTGCTCCTATATACAAGAATATAAATACTATAATACTGCTCCTGTATGCAAGAATATAACTATAATAATACTGCCTCCTATATACGAGAATATACCTACTATAATACTGCTCCTATATACAAGAATATAACTACTATAATACTGCCTCCTATATACAAGAATATAAATACTATAATACTGCTCCTATATACAAGAATATAAATACTATAATACCGCTCCTACTATATATAAGAATATAACTGCTATAATACTGCTCCTATATACAAGAATATAACTACTATAATACTGCTCCTATATACAAGAATATAACCACTATAATACTGCTCCTATATACAAGAATATAACTGCTATAATACTGCCTCCTATGTACAAGAATATAACTACTATAATACTGCCTCCAATATACAAGAATATATCTACTATAATACTGCTCCTATATACAAGAATATAACTACTATAATACTGCTCCTATATACAATAATATAACTACTATAATACTGCTCCTATATACAAGAATATAACCACTATAATACTGCTCCTATATACAAGAATATAAATACTATAATACTGATCCTATATACAAGAATATAACTGCTATAATACTGCTCCTATATACAAGAATATAACTACTATAATACTGCTCCTATATACAAGAATATAACTACTATAATACTGCTCATATATATCAGAATATAACTACTATAATACTACTTCCTATATACAAGAATATAACTACTATAATACTGCTCCTATATACAAGAATATAACTACTATAATACTGCTCCTATATATAAGAATATAACTACTATAATACTGCTCCTATATACAAGAATATAACTACTATAATACTGCTCCTATATACAGGAATATAACTACTATAATACTGATCCTATATACAAGAATATAACTACTATAATACTGCCTCCTATATACAAGAATATAACTACTATAATATTGCCTCCTATATACAAGAATATAAATACTATAATACTGCTCCTATATACAAGAATATAAATACTATAATACTGCTCCTGTATGCAAGAATATAAATACTATAATACCGCTCCTATATACAAGAATATAACTACTATAATACTGCCTCCTATATACAAGAATATAAATACTATAATACTGCTCCTATATACAAGAATATAAATACTATAATACCGCTCCTACTATATATAAGAATATAACTGCTATAATACTGCTCCTATATACAAGAATATAACTACTATAATACTGTTCCTATATACAAGAATATAACCACTATAATACTGCTCCTATATACAAGAATATAACTGCTATAATACTGCTCCTATATACAAGAATATAACTACTATAATACTGCTTCCTATATACAGGAATATAACTACTATAATACTGCCTCCTATATACAAGAATATAACTACTATAATACTGCCCCTATATACAAGAATATAACTACTATAATACTGCTCCTATATACAAGAATATAACTACTATAATACTGCTACTATATACAAGAATATAACTACTATAATACTGCTCCTATATACAAGAATATAACTACTATAATACTGCTCCTATATACAGGAATATAACTACTATAATACTGCCTCCTATATACAAGAATATAACTACTATAATACTGATCCTATATACAGGAATATAACTACTATAATACTGCCTCCTATATACAAGAATATAACTACTATAATACTGCCCCTATATACAAGAATATAACTACTATAATACTGATCCTATATACAAGAATATAACTACTATAATACTGCCTCCTATATACAAGAATATAACTACTATAATACTGCTCCTATATACAAGAATATAACTACTATAATATTGCCTCCTATATACAAGAATATAAATACTATAATACTGCTCCTATATACAAGAATATAAATACTATAATACTGCTCCTGTATGCAAGAATATAACTATAATAATACTGCCTCCTATATACGAGAATATACCTACTATAATACTGCTCCTATATACAAGAATATAACTACTATAATACTGCCTCCTATATACAAGAATATAAATACTATAATACTGCTCCTATATACAAGAATATAAATACTATAATACCGCTCCTACTATATATAAGAATATAACTGCTATAATACTGCTCCTATATACAAGAATATAACTACTATAATACTGCTCCTATATACAATAATATAACCACTATAATACTGCTCCTATATACAAGAATATAACTGCTATAATACTGCCTCCTATGTACAAGAATATAACTACTATAATACTGCCTCCAATATACAAGAATATATCTACTATAATACTGCTCCTATATACAAGAATATAACTACTATAATACTGCTCCTATATACAATAATATAACTACTATAATACTGCTCCTATATACAAGAATATAACCACTATAATACTGCTCCTATATACAAGAATATAAATACTATAATACTGATCCTATATACAAGAATATAACTGCTATAATACTGCTCCTATATACAAGAATATAACTACTATAATACTGCTCCTATATACAAGAATATAACTACTATAATACTGCTCATATATATCAGAATATAACTACTATAATACTACTTCCTATATACAAGAATATAACTACTATAATACTGCTCCTATATACAAGAATATAACTACTATAATACTGCCTCCTATATACAAGAATATAACTACTATAATACTGCTCCTATATACAAGAATATAACTACTATAATACTGCTCCTATATACAAGAATATAACTACTATAATACTGCTCCTATATACAGGAATATAACTACTATAATACTGATCCTATATACAAGAATATAACTACTATAATACTGCCTCCTATATACAAGAATATAACTACTATAATATTGCCTCCTATATACAAGAATATAAATACTATAATACTGCTCCTATATACAAGAATATAAATACTATAATACTGCTCCTGTATGCAAGAATATAAATACTATAATACCGCTCCTATATACAAGAATATAACTACTATAATACTGCCTCCTATATACAAGAATATAAATACTATAATACTGCTCCTATATACAAGAATATAAATACTATAATACCGCTCCTACTATATATAAGAATATAACTGCTATAATACTGCTCCTATATACAAGAATATAACTACTATAATACTGTTCCTATATACAAGAATATAACCACTATAATACTGCTCCTATATACAAGAATATAACTGCTATAATACTGCTCCTATATACAAGAATATAACTACTATAATACTGCTCCTATATACAAGAATATAACTACTATAATACTGCTCCTATATACAAGAATATAACTACTATAATACTGCTCCCATATACAAGAATATAACTACTATAATACTGCCCCTATATTCAAGAATATAACTACTATAATACTGCTCCTATATACAAGAATATAACTACTATAATACTGCTCCTATATACAGGAATATAACTACTATAATACTGATCCTATATACAAGAATATAACTACTATAATACTGCCTCCTATATACAAGAATATAACTACTATAATATTGCTCTATATACAAGAATATAACTACTATAATACTGCTCCTATATACAGGAATATAACTACTATAATACTGATCCTATATACAAGAATATAACTACTATAATACTGCTCCTATATACAAGAATATAACCACTATAATACTGCTCCTATATACAAGAATATAACTGCTATAATACTGCTCCTATATACAAGAATATAACTACTATAATACTGCTCCTATATACAAGAATATAACCACTATAATACTGCTCCTATATACAAGAATATAAATACTATAATACTGATCCTATATACAAGAATATAACTGCTATAATACTGCTCCTATATACAAGAATATAACTACTATAATACTGCTCCTATATACAAGACTATAACTACTATAATACTGCCTTCTATATACAAGAGTATAACTACTATAAAACTGCTCCTATATACAAGAATATAACTACTATAATACTGCTCCTATATACAAGAATATAACTACTATAATACTCCCCCTATATACAAGAATATAACTACTATAATACTGCTCCTATATACAAGAATATAACTACTATAATACTGCTCCTATATACAAGAATATAACTACTATAATACTGCCTCCTATATACGTGAATATAACTACTGTAATACTGCCTCCTATGTACAATAATATAAACTAAAATACCGATCCTATGTACAAAAAATATAACTACAATAATACTGCTCCTATATACAAGAATATATCTAATATAAATAATAATTATTGCTTCTATGGATAAAAATAGGATGAAAACTGTGATGAACTATGTTTTAATTCAGAAACCTCCATTACTGCTCTGCTGTCCATATACTGGAGGTTATGTAAACAAGGTAGGGAAGATGTGTACACAGATACAGGTACAGTGTTTTCACTATTCAGTACTGTTCAGTGTTATATATGGGTCTTCTGTCCTTGGTGGAGAAGAGGAGATTACATCTATACTACAGTCTCAGATACTGTGTGTCAGAAATGCAGGGAGAAGATCATTCAATTAAGAGAAACATAAAACGTTCTGCATACAATAAGCCATGAATGAAGATGTGATGGATATAAAATTGTCCCCCAAATTGTATCTCTCACTTTGAAGCGCGTTGTAATCTATTATTCCTTATATACCATCTTAAAGGGGTTATCCAGGAAAAAACTTTTATATATATATATATATATATATATATATATAACTGGTTCCCGAAAGTTAAACAGATTTGTAAATAACTTCTATTAAAAAATCTTAATCATTTCAGTACTTATGAGCTGCTAAAGTTGAGTTGTTCTTTTCTGTCTAAGTGCTCTCTGATGACACCTGTCTCGGGAACTGTCCAGAGTAGAAGCAAATCCCCATAGCAAACCTCTTCTATTCTGTGCAGTTCCCTAGACAACCAGAGTTGTCAGCAGAGAGCACTGTTGCCAGACAGAAAAGAAGCAGCTGATAATTATTGGAAGGATGAAGATTTTTGAATAGAAGTCATTTACAAATCTGTTAAACTTTCTGGAGCCAGTTGATATAAAATTTTTATTTTTTTTATCCTGGAATAACTCTTTAAATGTATTCCATCTGGGCTCAGTGACTAATGTGCCACTCTCTTGTCTTTCAGCGGTTCAGATTCATATCTTAAAGGCCGACAAATTAGGAGATTGGTGGAAATTCACAGTCAATGTCATCTCAGTCTATAAACAAGGCACCAATCGAATCCGCAGAGGGGACCAGAATCTTTGGATCCGTTCGAAAGACATCGCCTGCAAGTGCCCAAAACTCAAGCCTATGAAGAAGTACCTCCTCCTGGGCAACGATGAGGACTTACCTGACCAAAATGGGGTGGTGGCAGACAAGACCAGCTTGGTCATACAGTGGAGGGACACATGGGCCAGACGGCTGAGAAAATTCCAACAGCGAGAAAAGAAAGGAAAGTGCAAGAAAGCCTAGAGGCTCAGAAGATCGAGGGCCCTCGAGGGAGAATCCTGAGTTATGTAGAAGAGTGAGGGAGGACCGTAATTGCTGCTTGCTGTAGAGTCTGGAGCAGATAGGTTTATCGATTAGAAATTTTTTAATTTTTTATTTTCCCAATATTTTCCCAGAAGGAGGCTGAAAACTCACTTTTCAAAGCTGGTCGTTGATAGAGGAGGTGGACAGGATGAGAGAGCGTCACTTTTACTCATGGACCTGATGCGTTTGCACCTAATATGTAGAGTTGATTCACAGACACCAGATCACAGGACAGAGAGGAGAAACAAGAAAAAGGGGGGTGGGAGTGGGCTTGGGGGAAAGAGTTGTTGCAGAGAGATTTATGGCCATGCAAGCTGTGAAATTTGCACCTGTTCAGTATCTCCTACGTTGTGAGTCATTAATTGTAGAAACATTTCTCACGTTCTGCAGAGTTAAAGCCCTCTGGCTTCTTTTGCATTGAGATGGAATGGGGATAGACAACCCCTCCTAGCAGTAACCTGTAAAAACACCCCTGAGGGCGGGGATAATTTTTGTTGATCGCCACATTGCAACCAGGCAACAAGCAAAAGGGTTAATGCAGCGCTATTCCTGATATATTGTATTGTCGTTCGAGCTCCCTCACCCCCATACATTTTTATTTTTAGGTGCTGACTACTAGGTATGAAAAACCTAGGAAAAAAAGATTAATTTGTAAAAACAAAACGCAAATCCTAACATTTTAAAGTATGTATATCATTGAAATAACTTGTTTTTTAAGAAAACAAATCTTTATGTTGTGTTTTTGTATATGTTTAATAACTCCCCCCATTACCTGCTCAAACTGTACATAGCAATGCATACAGGATTGACAGTATTAGCCAGTCAGGACAGGGGTGGGAGGGGATTAAAGTAAACTTGTCAGCAGAGATTATTATATATATACTGATTTAAGAAAAATATATATGGAGTTGATGTAGCTTGTGTTTAGACCCAGGGGTCCAGGACACCTGTACTGTGTTTTTAATATGCTCCTTTTTAGAGGGGTTCCACTATCTACATTAAAGGGGTACTCCGGTGGAAAACTTCTTTTTTTTTTTTTATCAATTGGTGCCAGAAAGTTAAACAGATTTGTATATTACTTCTATTAAAACAATCTTAATCCTTCCAGTACTTATTAGCTGCTGAATACTACAGAGGAAATTATTTTCTTTTTGGAACACAGAGCTCTCTGCTGACATCATGAGCACAGTGCTCTCTGCTGACATCTCTGTCCATTTTAATAACTGTCCAGAGTATGAGAAAATCCCCATAGCAAACATATGCTGCTCTGGACAGTTCCTAAAATGGACAGAAGAGGTCAGCAGAGAGCACTGTGGGTATGATGTCAGCAGAGAGCACTGTATTCCAAAAAGAAAATAATTTCCTATGTAGTATACAGCAGCTAATAAGTACTGGAAGGATAAAGATTTTTTTAATAGAAGTAATTTACAAATCTGTTTAACTTTCTGGCACCAGTTGATTTAAAAAAAAAAAAAAAGTTTGCCACCGGAGTACTCCTTTAAGCCCTCCTCCCTACCCCCACCCCCCAGTACATAATACCTATAAACACAAAGGTTTAGTTTTGCACAGATGCGCACAACAGTCTCCTTGAGCAATCACCAGTGAACCCAGACACCCTTTTGCTTTCTTCGTGATATCCCAAAGGGCTTGTTTACAAGGACGTATTGTTGGTGCCTCCATTAAAGGGAAGGTGGAAATATTTTCCGAATTGAGATGTTTTTCCACTTTCTAATGGTTATCCTTCAAAAGGACACAGTCCATATACAGCGCCAAGTGAAAAAAATGTAAACAAGGGCCTGATCAGGGACAGCCATTAGTTATCACTTCTTGTTGGGTTGTTGGTTGCTGTCAATGTCAATAGGCATGTAAAGTGGAAATTCACTAAGCAGATGTAAAAAAAAAAAAGAAATGTACTGCAGTGATCTGACAAATGAGAACAGTGAAGGTTATGTCTACCGCACAGATGTATTCCATAGTCATGGCCCATAAAATGGAAATCTGGAAATAATCTCCTGTGGATTTGTTAGGAAAGTCTCATGACATGTCTTGCTCTTGAAGAACCACTTTGTTCTTTATTGGTAGCAAGATTCTACACAATTACATTTGGAAACTAAAACGAAGTTGTCCACAATGCAGGAGGCCAATGAGCACTAAAGCTGGCCATCATTAGGAAATGGAGATGTTCATTTTCTATGTGACTTCATGGTTGGACGGCTGTCATTTAAGACCACAATGCCATAGGTTGAATGAAACAGGTAACTGATCTCTTCAGTGATCTTTGGTAAGCTCTAGGGATCTGCTGATGGCATGCAGATCTGTCAGCAATAATCCATCCGTGTTTTCCTCCGTGGCCTGGTCTGGGATTCAATAAAAAAAATTGCAGATCTGTCATTTATAATCGATCACTAATCTCATCTGGGCTTCCATTTATGGGATGCAGAACAGAAGTTCGGCATGAACAAAACTACAGCACCAAGTAGCAAAAGAATCCAACACGGTAGATCAACTTTTCAACAGATATATGGTCACGCGCATTTATCTTAAAGAGGTACCTATAGTTGGCCAAAATCCACCTTACCAAACTAAAGGTTTTGGAGGAACAGCCAGAGTTTAGCTCAATAGTGCTACAGTAATACAGCATGGACTCATGATTGCTTTTTGTTGGTATTTCTGTTGTGTTCCATGAAGTCCTCTGTCTACCACAGAATCACTTCTGAATTCTGGGTGCAAAATTTACCAGTAAATGCTTTTCCCACCAGCTATATTTCTTACATATTGATAGGATTTGCCATATAAACTGTGATCAGTGGGGGGTCTGGTCTGGTGGCTGGGACAAACACTCTTTGTGTGCCCCATATTAGTAGAACTCCTTGTTTCTATGGCAAGAACAGTCCAAGTACTTATACACACATGATAACTTAGATCTAGAGGGAAAAATCCATACTGCATCCTCTCTTGATATCACAGATCTTACTGGTAAATATATTGTATTATGAACACGTTTGCTTCCCAGGGGGTGGTCAACCTTTATAAAGCCCCCACACTCATTGTATTATGCAGCTAAAACAAATGAAATAAAAATGTAAGAATTGTGTCTGATAATTCCAGGCAGTCATTCTGTAAATGGCTTGAACATTGATGGAAGACTGGCAACCTGCAATTACAGAGCGATGTTATTGTATTCGGAAATGTTCTAAGATTCATCTGATAGGGAACAAGGACACGTTAAAAAAATTCTGGATAATGGTCATGACCCTAGTGCACGAGCTGGACTGTATTACACAAAGATTCTAGTCTAAATATAAACTGTAATTAAATTTTTGCCTTCTAAATTTCCTTTTTAAATACAAGACCTAAGTTCCCCTTTCAAAGCAAAAGATCATGGCAGAGTTAATTGGAGTTTGTCTTGGCACAGGGACAGGGTCGGGCTGTTTGGAGTGGTGGGGTCAGGATGTGTGATGAATTTTGGAATATCCTTCTGTACCTTTCCAGAACGTCTTAAAAATACTGAGCGTTAAAAGAGAACCACCTCAGCAATACAAAAATGTCTGGTTGAGGAGAGCGTTCCTGGTCACACACAAGATAATGACCCCCATCTCCTCAGGAAGGGTCAAGACGCGGACCCTCTTACAGTAATACTGGCCTGTGCATCCTGGAAACTGCTCTTAAATGCCTTTTTCCTAGACTTCAGAGGCTCTATTTGCCCAGCTAATGTGAGGAGATTACTCTGCGGTGCATCCGTTCAGAGGTCAGAAGTTAAACTCGGAGCTGTTCTAACAAGGGCACAAGTGACACCTGTGGTTTCGGTAAATGGATTAATTTGCTAAAGTTACTGTGGCCACATGTGTTTGGCGCTCGTGAGGCCCGTGTGGCGTTATTGACACAAGGTGACTGGTTTGTGAATGAAATAACCTCGCAATTACGGGATTATGTGCAGCAGACACGACCTTGTTAACCCTGTACTTCACACTATGCTTTGTAGTGACTACAGTAAACTTTACATGGGCCAGAATCTAGCTCCAATCAGAAGATTCACAGTGTCTGCTATAATAAAACACAACGGCTGATTACTGTGCAAATCACAAACTCAAGTAACCAATACAACAATTGGCGCACTGAATCTCAAATCAATGAGCCTTAAACTAGGCAATTTTAGTAATGATCTATCTTTGTCACACATGGAGTTTTATGCAGTCATGCCAAGGAAGTCCTTGCTCCGGACTCAAGTGGTCCATATTTTACATGGACAGTCATTCATCTGAATAGCCACCGCTAGAGATGAGCGAAGTTAAAGTGATTCCATTCGTCACAAACCTCTCGGCTCAGCAGTTGCTGACTTTATCCTTCATAAATTAGTTCAGCTTTAAGGTGCTCCGGTGGCTGGAAAAAGTGGATACAGTCCTAGGAGAGTCTCCAGCCACCGGAGCACCTGAAAGCTGAACTCATTTATGCAGGATAAAGTCAGCAAATGCCGAGCAGAGAAATTTGTGACGAATCAAATCACTGTAAGTTCGCTCATCTCTAGCCACCTCATACTACTTTCTGGCACTGTCTGTCTAAACAAGGCTTCCCTCGGAAATATCAGCTTTGTGCCGGGCCTGAGAGGAGTTCATCCCCCTGCAGCAGTTAGTTCATTTCTTCTGCAGCCACCTGTGTGCCCTCTGGGTTGTTGAAGGTACTATATATATATTATTAACTTTACAAAATGTTATTTTAATAATTATGTAGGAAAACTAAAGAATAACCAGATTAATACTCCACAAATGTTTTAAGATGGTCAAGGTTTCCAATGGGTTAAGATTTTGGAGGGCTGACATTTCCCGAGCTGGGCAGCAGGTACTAATATTGACACACATGATGTCAGCTGGCACGAGTGCCTCATGCAATGAAAGCAAACATTTTTTAAAAGTCAGGTGTCCCGGTAGGATATCGGAAGTCTGGATTTAGGGCCGGGAAGAGGGGGGTGTTTCTGGAGGGAGGCAGCAGTTAGCTGGAAATGATGTTTGCTTAATGCCATTCACTTTATGAACGGAAGGGGTGTAAGTCGCGTGCTGAGGTCATAGGTGAAACCCCCCCCCCCCCCCCGTGTCAGGTGGGACTATTTAATTCTTACATGCCAATGTCTCCATTTTTCACGTTTTGCAGCTGCTGGTTAAATAATACTGAGTGACTTAAACCACTCCTGCGCTTTTTAGGTAACAAAGGGGACAATCTGTTTACTGAACACTGTGGCCCCTTTGTTTGTTGGGGTCTCAATGCTGGAATCTCTTAAAACAAACTGTTAGTGCTTAGCTAATCAATAGGACAGGGATTGTATACTAAAAATGATGTACACTTACATTATTAAAAAGCAAAAGGGCACCATCTAGTGGTCATAGTATCATGAAACGATATCTATCTCTCTAACTCTTTCCAATTCGGGACCCACTGAGCCATAGTAAAGTAAAAAAGGCAATTTTTTATTGTTAACATACAACATGTTTCTGGGCCGTTCTGGACTCTTCCTCAGACTTATAAAAAGAAGAAAATAAATCCACAAAGTACACCTGGTGGTGTGATAGATGAGGATGAGATATAAAAGTTAACTCTTGACTCTTGGGTTTATCAATCACAACTGTGACAAACTCCTTCAGAATGTGTACAGGATGGCAGTATCTAGCCAGGAAAACGGGTGAAGAGATACAGACGTTTTCGTGAAGAAAGGAGAAGCGCTACAGACCTTCAAAAGTAATGAAACTTCAATGTTATTTGGACAACACAATGCTAAATTGATCCAGTTTCTTCATCATCAGGACCTTATAAAGAAATTGGATCGATTTTGAAATGCGCCGTCCAAAGAAAATGGAATTTTTATTACTCTGGAGGTCGGCAATGCTTCTTTGACAGAGGTTTTCTTGACTTAGTTGAAAAGAAAGAAACTGAAAACCAAATGCCGTAAAACGTTCCGCCAGGATAGATCATAAATTATAAAATATTAGTTCCGACAAGTCAACCACATTCGGGAGATCACCAGCCACCATATATATAAAGCCTGTACCTGATACAGAACTCAAGCTGCAGACTAATCAAGGGGTGAAATTGTGTTTTGAGAGAGAAAATCTGCCCTAATCCTTTGTTACTTCGAGGAGTTGTCTTATCGAGCGGAGACCTGTGTTACAGTTGACGTATCAGCCCTGTGAAATAACATTGGATTAAGGGATTTTCGCACTTGAGATAACATTACAGGACTTGCTAAATATAAGCACACGTGTCAGTGCTGACCACCCGTATAGGGGAACGGCCAAGCATATAATATCTGTAGTCACGTCTTATACTGTACATCACCAGTATTCAGAGTATTCAGCACTACAGAGTGCTGGGACCCCTTTGTTAGGGGTGTGGCTTGGTTTCTAGACCAGTGTTGTGTCTTCAGCTGTTGCAAAACTACAAATTCCAGCATGCCTGGACAGCCTTTGGCTGTCCGGGCATGCTGGGAATTGTGGTTTTTCAAAAGCTTGAGGCACACTGGTTAGTTGGGAAGCACTACTCTAGAACAGAAAGTTCACAAAGATCAGGATTTCATATCATCCAGCATATTATCCCCAATTTACTGATAATTCTCAATTGTTTCCTTCCACCACAAATTACCCTAAATCCCAAACCAGACACCTAAGTTCACTCTGCACCAACCATGAAATGATAGAAATGTCTCATAAGGAGGTTATAATGGCCTATGTCACATTATATATAATCCTCTATGGCCCGCAGGGGGGGTGGGGGTACAGATTTTATGTTTTTTTTTTGTGTTTTATACTAATATATTGTGTTTATTATATATGAATATATTTAATGACACGTGAAAAAAAGGTGTGGATTTTCTATGATGTATTGTGTAGGTGGAAACATTGTAACTAAGGCACCCACTTTGTTAGGACTAAATCAACAACTGGTTAATTAAACTTTTTGTTAAACTCATGAGCCGTGTCTTTGTAATTTTGTAGCTAAGTGCCACATGGCGGGTGTCCTGTGTCTAGAATGGCTCAACTCTGGGAGAGAATTTTTCATGTGTGTTTTAGTGATGGAGTTATGTGCACATTTTGCAGATCAGAGTTATAGGGACTTTGTCAACATGGAAGAACTGTCCAATCTACTAGCATCAGATTATAGAGCATGGTTTTATAGGAAAATATTCACAATATTGTATTTTATTCACTAGGAATAGGAGTCCAGTGGGCGGGCTCACAAAATGAGTGACAGCCTCCCCCCGTATGACTGTGTTATCAATTACTCATTATAACCACCCACTGGATTTATAAAGCCTGAATAAGCAGAGTAAAGTCCAACAACTTGTCATGTGATCACCTGGTCTAACTCTTTAAACCTTCCAGAGCTTAATGTGTCAGAGCAGGATGTTAGTCCTGGGTCAGGTGAATTACATGTTGGCATCATCACCTGTAAGATGCCTCCCCTCCCAGCTGCATCTGCTATCTATATGGGATCAGGATATATAGTAGTTAAACCTCCCCTCTAGCTCTATCTGTATACTGCTGCTATCTATATGGGATCAGGATATATACTAGTTATAAACCTCCCCTCTAGCTCTATCTGTATACTGCTACTATCTATATGGGATCAGGATATATAGTAGTTATAAACCACCCCTCTAGCTCTATCTGTATACTGCTGCTACCTCTATGGGATTAGGAAATCTAGTAGTTTTGCCTTATGGCAATATTTCTCTTAAATATTTCTCTTTGATTAAGAAAACTCATCAAAACTGCACATAATGTGAACTGATCTCCACCCACTTAAAACTCTATAATCAGAGTAATCAATCTCCAGCACCAGCAGCTTAAATGGGAGTACTCCAATGGAAAATACTTCTTTTTTAAATCAACTGGGGCCAGAAAGTTAAACAGAAAGTAAATGACTTCTATTAAAAAATCTTGGTCATTCCAGTACTTATCCTGCTGTATTATCCACAGGAAGTTCATTTCTTTTTGTATTTCCTTTCTATTGGCACCACAGTGCTCTCTGCTGACACCTCTGTCCATGTAAGGAACTGTCCAGAGCAGGACAGATTTTCTAAAGGGACAAAACGCTCCCAATAGGGGACAACAAGGATTATGTGCCGGCCCTACCTTGTACACAGGGCAGCCTTCTGGGTACAGCCAATACCCCAGTAAGAGGCCCAGGCTCCCCAGGCCCCCATTGCACCCCCTTCAGAAGCCTGTGCCAAATCATCCCCCCCCCCCTCTTTACCACCTGTGCCACCTCATACAGAGGGGGGGGGGGGGGGAATTTACAGCCTTTTTTAACAATAGGGGACATCTCTCAATAGGTGACACTTTTTTTTATTCCCCATGAGTGTCTACTATTGGGAGATTCTACTGTAATAGCCTTTGCTGCACTATGTAAGGGAAAAAAAACTAAGTTTTTCTCAGCTCGCCCACATGATGCAGATAGATTGGACTGCTTGTTTAAAGGGGTATTCCGCCCCTAGACATTTTATCCCCTATCCAAAGGATAGGGGATAAGATGTCAGATCGCCGTGGTGCCGCTGCTGGGGACCCTTGGGATCCCCGCTGCGGCACCGCGCTATCATTACAGCACAGAGCGAGTTCGCTCTGAACGTAATGATGGGCGGTACAGGGGTTGGAGCATCGTTACGTCACGGCTCCGCCCCTCGTGATGTCACGGCCTGCCCCTTTCAATACAAGTCTATGGGAGGGGGCGTGGCGGTCGTCACGCCCCCTCCCATAGACTTGCATTAAGGGGACGTGATGTCACGAGGGGCGGCGCCATGATGTCACGCGGCTCCGTCCCCTGTATCGCCCGTCATTACGCACAAAGCGAACTCGCTCTGTGCTGTAATGCCGCAGCGGCGATCCCGGGGGTCCCCAGCAGCGGGACCGCGGCGATCTGACATCTTATCCCCTATCCTTTGGATAGGGGATAAAATGTCTAGGGGCGGAATACCCCTTTAACATAACAGGTTCCCTTTAATAGAGCCGACAGTAATAATGACTGATATACCTGAATATGGTTCATGTTATCACTAAAGGACTCTGTCTAAGCTAAACCAAGGCCTCCTCCACCCTCCCTATACCCCCTCTATATACATATATTAGTGTCATGGCCGTAAATGTTGGCACCCCTGAAATTTTTCAAGAATTTCGCACAGAAAAGGATTGCAGTAACACATGTTTTGCTATACACATGTTTATTCCCTTTGGGGGAGATTTATCAAAACCTGTCCAGAGGAAAAGTTGCTGAGTTGCCCATAGCAACCAATCAGCTTCTTTCATTTTTAACAAGGCCTCTGCAAAATGAAAGAAGCGATCTGATTGGTAGCTATGGGCAACTCAGTAACTTTTCCTCTGGACAGGTTTTGATAAATCTCCCCCTTTGTGTGTATTGGAACTAAACCAAAAAAGGGAGGAAAAAAAGCAAATTGGACATAATGTCACCAAACTCCAAAAATGGTCTGGATAAAATTATTGGCACCCTTTCAAAATTGTGGAAAAATAAGATTGTTTCAAGCATGTGATGCTCCTTTATACTCACTTGGGGCAAGTAACAGGTGAGGGCAATATAAAAATCACACCTGAAAGCAGATAAAAAGGAGAGAAGTTCACTTAGTATTTGCATTGTGTGTCTTTGTGTGCCACACTAAGCATGGACAACAGTAAGAGGAGTAGAGAACTGTCTGAGGACTTGAGAACCAAAATTGTGGAAAATAACCATCTCAAGGTTATAAGTCCATCTCCAGAGATCTTGATTTGCCTTTGTCCTCAGTGCGAAACATTATAAAGAAGTTTGCAACCCATGGCACTGTAGCTAATCTCCTTGGGTGTGGACGGAAGAGAAAAATTGATGAAAGGTGTCAATGCAGGATAGTTCGGATGGTGGATAAGCAGCCCCAAACAAGTTCCAGAGATATTTAAGCTGTCCTGCAGGCTCAGGGAGCATCAGTGTTAGCGCAAACTATCCGTCAACATTTAAATGAAATTAAACGCTATGGAGGAGACCCAGGAGGACCCCACTATGGAGGAGACCCAGGAGGACCCCACTATGGAGGAGACCCAGGAGGACCTCACTATGGAGGAGACCCAGGAGGACCCCACTGCTGACACAAAGACAGAAAAAAACAAGACTACATTCTGCCAAAATGATCTTGAGTAAGCCAAAATCCTTCTGGGTAAACGTCTTGTGGACAGATGAGACCAAGATAGAGCTTTTTGGTAAAGCACATCATTCTACTGTTTACCGAAAACGGAATGAGGCCTACAAAGAACAGTGAAATATGGTGGAGGTCAATGATGTTTTGGGGTTGTGTTGCTGCCTCTGGCGCTGGGGGCCTTGAATGTGTACAAGACATTATGAAATCTGAGGATTACCAACGGATTTTGGGTCGCACTGTACAGCCCAGTGTCAGACAGCTGGGTTTGCGTCCGAGATCTTGGGTCTTCCAGCAGGATAATGACCCCAAACATACGTCAAAAAGCCCCCAGAAATGGATGACAACAAAAGAGACCTGGAGCAGTTTGCAAGGAAGGAGGAGAGAGGTAGAAAATGAATGGTGCAGATGGGTTTTGCTTAAGAGAGGGATTTGTAGAGGGGGAGGAGCCAAATGTTACTTTCTTATTTGTTTGGTTTTAATGATAGGAAGGTTTCTTAAGGGGGAGAGGAGGAGGAGAGGAATTACTATATAAGGAAAAGGGGAATATTGAGATGGCGAGGCACTGGAACCAGACGGAAGAAATGTATAGGGGGGAGGGGGGGGGGGGTGAAAAGGGAAATTTTGTTATAGTGTGGATAATAGACAAAGAAAAATGGAAATGTGATTTTAAATAGAATATAAAATTTGTTGCTGAAATAAAGGTTAGAAAAAAAAAACGTGTATAGCAAAACAAGTGTTACTGCAATCCTTTTCTGTGAGAAATACTTCATTTTCTTGAAAAATTTCAGGGGTGCCAACATTTACCGCCATGACTGTATAAGTATATGATGTCAGGGTGACTCTGTAGACTAATTAATAGTTCCATAGCTGATAAAAATGGCTGTTTCTCGCCTATGCATCTCCAACTGTCAGTTTTCCTCTCTCTACTTGTCAAAAAAGTTGCAACAGCATGGAAGACATTATACAGCAGAAATGTAATGTAATTCTAGCACTAGGGTAAAGCAGTGTCTGTGTTTATTTCTGTCTTTCTGCCGCTACTCCATACTTCTTCCCATTCTATAGACATTTATGGCCAGCAGCTGTAACTGATCCCTCAGTGAATTAATATTCATATTTATCTTTTCCTCTCTGAGGGTGCTCTTACAAAGTGCAGTTTTGCTCAGGTTTTGTGATGCATTTTTGAAGCCAAAAGCAAATGTGAACCATAACCAATAAGATAAAGAATAGAATAAAGAACAGATGCTTCTACTAATTTGAATCCACTCCTGGTATAGGATGGATTAAAAAAGAAAGAAGGGGTAGATGTAGCAATTGTTCTTTATTTTAGCCAATTCATTATAACCCACACCTGGACTATGTAAGTGTATTATTGAGCCTGATGGCTGCAAAAAGAGGCATATTTCCTATTTTCCTATAATAAGATATACAAGAAAGTTTCTAACCGCTGTTCACACTAGGTTACTGCCTAGAAGCAACTACAAGAACAAGAAGAAGTCATCATGGGAAGCAATAATACAGAAAGAATGAGAGGACTGCCCAGATATCTATCTATCCATCTAATATATATATCCATCTATCTATTATCTACTATCTATTGATTTATCTCACTTCTATCTCATATCTGTCCTATCAATCTATCTTATATCTATAGATCTAATATCTATAGATCTAATATCTCTATCTCATAACTGTCTTATCTATTTCATATGTAACGGTCTCTCATATTTATATCGTGTGTTTATCTAATATTCTTTTACATATCTCATATCTATCTAATATCTTTAACATACATATCTATTTATCTATCTCACTTTTATCTAATATTTATATCTTATGTTTATCAAATATTTTTTACATAGTTCATATGTATCATCTATCTTGTATCTCTATCTACTGTCTATCTTGTTGCTGAGATATCCCTTCACATTTAGGTTCCATTATCACAGAAATTCGGAGCCCTGCCCACAATATGGCATCTGATTCAGTATGCATGAGCCCATTACCACCACCTCCAGGTTGTGAACGGTACAAGGTCATACACTAGGCTATACTAGTATACCAGCAGTCATATGTAAAGTGAAGCCCTAAGGTAGGTGACAATCCACACACACATGCTGCTCACATCTTTATATATTTAACAAAGAAGCTACATGTAACTCAGCCCTATCAAATCTCCTGATCTCCCTGTCACCGCGTGTTTATAGAATGGCGCACAAGAGAAGAACATTGGGTTTTCATGCTCCGTCTGAAGACGATGCCAGAATTCTGTCTTATCTTTTACAAAACATCTCCAGAGTAGACAAAAGTGTCGGAGTTTAATTAACTTTTTACGGAGCCAAAAATAATCATCTTTTGGCTGTTGTCCGACTGTTGTGCTGGAGATATACAGCGAAACTTATCAGACAAAAGGGCGAGTTCTATACGAGGGTGGTAGAGAGACACTCTACCGACACGGTACATGACACTCCATTCTCATTACCATTGGCTGAGAACTCCATTAAAAGCCTTTTGTTTTATTATAATCAGGGCCGGAGAAAATCCAAACCACTGTGTGTGGGAAGATTCTGCCTGAATGTATCATTCACAAGCACCGGGGCTGAAATCACACTCAGGTCCCTGTGTCTGGGGGCCCAGAAGCTCCCCCTATAGTATAAGAGGAGGACATACCAGGATATCTGCAAGATGAGCTCATCACTTTATACGCTGGATCCTATGCCGGGAGTCGCCATGACACACACATTATCCTACAAATACGAATGGACCATGCGGGCGAAAACATTTAATAAAAATTTTCCCAAAAACAATACAACATTTTTTCCCGACACTTTTGTGTTCAAAAGTCCTGACATCCTGTTCACTGTGCAGGTGAAACTGCATCCGATCTCTGGTCATGTGCTGCACAGGAAGGAAGAGAGCGCGAAGGGCACTAATGGCTGCAGCACAATGTACAGGACATCATCACAGCATCACCAGCAGAGGGCACCAGGGTGGCAAGCTTAGGGGGGACTACATTTTATTATTCACACCATTGCCTGCCTGAAGGCTATTTATTTATTTATTCTTTTAACACCAGAAAACTTTTAAAAGGAAATACTATGTATTTTGTTATTACTAAATCCTATATTTTAATATAAGGCACTTGCATGTACAACACCCCCTGAGTACACATCTTTTTGGGTCTTGAGGCAGCAACAATTTTATTTATTTTTTATTTATCTCTGCATTATGTTTTTTTTTTTTTGCGCCATAAATTGTAGATATGAGATAGACAGATATTAGATAGCTAGATATGAGATAGACAGATATTAGATGGATAGATAGAAGATAGATATTAGATAGATATGAGATGATAGATAGATATGAGATAGATAGATAGATATGAGATAGATAGATAGATATGAGATAGATAGATATTAGATAGCTAGATATGAGATAGATAGATGAGATAGATAGATAGGAGATAGATATGAGATAGACAGATATTAGATAGCTAGATATGAGATAGATAGATATTAGATAGATAAAGATAGATAGATAGATATGAGATAGATAGATAGATAGATAGATAGATAGATATGAGATAGATATTAGATAGATAGATAGGAGATAGATAGATATGAGATAGATAGATATGAGATAGATATTAGATAGATAGGAGATAGATAGATATGAGATAGATATAAGATAGATAGATATGAGATAGATAGATATGCATAGATAGATATGAGATAGATAGATAGATATGAGATAGATATAAGATAGATAGATATGAGATAGATATGAGATAGATAGATATGAGATAGATAGATATGAGATAGATAGATATGGGATAGATAACATAGATAAATAGATTAGTTGGATCTAGATAATACTACACAGCCCCTACAGGACACCCCATCTAGCTCTGTGGTTGCTGTATTTATTATCTGGTGTGCATTGCTGCTTATAATGTTGTTTCCATCTTAAAACACTTCCCTTATAACCTTCCTCCCCCCACCATTTTTCCCCCACCACAACAGGTTTTTCGTTTCACGGCGTTAGATTTGTCATCTGAAGATTGTTGAGAAATGTGTGTGGATGCTTATAAATTGCCTGCGATGTGCCGCCATATGGAAGCACTCAGAGAACCTGAGCCTTTGGGAAAAACCACTATTCTAAAAATTGTTTTCTTGGGGGTGAAGTGAGGCTCTCGGAGCGCATAGTTACGTCTTCTCTGTCTGCGCCGAGCTGTGGAACTGACCATTCTGAAAATGATCAGGTTGACCAACAATGGAAAAAGAGTGCTGGTACGCATGAAAAAAGAAGAAATAAGCTATTGTGCACACATGTGGCTGCAAATCCAAGATTAAATATATAAAAATATACATCTATATACAAATATATATATATATATATCTGTATACTGCTACTGCCATCTCTACAGGATAAAAAGGCAGGGTACAGCTTATATTTGTGGGAGCGGCTAGTGGTACTTATACCATCCAGTGCAGAGTACTCCCCTCCAGTTCCTTCTGTATACTTCTGCTGCTATCTCTGGGATCAGTATATATAGTAGTTAGACACCTTTCCTCCAGCTCTATCTGTATATTGCTGCTCACTCTGTAAGATCAAGCTATATAGTACTTATACACCTCCTCTCCAGCTCTATCTTTATACTGCTGCTCCTGAGGCTGTGTTCACACATTGCATTTTGCCATGATTTTCCCAGCAATTGTGTAAATTGGGGTGAAAAAGATATTGGGAAATAACTGCAAAATGGCCAAAATGCAGTAAAAACTAGACAAATGCAGTAAAAACTCAAACTTGCAAATATAGCCTCAAAATTTTAAATCTTCATACAACACCTCTGGGATGAAGCACTTAAAATATGAAAATGCATCAAAACTGCACATGATGTGGAAAAACGCCAACCCACTTATGAGCCTAATCATCATCATACTTTCCAGCACCAGCAGCATAATTAGATGACCAGGTGCAGTGATAAGACTCCACCTCATCTTTTTGCAAAGCCAGAGGATTCATGCGAAATGTAGGTCGCATAAGGAAATAATTTCGGTGTTGGAATTGCAATCAGTATGGCTAAAACTTCCATGCCTGCCACATCAGCTAAAACAGATAAGCACAAGGCATACACAAGAACCTCATCATTATCCCGCTGAGCTGCCAGGATTGATTTTTTATTTTATTTTAGACACTACAATCAACTTTGATTGCAGCGTCTAAGGGGTCTGATCAGTGATGTCCGGCATTGGACAAGGGTCCTGGGGCTGATAGCATCCAGGACCACTTCTCTATGACGCAAGGTCAGCTACTGAGCCCTCGTCATAGAAGGGGAGAGGGCGCAGGGCGTACATGTACTCCAGTGGAAAACAATTTATTTGTTTATTTTCAAATTAACTGGTTCCACCAGAAAGTTAAACAGATTTGTAAATGTTATAAATCTTAATCTTCCAGTACTTATCAGCTGCTGTATACTAATGTTGTGTAGTTCTTCCCAGTCCAGTGCTCTCAGTACCTGTCCAGATTACTAGAAAATCCCTATAGCGAACCTCTTCTGCTCAGGACAGTTCCTGACACGGACAAAGATGTCAGCATAGAGCACTGTGGTCGGACAGGAAAAAACGACACAACTTCCTGTGGAGCATACACGTGATATTGTGTAGGTTAATATCATGTAAGCTGGTGTACATTATGCATTTTCCCGTTCCTTCGCTCTTAGAGAACAGCTGTTTTCAGGTAACATGGTGTCACGCAGGTCTGAGAATGGATGGGCGTTGGCCTAGTGTGTCTGTGAATATTTATATACACTTCATATATACTTTTCACAAATGTATTACAGTTATTGCAGCACCGGGATGGGTAGCAGAATGTAACCCAATCATTGCCAGATTTCCACTGAACATGAACTAAGGCGGCACGGGTAAAATACCACAACATCTGACGGCCTCATTCACAAGCTCATGAAAAAACTGCTTTATTTTGCATTAATCATTGGGTGAGTGTAGAAAAAGAAGTATAACATGGGTTTAACCATTTAAATTAGTCCATCCATTCCCGTGATACCAGTGGAAGAAATAACCTGTGTCTGCCGCCTCTTACCAGACCATCAGGAGGCGCCAATGTTTTCTCTAGCAGAAATGCCGGGTCTTGCTCTGCCGGTCACTTTGAAGGCCAAACCGCAACGACTACTATAGCGATGAGAAGTAGAACGATAACCACCATCATGGCTGCAGGAAGAGAAGAGAGAAAGGTGTCACTCATTTTGCTTTAATCTGTTTCTAGGAAAGCTGGGTGATGAAAAACAGCAATGATTGGTACCTGTTCACAATGTTTATTCCATTATAAAGTTTACTCTTACACTGGTTACATTTGCTGACAGACAACCTTTACAGGCTGACATTAAAGTATTCAGGGGGGTTGTCACCCAGCTTTGCACAGACCCTGACTTGCACACACACGTGTATGCATTTTTTTTTAGCATTACATCTCTTCCTGCTCTATGTGTCAGTATTTATTGCAGTTGTAGCAGTTTGCTCATTAACCAGGAAGCTCAGGATGAACAGACCTCAGTAATGTGATTATCACGAGTAAGCCTTACAGCACGCCTAGGCGCTTCACTGGTAACTTATCACATCCATTTGGCATCTATGGGCGATCAGAAGGCACTTCACCATAATCTGTAGCCTCTCCAAGACAACAGGTGGCCGGAGAGTATTGTGGGGGATCAGGACATTCCCCGGCCTGGCCACGTTTGCGTCCTGTTGAGATTACGCGCTCTATTAATATAATTCCCCGGCCTGGCCACGTTTGCGTCCTGTTGAGATTACGCGCTCTATTAATATAATTCCCCGGCCTGGCCACGTTTGCGTCCTGTTGAGATTACGTGCTCTATTAATACAATTCCACAGCCTGGCCACGTTTGCGTCCTGTTGAGATTACGCGCTCTATTAATATAATTCCCCGGCCTGGCCACATTTGCGTCCTGTTGAGATTACGCGCTCTATTAATACAATTCCCCGGCCTGGCCACGTTTGCGTCCTGTTGAGATTACGCGCTCTATTAATATAATTCCCCGGCCTGGCCACATCTGCGTCCTGTTGAGATTACGCGCTCTATTAATATAATTCCCTGGCCTGGCCACGTTTGCGTCCTGTTGAGATTACGCGCTCTATTAATACAATTCCCCGGCCTGGCCACGTTTGCGTCCTGTTGAGATTATGCGCTCTATTAATACAATTCCCCGGCCTGGCCACGTTTGCGTCCTGTTGAGATTACGCACTCTATTAATACAATTCCCCGGCCTGGCCACGTTTGCGTCCTGTTGAGATTACGCACTCTATTAATACAATTCCCCGGCCTGGCCACGTTTGCGTCCTGTTGAGATTACCCGCTCTATTAATACAATTCCCCGGCCTGGCCACGTTTGCGTCCTGTTAAGATTGCGCACTCTATTAATACAATTCCCTGGCCTGGCCACGTTTGCGTCCTGTTGAGATTACGCACTCTATTAATACAATTCCCCGGCCTGGCCACGTTTGCGTCCTGTTGAGATTACGCACTCTATTAATACAATTCCCCGGCCTGGCCGCGTTTGCGTCCTGTTGAGATTACACGCTCTATTAATACAATTCCCCGGCCTGGCCACGTTTGCGTCCTGTTGAGATTACCCGCTCTATTAATACAATTCCACAGCCTGGCCACGTTTGCGTCCTGTTGAGATTACACGCTCTATTAATACAATTCCCCGGCCTGGCCACGTTTGCGCCCTGTTGAGATTACGCGCTCTATTAATACAATTCCCCGGCCTGGCCACGTTTGCGTCCTGTTGAGATTACGCGCTCTATTAATACAATTCCCCGGCCTGGCCACGTTTGCGCCCTGTTGAGATTACGCACTCTATTAATATAATTCCCCGGCCTGGCCACGTTTGTGTCCTGTTGAGATTACGCGCTCTATTAATACAATCCCACGGCCTGGCCACGTTTGCGTCCTGTTGAGATTATGCGCTCTATTAATACAATTCCCCGGCTTGGCCACGTTTGCGTCCTGTTGAGATTACGCGCTCTATTAATATAATTCCCCGGCCTGGCCACGTTTGCGTCCTGTTGAGATTATGCGCTCTATTAATACAATTCCCCGGCTTGGCCACGTTTGCGTCCTGTTGAGATTATGCGCTCTATTAATACAATTCCCCGGCTTGGCCACGTTTGTGTCCTGTTGAGATTACGCGCTCTATTAATATAATTCCCCGGCCTGGCCACGTTTGCGTCCTGTTGAGATTACGCGCTCTATTAATACAATTCCCCGGCTTGGCCACGTTTGTGTCCTGTTGAGATTACGCGCTCTATTAATACAATTCCCCGGCTTGGCCACGTTTGCGTCCTGTTGAGATTACGCGCTCTATTAATACAATTCCCCGGCCTGGCCACATTTGTGTCCTGTTGAGATTACGCGCTCTATTAATACAATCCCACGGCCTGGACAGCACAGCTTCTAGGAACATCTACTGGTCTCTATGATCAGGGAGGAACACCATAAGAATAAAGTACTTTTTAATGCTACCACCACGGAGCAGAGCTGGGGTCTGTGCCTACTAGACCAGGGCACCAATAGCAATCCTTTGGCACACATATAAAAGGGGTTATTCAGAAATAGAAAAAACAGAGCTAACTTTTTCCAAAAACAGCACCCCACGTGTCCTCAGGTTGTGTGGTATTACAGCTTGGCTCCATTCACTTCAGTGGAAACGAGCAGTAATAACACACACAACATCTTAGGTGTGAATGGAGAAGAAACATATCACTTTAAGCAGAAAAAAAGGGTTGTAAATCAACTGGTGACATAAAATTATACAGATTTAGAAATTACTTCTATGTAAAAAAAAACACAACAAAAACAACTCAAATCTTCCAGTACTTATCAGCTGCTGTGTGCTCCAGAGGAAGTTGTGTAGTTCCTTTCAGTCTGACCACAGTGCTCTCTGCTGACACCTCTGTCCTTGTCAGGAACTGTCCATAGCAGGAGAGGTTTGCTTTGAGGGTTTGCTACTGCTCTGGACATGGGTGGCAGCAGAGAGCACTGGGTTTGACTGGAAATAACTACACAACTGTCTCTGGAGCATACAACAGCTGGTAAGTACTGGAAGGATTAAGATTTTAAACAGAAGTAATTTACAAATCTATAACTTTCTGGCACCAGTTAATTTGACAATAGTTTTCTTTTCCTCTGGAGTACCCCTTTAAGATTATAATTTCTTACTGAAAGCTCCACACGTAGAAATGATAAGATTCTATAAGAAGCACAGTAAATGGGAAAAAGTATTCAGAACAATAATTTTCCATGATGCAAATTTAACATTTTGAAACTGGAGGGAAAAAATCGGTGTAAATCCCAATGTGTGTGCGCTATGGTGTGGATTCCCACTGAAAAGAATGGAAGATCGAAAAACTACACGTGACTCTGGCCTAAGCGTGTGACATTTTCATTTAAACTCTATGTCATGTTTCATTGAGAATCCACACTGTAGTTCATAAAGCACAGAATGTTTCCTCAGAGGATTGTCAAGGTGGGTTTATACCTTACATCACTGGTATCCATCGATGTCCACAGGATATACTGTAGAATACTGCAGCAGGGACTGTTCTACCTACCATCAGGGCGATTTTCTCTGATATATACAGAAGGCCACACCATTGAGCCCTGTTAAATAAGTACCGTATTTTTCGCCGTATAAGACGCACTTTCTCTTTCTCAAAACTGGGGGGGGGGGGGGGGAGTTGGTGCGTCTTATACGGCAAATACACATTAAAACCCTGTCCTATTGCGGCGGTCCCTGCGGCCATCAACGACCGGGACCCGCGGCTAATACAGGACATCACCGATCGCGGTGATGCCCTGTATTAACCCTTCAGACGCGGCGATCAAAGCTGACCGCCGCATCAGAAGCGAAAGTGATACTAAGCCGGCTGCACCGGGAGGGACCTTACCTGCCTCCTCGGTGTCTGCTCCGTGCCGGGATCCCCTGCATGGCCGGCACTCTCCTTCGTCGTCATCACGTCGTCGCGCACGTGCGTAGCGACGTGATGGCGACAATGGAGAGCGAGGATACCGGGCAGCAGAGACGTTCCGGAGCGACAGGGACACCCCGGGACGCGGCGACAGCGATGGAGGGCGACATCCAGGGCAGAGGTGACGGTCCAGAACGGCGGGGACACATGAGTATTACCTCCTATACCTGTGGTCTTCAACCTGTGGACCTCCAGATGTTGCAAAACTACAACTCCCGGCATGCCCGGACAGCCAACGGCTGTCCGGGCATGCCGGGAGTTGTAGTTTTGCAACATCTGGAGGTCCGCTGGTTGAAGATCACTGTCCTATACTTTACATTGTATTTTAGATTTTCCTCCTTTAAAATTGGGTGCATCTTATATGCTGGAGCGTCCTATAGGGCGAAAAATACGTACATACCAAGGGAAAGTGGCCTGAACAAAACTGCTAGGCAACTAGATTTGGGTGTTTGAAATAAAGAGGCTGCAGTACGTCACAGTGTACGTTGGCATCTTTATCTTGGTGAGATGTTGACGAATACCAGTAATGCATGACATAAGCGCAGTGTAAACCCATCCTTATGGACACTATATCCTTGCTGGGTAGCCTGGACGTGGGTTAACTCCATTGAATGGTGTTAATCTGCATCCAAATCCGCAGTGTGAACACGCCCTTACAGAATCAGATTACAGTTTAGACAGGAGGAGGAGCTAAACTGTGATCACAGGACTAAGAATACGGTATCTAAAACATAACCTTTAATGCATATATCTAAAAATAGATCAACCAAGAAGTCCTTAAAGGGGTACTCATGTGCCTGAACCTTCTGAACATCCGGCTCAGAAGGCTTGGAGCAGCGGTGGCGGTCGCGACATCACCACCTCCCCTCGTGACGTGACGTCACGCCACGCCCCCTCCCATAGACATCAATGGAGGGGGCGTGGCGTTGGGACTGCCACCGCTGCTCCAAGCCGTCTGAACCGGATGTTCAGAAGGCTCGGGCATGGGAGTACCCCTTTAATGTTGTCTATAACAGAGAGACTAATAGACCAGTATCTAGTAATCATAGATCATGGTTAGAGATGAGCGAATTTACAGTAAATTCGATTCGTCACGAACTTCTCGGCTCGGCAGTTGATGACTTTTCCTGCATAAATTAGTTCAGCTTTCAGGTGCTCCGGTGGGCTGGAAAAGGTGGATACAGTCCTAGGAGACTCTTTCCTAGGACTGTATCCATCTTTTCTAGCCCACCGGAGCACCTGAAAGCTGAACTAATTTATGCAGGAAAATTCATCAACTGCCGAGCCGAGAAGTTCGCGACGAATCGAATTTACTGTAAGTTCGCTCATCTCTAATCATGGTTGTCCATTTACAGATTGGGGTATCATACAGCACTATGTGAAAGATTGCCCCCTAAAATTGTGGCCCTAAAAACAATTCCTGTCCCAACACCACTTGTCCTGACGTGTCTCCACCCTAAAGATGGCGGGGTTCAGCAGTGGACATAGGACATGATAATGTAAACTCATGATATGATGTAATAAAGAGATATAAACAACAACAGGTCCAGAGAGTCAACACCAAGACCCAAAGATAGATAACTGGGCATGACATGGACGGAGCTATGATGATAACTGCTGAGGATCTGGTATAGCTTCACTATCCACATAAACTCACAAACCATCAAAGGAAAGAGAAAATGGACAGATCTAAACTGTGGTGTGTTCTAAGGGCAACAAGCTAAATCTTTAAAGCAGCCAAAAAAGCTGAAAACATACAAAACCAATCACAATCTTTCTGTAGAGATACAAAAAGAGTAGATGTGTAGGTTGTACACGTGAAACCTCACGCTTTAAGTCTACAATGGCATTGTTTGAGCCTATTATGGCATAAAGGTCTCCTGCTCAGGTTGATTTCCCTTTTTCCAATAAAGGGGCCGCTGCAAGTTTATTAAGGAGGACTTATGATTTCATATATTAATATCCGTCAACCGAGTGGCCCCCCCCCCCTCCCGCCCTTCACCCACAAATCTGGGCGTCCAGTCTCTTGTGTGAAAAAAAAAGGAGAATTACGGCAGAGGGGGGAGACGAAATCCCCCTTGCCTGGGATCTGGGAAAGATGAATATTACTCAGCTGAATATTTCAAGGCTCAGTTCAGTGGAAAAATTGTAAGATAAATAGGGAATGACACCAATTTAGAGGCTGGAGATGAATGTGACACATGCTGGTCCTTTTAGGATTAAAAAAATTATGTTTTCATGCCCAGGACCCCAATAAACGCCCCTAATTTTGTTTTTGCCAAAGGAGATAATGCTTTCTAAATTGCAACGAAGGGAGTGAGGGACTAGGTTTGTACAATACTTAGGTAGGTAGTACGTGTAACAGTAACATCCACATGGTGCCAGGTTACCAGCAGAACATTGCCCATCACACTGCCCTGCTCTCGTCTGCTACCCATAGTACATCCTGGTGCCATTCCTTCTCCAGGTAAGTGACGCACATGATTCCAGCTATCTACACTATGTAAAACATGATTCATAAGACCAAGCGCCTGTTTCCAATGTTCCATGGTACTAGTTTAAAGGGGTACTCCCGTGGAAAACTTTTTTTTTTTTAAATCAACTGGTGCCAGAAAGTTAAACAGATTTGTAAATTAAATATAATAGATTCATCACTCTCGCTGGTGGAAACTGTGGGCTAAAAAACCTTGCTGCGTTACTCCAGTACGTTTTCCTCTACAGCGTACAAAAATAAGTAATAAAATCTAAATAGAATAGGAGTACGCGCTGGGAAAATTAGCAGGGTAGAATGACAGTAGATAAAAAACATAGGTGATGTCCTACCTTCTGATTAGTAGTGCTTCATCATACTGGAACAATGTGCATACATTTCTGAAATATGGATGAGGATTATAAAATGAATAGAGGACAATAGTAGTGAAATGGTACAGTAAGTAAATGATATTGTGTACACTGGTTAAGTACCTGGAAAATGGTATAAAGATAATATGGCGGCGAAGAAATGAATAGATCCTTCTGTAGTGGGCCCGTTAAGGGGTTGCTCCAGCGCTGCAAAATGTAATGCAATGGTATCTACAAATCCTTAACATAGATACGATATAGCTTCCTGATGTACTTGAATACCTGGAGTCTGTAGATGGTCCGAACAGTCACCTTCCAGGGTAGTGATCTTAGAACAGGTGTAGCGGGAGAACACTCCGGCCGGTAGCGTCTCAACCGGCTTCCGTCCTCGTGGCAAATAGCTCGGTGATGTGTGCGGCTAGTAGTGACGTCACTAAGGGGGCACAGAGAGTCCACAAAGATATCGACGCGTTTCGGAAACACTCGGATTTCCTTCGTCGGGATACATGATGTGGATAAGTGGCCGATACTTATAGGAGGAAGCGGACCTGAAATTTAACCCTATATGTGCTTTCCTGGGTGAGTGACTGACATAATTTGTGGTCCAGCGTTGGAATGTTGATGTTACAGTGTCTATATGTCTTTTTAAGAAGGAACCCAAACATTTCCATTTCTTCATTAAGTCCAAATGGAGCCATTGAATTTAAATTAAAAATCCATTTGCTTTCCGATCAGGATAGTTGTGCAATAAAGTTCCCTCCTCGCCAATGTGGGGCAATCTTCTCTGAGCCAAAAAAATGAGATCCTGTGGCTGATTGTTGGTGGAATCTTTTATAGTGTACTGATAGGGGGTGTCCTTCAAAGCCCCGCGGAATGTTATAAAAATGTTCTTTTATTCTTATTCCTAGTTGCCTTTTCGTTCTGCCTTTGTATATTTTTTTTACATGGGCAGGTAATAGCATAGATCAGCCCTATAGATTTGCAATGTATATGATTATTAATTTTGTATTTGATTTTCTCACATTTATTTTCTACCTCAATTGTCGGGTTGGTGTTTTTAATTATTTTACAGGCACTGCATGCTTTGCAAGGGAAGAAGCCTTTTTTGGTGGGTAGGAAATTGCTGCTATTAAGAGCTGGTGATTTTTTAGTTGATTTAATGGTGGGGGATATTTTTATCCCGATGGTAGGTGCTTTTTTATATACAAAAGAGGGAGCATGTGGAAGAATGTCCCCCAGTATTTTATCACTGCAGAGGACATTCCCATCATCCTAAGGGACAAATTCATATTAAAAGGATATGAAAAAGCCCCTTTGAAAACAATTAGAGCTCAAATACGGGAAACAGACAGAACATCATTAATATTAAAAGAAAAACAAGAAGAAAAAAAACATGAATATGGAAAAACAGAAAACAATAAAAATTCCCATTATAACACAATTCAACAATCAAAGCTTTGCCTTTAGGAAAATATTAAAACGTTATTGGAATGTCCTCTGCAGTGATAAAATACTGGGGGACATTCTTCCACATGCTCCCTCTTTTGTATATAAAAAAGCACCTACCATAGGGATAAAAATAGCCCCCACCATTAAATCAACTAAAAAATCACCAGCTCTTAATAGCAGCAATTTCCTACCCACCAAAAAAGGCTTCTTCCCTTGCAAAGCATGCAGTGCCTGTAAAATAATTAAAAACACCAACCCGACAATTGAGGTAGAAAATAAATGTGAGAAAATCAAATACAAAATTAATAATCATATACATTGCAAATCTATAGGGCTGATCTATGCTATTACCTGCCCATGTGAAAAAATATACAGAACGAAGAGGCAACTAGGAATAAGAATAAAAAGAACATTTTTATAACATTCCGCGGGGCTTTGAAGGACACCCCCTATCAGTACACTATAAAAGATTCCACCAACAATCAGCCACAGGATCTCATTTTTTTGGCTCAGAGAAGATTGCCCCACATTGGCGAGCAGGGAACTTTATTGCACAACTATCCTGATCGGAAAGCAAATGGATTTTTAATTTAAATTCAATGGCTCCATTTGGACTTAATGAAGAAATGGAAATGTTTGGGTTCCTCCTTAAAAAGACATATAGACACTGTAACATCAACATTCCAACGCTGGACCACAAATTATGTCAGTCACTCACCCAGGAAAGCACATATAGGGTTAATTTCAGGTCCGCTTCCTCCTATAAGTATCGGCCACTTATCCACATCGTGTATCCCGACGAAGGAAATCCGAGTGGTTCCGAAACGCGTCGATATCTTTGTGGACTCTCTGTGCCCCCTTAGTGACGTCACTACTAGCCGCACACATCACCGAGCTATTTGCCACGAGGACGGAAGCCGGTTGAGACGCTACCGGCCGGAGTGTTCTCCCGCTACACCTGTTCTAAGATCACTACCCTGGAAGGTGACTGTTCGGACCATCTACAGACTCCAGGTATTCAAGTACATCAGGAAGCTATATCGTATCTATGTTAAGGATTTGTAGATACCATTGCATTACATTTTGCAGCGCTGGAGCAACCCCTTAACGGGCCCACTACAGAAGGATCTATTCATTTCTTCGCCGCCATATTATCTTTATACCATTTTCCAGGTACTTAACCAGTGTACACAATATCATTTACTTACTGTACCATTTCACTACTATTGTCCTCTATTCATTTTATAATCCTCATCCATATTTCAGAAATGTATGCACATTGTTCCAGTATGATGAAGCACTACTAATCAGAAGGTAGGACATCACCTCTGTTTTTTATCTACTGTCATTCTACCCAGCTAATTTTCCCAGCGCGTACTCCTATTCTATTTAGATTTGTAAATTACTTCTATTAAAAATCTTAATCTTTCCAGTACTTTTTAGGGTTTGTATACTACAGAGGAAATTATTTTCTTTTTGGAACACAGTGCTCTCTGCTGACATCTCTGTCCAATTTAGGAACTGTCCAGTGCAGCATATGTTTGCTATGGGGATTTTCTCCTACTCTGGACAGCTCTTAAAATGGACAGAGATGTCAGCAGAGAGCACTATGGTCATTATGTCAGCAGAGAGCTCTGTGTTCCAAAAAGAAAACCATTTCCTCTGTAGTATTCAGCAACTATTAAGTACTGGAAGGATTTAGATTTTTTAATAGAAGTAATTTTTTACAAATCTGTTTAACTTTCTGGCACCAGTTGATTTTAAAAAAAAAGGAGATTTTTTTTAACACTTACTGTAAAATTTATTTCTCGAAGGATCCATTGGGAGACACAGACCGTGGGTGTATGCTGCTGTCTCTAGGAGGTGTGACACTATGGTAATAAAAAGAAAGAGATTTTACGGTAAGTGTTAAAAAATCTCCTTTTCTCTATCGGCTCCATTGGGGAACACAGACCGTGGGACGTACCAAAGCCATCCCTTTGGTGGGTAGACAGTCAGGCAGACGGCTGTTTCACTGCCGCCGGCAACACTTTACTACCCAGACTAGCATCAGCCGATGCGAAAGTATGAACTCGGTAAAACCTCGAGAAAGTATGCAAAGACGACCAGGTAGCCGCCTTGCAAATCTGCGAATGAGCCACAACCCTGAAAGGAGGAATCTTCCCCTTACAGCGATAGTCTTACGAAATGGCGAACCGAATCCACCGAGAAATGGTGTCCTTGGAAGCAGGTTGTCCCTTGCGACGACCTTCCGTAAGGACGAAAAAGGAAGCACGCTGACGAAACAAAGAGGTGATGGAGAGATAAGACCGAACATGTGTAGTAAGCGCTCCTTAGGATGAGAAGGAGCAGGACAGAAGGACGGGAGGACAATGTCCTTATTGAGATGAAAAGGCAGAGACCACCTTAGGCAAAAAGGAAGGGTCTGGCCTGAAAACCACCTTGTCCTGGTGGATCACTAGGAACAGAGAACGGCAGGAAAGAGCTGCCAATTTAGACACCCTCCGAATGGAGGTGATAACAACAAGAAACGCCACTTTCCAAGAAAGTAGACGGAGAGACACCTCTCTAAGGGGCTCAAAGGGTGCACCCTGGAGGGCACTCAGAACCAAATTCAAGTCCCAAGGGGAAGAGGGTGAACGATAAGGAGGGACAGCGTGCGCCACTCCTTGAAGGAAGGTCCGGATATGAGAATTAGAAGCCAGGGGCCACTGGAAAAGAACAGAAAGGGCCGAAACCTGACCTTAAAGTGAACTAAGAGACAACCCCAGTTCCAACCCTGACTGCAAAAAAGGAGAGAAAGACGGGGAACCAAGAAGGTTACCGGCAGGGACGTGCACACATAGGCTTCAAAGGGGGCTCTAGCCCCTGCCCTTTTTTGCATCTGCCCCTTTAATGCCTTTTTATTTTTAATTTTTTTTAAATTAACACCTACAGCACTGCCCAAGTCAGGGCAGCGCAACCTCTACAGGTTGTCAGCAGAACTCGATTCACATAACATAATTACCAACCCCGACAAGCCCCCCCTCCTTCTCTTTCCCTTCCACCTCCGGTCTGCTAGCTCTCTATCTCAAGTGGCCAGTACCTGAACTATCCCAAGGCCTCCGGGAGTCCTCCTTACATTAGAGCGCAGGGGCTGCCTGGGTAAAAGACGTGCGCACGTCTGCTAGGTCATGTGACCCCCGCAGCATTACAGCAGAGGAGTCTGCATTCCTGAAGGGTCTCCGGTGATCTCTTCTGCCCTGCCTGCCAGGGTAATAGTTTTAATTTAGTGTTTTTTTGTGTGTGTAACTTTCAGTATGCAAAGGAACAATACACTACAACTATTGTAGTGCCTTGTCCCTTTGCATATTGGGGGTTGTAGTGCTTTGTCATTATACATGCTGAGGATTGTAGTGCCTTATCCCTTTTCATATTGGGGGTTGTTGTGCTTTGTCATTATACATGCTGGGGATTGTAGTGCCTTGTCCCTTTGCATATTGGGGGTTGTAGTGCTTTGTCAATTTACATATTGAAGTTTGTAGTACAGACTCTAATATGCAAAAGGTTAAAACACTACAACCCCCAGCATGTAAAGTGACAATGCACTACAACCCCCAGCATGTAAAGTGACAATGCGCTACAACTCCCAGTATGTAAAACTAAAGTGCATTACAAGCTCATAACCTCCAGCACACAAAACAAGAAGGCACTTCACAGTCTGTAGTGCCTTCTTGCCTTGTGTGCTGGAGGTTGTGAGCTTGTAATGCACTGTCACTTGGGAGTTGTAGTGCATTGTTGCCCCAAATACTAGAGGTGGTAATACAAAATAGTAAATAAAATATTTCAAAAAAGTGTTAATAAATGTGAATAAGCCCCTTCCCTAATAAAAGTTTATATCACCCCCACTTTTCCCATTTTTCAAATTAAATAATGTAATACAAAATAAACAACAAAAATAAACGTGGTATCGCCACGTGAGGAAATGTCCACGCTATTGAAATATAATATTAAACCGCACAGTCAATAGCATAAAAGTAAAAAAAAATCTGAAGTCCAGAATTGCTAATTTTTTATAACTTTGTGTATGAGAAATGTGTAAACAGTGAATAAAAATTCCAATAAAAAACTATGTTTCCTATTCTGTGAGTAGGAGAGAGTAAGATGTTCTGTACTAGAGTTCCCCTTAAACAAATGTAAGGCTTTTACTAACATTTTTATTTATTTATTTTTTTATAAAATGAAAAGTGCCCTTTATTTTATTTGAGCCCCTGCCCTCCAAAATGTCTGTGCACGTCCCTGGTTACCGGGGAGAAGTCATGAGCTTCACACCAATGAAAATAAGACCGCCAAGTACGGTGGTAAATTCTTGCGGAAGAGGGCTTACGAGCCTTGAGCATGGTGTGAATGACTTGGGAAGAGAACCCGCGGGCCCTCAAAACCGCAGTCTCAACTGCCACGCCGTCAAATGCAGTGACTGTAAATTGGGGTGGCAAAGAGGACCCTGAGAGAGCAGGTCCAGGCGGAGTGGAAGGCGCAGTGGAGCGTCGTCCAGGAGCCTGACAACGTCGGCGTACCAGGACCTTAGAGGCCAATCTGGAGCTTCCAGAATGGCGGGGACGTCCTCTGCATTGAGCATCCTCAGCACCCTGGGAAGGAGCGGAAGAGGAGGGAACAGATAGGGTGGGGCAAACCCCGCCCAGGGAATCACTAAGGCGTCCACGGTCAGAGCCTGAGGGTCCCGGAACTTGGACACAAACGGAAGAATCTTCGGAATGTGGCGGAACGTGAAGAGATCCACGTCCGGAAAGCCCCAGAGGTCGCAGAGCTGCACGAAGACCTCCGGATGTAGAGACCACTCGCTGGGGTCGTGAGACCACTCGCCGGAACCTTGTTCTCCGCCCAGGTGAGAATCTTGGTTACCTCGGCCATGGCTGCCGAGCTGCGAGTGCCGCCCTGTCGATTTATGTACGCCACGGTCGTGGCATTGTCCGACTGAACGCGGACAGGACGGGACTGAAGACTGGCCTCCCAATGAAGAAGACATAGAAGAATCGCCCGTAATTCCAATATGTTAATCGGAAGAAGCGTCTCCTGGGGAGACCAGAGTCCCTGAACCGTCCGATCCCTGAACACGCCACCCCAGCCCAACAGGCTGGCATCCGTTGTAACAACCTGTCAGTGAAGGGGAAGAAACGACCGCCCCTGGGGAAGAAGGGGGGGATGGAGCCACCAGAGCAGAGCCTGACGCACCCTGCAAGGGAGAACAATCTGACGATCAAGGGACAGAGGAGACCTGTTCCACGACTTCCATACAAGTGCAGATGGAGACTGATCCCCGGGTCCAAAGGGAGCGGACCCCCGACGGGAGCGTCAGACGTTTGTCTGGCGGAAGACAAATTCGGGCAGAGGCCTTGTCGAATCGAAGACCCAGGAAGGTCAGAGACTGGGTAGGACAGCGGACTGACTTGTCCCGGTTGACCATCCACCCGAAGCGAGTCAGAGTGTGGAGAGTGACATCCAGATTCTCCAGAGTCTGGGCTCTGGTTGGAGCCTTGATGAGAAGGCCGTCCAGATAGGGTATCACCGAGATTCCCGTCGACCGTAACAGGCCCATCACTGGCGCAAGTATCTTTGTAAAGACCCGAGGAGCCGTGGCTAGACCGAAGGGGAGGGCTACGAATTGAAAGTGCCCCTCCGGAACCGCAAAGCGGAGGTACCGATGATGGTCTAGGAGTATTGGCACATGGAGGTAGGCATCCTTGATGTCCACCAAAGAAAGGAACTCCTCTTGTTCCAGAGACGCCACCACTGAACAGAGAGATTCCATTCGGAAGTGGCGGATCAGAAGAAGACGGTTGAGACACTTGAGGTCTAGGATTGGTCGTACAAAACGTCCTTCTTGGGGACCACAAAAAGAATTGAATAGAAACCCGAAACCGTTCCCCTGGAGGAACAGGAACAATAACCCCCTGGAGAAGCAGAGACTGGAGAGCCGCTCGAAATTGCTTCGCCAGAGGAGGAGATCGGGGGGCCCGGAATCGAAAAAAGCGATCCCTCGGAAGGGAGGCAAATTCAATTCGGTAACCGTTGGACACCACGTCCCTGACCCAAAAGTCCTGAATGTGCGAGGTTCAGATGTCTCGAAGAAGCAAGAGGCGACCTCCCACCCGAGAAGGAACCGCGGGTGGGGGCCTCACTTCATGCAGAAGTGGGTTTGCAGTTGCCTGATTTGGGCGCAAAACGGCTGACCGTTTGGGTCCGACTTCCAAGACGGGCTTCTTCTTGTCCCACGAGGACGCCTGCCCAGACCCTTTGCTGGAGCTAGAGGAAAATGACTTTCTTTCGGAAGTAGGGCGAGCCTTATTTTGAGGTAACAAGGAACTCTTACCTCCCGTTGCCTCAGAGATCATCTCATCAAGGCGATTGCCAAAAAGATGGCCTACCATATAGGGAAGCTCCATGAGAGACCTTTTGGGAGCTGCATCCGCATTCCAAGACTTAAGCCACATAGAGCGGCGGAGACCCGCTAGGTGACCCACTGTAAAGGCAGAACAACGGGCTGACTGCATGGAAGCTGCACACAGTAAGTCCCCAGCTTTAGAGCATTGGAGAGCCAGAGCAGATAGATCCTCAGGAGAGGATCCCGCTAAGATATCCTGATGGAGCTTTTGGCACCACTCCGATAATGCCTGGGACACACATGTCGAGGCGAAGATGGGAAGAAGAGAAGAGCCAGCTGCTTCAGAAGCAAACTTCGCTAAGGATTCTACCTTCTTGTCCGTGGGATCCTTGAAGGCAGCGGCATCTGCCAGAGGCAGTGTAGTCGCCTTAGAGATCCAGGAGATTGGTGGATCCACTGAGAGAGGGGAAACCACCTTAGGGACAAAGACTTTGTCAAATGGATAACGTTCTTGAATTGTCTTGATTCCCGGGAACCTCTTGTCTGGATGTTTCCATGCAGATTCCAGAATGTTAAAGTCAGCGTGAGAGCTGAACCTTTGAGGTGCTGGCTTAGCACGATGAAAGGATACTTCTGGATTGACATCCGAAGATTCTGGGTCCTCTAAGGAAAGGTGTCTCTTATGCCTGTCACCAATGAGTTCACCGTTGCAATCGAGTCAGATGCCGGCTCGGAAGCCTCGTCCACCAGTTCACCTGGGGAAAGAGAATGATTAGAGGCAGTCCTGGAGGGGGGGGCAACCCTGATAGGGTACGCGGCTCTGGCGTGGCAGAGCGGCGACTCAGAGAACGTCCTCTGGAGGAGCGACGTTTGAGCCCAGATGACAGGGGGGCGGGACCCACGAGAGGTACGCTCACGTCTATCTGAAGACTCAATGGAAGAGTCAGACGAAGCACCCCTAGTATGCTTGAAGAGCGGGCCCTCTCAGAGGTCCTGCGCAGGGAAGACCCCTTCAAGGCGGACACCACTTCCCGGGAGGCCTCAGCCACCGAAACGGGAGACTTGGGTCAAGTCAGCCATATAGTGGGTCAGGGAAGAAACCCAGGCTGGTGGAGCGGCTGAACCCACCGGAACCGAAAGGGCATCAGGGGGTACCAGGGGGTCTGGGGGAGCAGTGGAGCAGGCAGGGCAAGTGGACTCAGTAGAGCCAGGCATCTTGGTATTACAGTGCTTAAAGAGAAAATAAGAACTTACCTAATGGAGTCTTCAGTGAAGTCTTCAGTCAGCTTTAGGTACCCGCATCACACCTGGCTGCTATGCGCGAGCGAGGCGAGCAGGAAAATAGGGGGACCCGGACCCATGAGGTACCACCCAGGCGCTGACCGTTGGCGAGGGGGGTTAACAGCGAATATACGCAATGTCTGTGCCCCCTTAGTCCCCACCTGAAAACAGAAAAGAAAAGGGAATAAAGAACTAACACGTCCCTATACTAGGAAAACAAAACAACAGAAAACCTGGTCTGGAGCAAACCAGACCATGTCCACCTCCTGCAAGACACTAAGCTTAAACTGATTAGCTCAGAGCCTGAAGGCGGGTATATCCTGCTGGGAGGAGCTGACTTTTTTTTTATTACCATAGTGTCACACCTCCTAGAGACAGCAGCATACACCCACAGTCTGTGTCCCCCAATGGAGCCGATAGAGAAAAAAGTTTTCCATGGGAGTACCCCTTTAATGCTCTTGTGCCCATTGTAGACAATTTCAGTGGTGGACAGGGGTCACATGGGCTAGCCTTCACCCCCTCCCACACAAAAACACACATCAATGACCCTGCCTTGGACACCCATGACCCTGTATCCAGTCACAGGTTGTTCTTGGACACTTTTGGTCAGCGCTAACCACTACTTTCTGGGGAAACGCCACAAGATCGTCCGTTCTAGAGATGCCGTGCCCAGTTATCTACACATCACTATTGAGTCCTTATCAGTCACTCAGATCCTTACACCTGCTGATAGATATGAGATAATAGATAGAAAGATATAAGATAGACAAATCAATATACAGGAAGATATGAAATCACCCCAAAAAATCCATATTTATTGTAATTATATGAATAAATATTTATTTTCACTTTATTTCCCCTATCCCCATCATCCCATGTGAACTTTTCTTCCATTATAACATTTTTTCGGTTGTGTTTTTCATGCTCCATGGTAACATTAACCCTCGCAACACTTAAGAGACCACCAGAAACAAAAGGGCAATGGCCATAGATTATGGCATATATCAGGATAACAGAGACACTAAACTTACAAGGACTTTCTCATGTGTGCACAAAGGCAGCGATTGTCGGCTGTCAGAGTGAGATTCAGGGCCCGGTCTCCCTGGCATGGTGGTATTTACACTGTCAGCTCCCGGCTCACTGTGCGGCTGAGAACCTGCTTCACATCCTGGCACCCATTCAAGTAGAGTGTGAACAAAAAAAGACCATCATAAATATGTCTTGTTCTGCCTCCCTTGTGTATTGGCAGCCTGGATGCACAAGTCTGGAGCATTGAGCGCTGTGGCGCGACTGATTTACCGTGAAGGAGCACTCCGAGGTGTCGCTCTGCCCGAGTGTGGAGAATATGGGATCAATTAAGGGGCTGTGCTAATGGCTCTATAATAAGGGTAGGGGGGATAATGGGGAAAGTGGGATTCATCCCACTAGTTTTCCCATTTATGTTATATATCTGAAAGGAGTCGATGGACCAAGCTAATATTAATAGAGAGTGGAAAAATAGTTAGGAAAATGCATTAACTGCCCTGGGAAAGACCCTTGGAAGGTCAACAATAAGAAGTGGAGATTAGCAGTCCTTCACCTCCTCTGTGATTTTGTAGATTGTATCAATTTTGCTGTAATCTGCTGTTGACCTTCAATGCAGAAAACGTGCAGCAAATCTATCTAGAGTTCATCCATGCGCTGATCTTATAGACCGCACAAACTATCTCTGGATTGTAAGTGCGCCCCCTATTTCCTTCATCCCGCTACTACATGGAGAGATGTGCAGCTAACAGAAGATTGTTTTCTTCCTCCTGTTATATTGCATGCCAGAGGATATATAGTGCATTTTTATTATTTTATATTACAATTTTATATTTGCATTGAATAAAAATCTTATACTTATAGCATCCTATGTTATTTTATTTAAATATCATTATGTACCTTTCGGGGTAGAATCCTTGAGGATTGGTTATACACTTTGTACATTATTTTTCATAATTCCGGCGGTTGGGTTTCGGCTTATAACCAATATATCCTCGGATTGTGTTTTGTGAGCTGCACACATTTCTATAGATTTGTAAATTACTTTGATTAAAAAATCTTAATCCTTCCTGTACTTATTAGCTGCTGAATACTACAGTGTAAATTCTTTTCTTTTTGGAACACAGAGCTCTCTGCTGACATCATGAGCACAGTGCTCTCTGCTGACATCTCTGTCCATTTTAGGAACTGTCCAAAACAGCATATGTTTGCTATGGGGATTTCCTTTTACTCCTAACAGTTCCTAAAATGGACAGAGATGTCAGCAGAGAGCACTGTGGTCATGATGTCAGCAGATAGCTCTGTGTTTCAAACGGAAAAGAATTTCCACTGTATTATTCAGCAGCTAATAAGTACAGGAAGGATTAAGATTTTTTTTAATAGAAGTAATTTACAAATCTGTTTAACTTTCTGGCACCAGTTGATTTAAAAAAATAAAATAATTTTCACCGGAGTACCCCTTTAAGGGTAGGGTGACACGTACTGTATTTTGCTGCATATTTTGTACAGCAAAATATGAAACGTCTGACCCTACCCTTAATGCGTGTGGGCCAATCACACAGATTTAAGCGGGACTAGCTGACTATGTGGCTACAAGTATGGGTGACTCCCGATCCCAAACAGATCATGTCAAAAGGGTAAAATAACAGGATTTCAGAATCTTAACTGATCAATCCTTTTGTTCTAAGAGTCTATTTGTGGCTTACCCTCCTTTCCCATTTCATCACCCATGCACTCTCATTCGAGTACGCATGTGTATGGAGGGATCAGAGAAGATGGCTGGACCGAACGAGTATTCAGACGTAAGCTAATCTAACGTATGGGGTTACAGAACAGGAAATGTCGTCATGAGGTCACTGGAGAAACAGGAGCTGAAACCTTTGGTGCTAGAATTTAAAGCACTAGTGAAAGTGAGCTATATGTGACCTCTGCTATCTATACAGGTTTATTTGTTACATGTTTGGTTTAGCTTTAACATTCATACAGTCTAATAAAATATACAGGAGTTTACAACAAAGAAAGTTACTACGTTCCCCGCCGTCCGTACAATGAACATTTGTTACACGCTCCGATTACTTCCAAGCCAAACAACAGTAAAGTAATCTTAGGTATCCTTCTTATTTTGGGGTGTCCAGATAACACCCCAGGGTCTCTGCTTTGCACAGCTAGCTTCATGCTGTTTATGAGCTTGTGACATAACTGAACCATTTGGCACTGTTGGATATGGAAGGGTTAAAAGTGGCATCTGTTGGTAAAGAGGATATGAGCTAAGTGTTATATCCAGCATTTCTCCCTAGTGCCCGTCCTGCTTCAGGCTTCAAGGTCACAAATGTTCATTTAACAGCTATGAACCACTCAGTTACTGGACTGCAGATCTGGCACAAGCTGCGTACAAAGCAAGGAATGGGCAAAATGATCGGCCGGCTGTGCCACGAGTAATGTGTGCTGCTGGCACTAGCATGAGGGGCCTGAGCTCTTCACTAAGACTCTGCTGTAACAACAATTCTTCATAACACACACTTACTACAAGTGCAAAATCAACCAGACCTGGAAATATACCTGTGTCCATAATCTTCTGTAATACTGTAAATCCACACAGGGCAGAGATGCTGCAGAATTACATAAATAAAATACGCAATGGAATAAAGAAGCACGCAAGTGTAAGAGCATGTGACTAATAGTAATTATATTCTTGTATATATGAGCAGTATTATAGTAGTTATATTCTTGTATATAGGAGGCAGTATTATAGTAGTTATATTCTTGTATATAGGGGGGAGTATTATAGTAGTTATATTCTTGTATATAGGAGCAGTATTATAGTAGTTATATTCTTGTATATAGGAGACAGTATTATAGTAGTTATATTCTTATATATAGTAGCAGTATTATAGTAGTTATATTCTTGTACATAGGAGGCAGTATTATAGTAGTTATATTCTTATAAATATAGTAGCAGTATTATAGTAGTTATATTCTTGTATATAGGAGCAGTATTATAGTAGTTATATTCTTGTATATAGGAGCAGTATCATAGTAGTTATATTCTTGTATATAGGAGGCAGTATTATAGTAGTTATATTCTTGTATATAGGAGGCAGTATTATAGTAGTTATATTCTTGTATATAGGAGCAGTATTATAGTAGTTATATTCTTGTATATAGGGGCAGTATTATAGTAGTTATATTCTTGTATATAGGAGCAGTATTATAGTAGTTATATTCTTGTATATAGGAGTAGTATTATAGTAGTTATATTCTTGTATATAGGAGCAGTATTATAGTAGTTATATTCTTGTATATAGGAGCAGTATTATAGTGGTTATATTCTTGTATATAGGAGTATTATAGTAGGTATATTCTTGCATATAGGAGGAGTATTATAGTAGGTATATTCTTGTATATAGGAGGAGTATTATAGTAGGTATATTCTTGTATATAGGGGCAGTATTATAGTAGGTATATTCTTGTATATAGGAGCAGTATTATAGTAGTTATATTCTTGTATATAGGAGGCAGTATTATAGTAGTTATATTCTTGTATATAGGAGCAGTATTATAGTAGTTATATTCTTGTATATAGGAGCAGTATTATAGTAGTTATATTCTTGTATATAGGAGTAGTATTATAGTAGTTATGTTCTTTTATATAGGAGCAGTATTATAGTAGTTATATTCTTATATATAGGATCAGTATTATAGCAGTTATATACTTATACATAGGTAGAAGTATTATAGTAGTTATATTCTTGTATATAGGAGGCAGTATTATAATGGTTATATTCTTGTATATAGGAGCAGGATTATAGTAGTTATATTCTTGTATAACGGAGCAGTATTATAGTAGTTATAATTTCAATTCATGTACATAGGAGCCAGTATTATAGTAGGTATATTCTTATGTATAGAAAGCAGTGTTATAATAGTTATATTCATATATATATATATATATATATATATATATATATATATATATATAGGGCAGTGTTATAGGAATTATATTGTTGCACATAGTGGCAGTATAAAAGTACTCATATTCTTGTATATCACATGACCATACATGCCATTGGCACCTCACTGTCTAGTAAGCTTGTACTGTCTCTCTATAGAACAGTTTGAATCGTATGGTTCTGCCCACCTTGTAGAAATTGGGAATATGAATGAACCTTTATGGTAAAAACTACATTATTCTCTGTCTTGTATATATTTATATCACTGCCCTGAATGAAACAATGTGCTGTAATTAATTCTGAGCTGGGCCGTGTGCTCGGCGGTCTGCGTATAGTCTGTGTTTTAACCGCAAGATGGACGAAAAAATGTCAACCTGATGCTCGGCGACTTGTTAGCACTGTGTTCAAATGTCAGCAAAACCACAAAGGTCTGGATTTCATTTTTCCCTTGGCCATGGAAGGATTTAGAGGAGGAAAAGGGCGGACAAAGGACAAGCTGGAGGGATAGGGAGAGAGCTACAAACAGAGAAGTGTCGTTCTCATGATTATACTTTATTATTTCCACCGCCACAACTTAAAATACTCAGATCTCAGTCCTCTCTCTGAGGCCAGGCCACCTGCATCTTTTCATTTTTAATTAAAACAAAGTAAAAAGTGTAAAATATTTTAGCTCCGTTCTGCTGGATATTCCTTAAAGAACACCTGTCACGTCATGCAGCACAGGCAGCTATGTGATGCCATTATAAAGTATATACTCTATCAGCCACAGCACGAAAGCCACCTGCCTAACACTGTCTAGTTCTCTGCTCCAACCCATCAAGGCCTAGAATCCATAGTCCTATGAAGGTGTCCTGTGGTATCTGCACCAAGATGTCAGCTGCAGATCACACCACATCCTATCTAGCTTGAATAGTGGCAATGAAGTGTGGACATTGATGTGGAAGGTGATTTAAATCCACCCAAAGACTTATGACAACATCCCTAACCACCAGAGCACAGATCATAAAGTGTTACATAGGGATAAAAGGATAGAGCAATTTTAAATACTGGGCCCAAAGCTTAAAGCACTGATAAAGATAGTCACAGTCCTGGGCCCAGAGAAAACAGATTCTTAGGCCCACAAACAAAAATTGCTAACCCGCCGGCCCGTATTGTCTGGAAAGGAGGGAAGGACAAGGTGATCCCCTTGTTAAACTTTCTCCTAGCTCCAAAATACAAGACAACTCATTCATGACCCTGAAAAATGGGTTAGAAAGGAGGGGGCTGGGCGACCCATGTCCTATAATACACAGCAGCGGCCATGAAAACATGGGGAAGGGGCTTGTTTTTTCTACAATGATTTGTCAGGATGCTAAAGAATAATCCCCAACCCTTCCTGTCCCAATAACATCTATCTACCTATTTATCTATCTCATACATATATCTATCTACCTACCTTTTTATCTATCTCTCATATCTATCTACCGTATATACTCGAGTATAAGCCAAGTTTTTCAGCAAGATTTTTTCCCCCATTTAAATGGAGTATATAACATCTTAATATATACATTTATTTTTCATTTAATTATCCTCATAACATGGTCATGGTGAGTCAACATATCCCCGATCCAAGGCAAATTAATGATTTCTTACATTTAATGGGATGTGGAATTTCTATCGCCCGACGCCCGGGACTAGCAGTTTTGGGCGCCGGGCAGGTGAATTTGTCCGGCCCTTAGCCCGGCTTCGGGCAAGCAGGGCCGGACCTGACAAGTGCGGTGGCGATCTGCAGTCTGTATGGAGCGGGCTCCCGACTCCTGCCCGCTCCATACTCTGCAGCCTGTGTCCTTGGAAGCAGAGCAGGGGAGATGAGAAGCTGTGTACAGTATTTGTCTTCTCTTCCCTGCTCTGCAGACGTGCGGGGGGAGATGAGGGGGCGTGGCTTATTTCTCCCCGTGCAGATCTGCGTCCTCTGCCTCCACTCCCCGCACGTCTGCACGGGGAGATGCTTGCGGCGCTCACAGGGGAGTATGGAGCGGGCTCCGGATTCCTGCCCACTCCATACTCTGCAGCCCCCGGCTGTTCTCAGTAGGTGGGGGCCGCCGCTAATAGCCAGCATGCGGCGATCGCCGCGGCTGGCTATTAACCCTTTAGATCGTCGCTGTCAAAGCTGACAGCGGCGTCTAAAGGGAGATGTGAACGCTCCCTGGTGGGCTAGTGGGGTGGATCGCCCCCCCCTGCAGTGTGATCGCAGGGGGGCGATCCATTATGGAGGTAGCCGGAGGACTTACCTCTGCTTCCTCCAGTCCCAGCTCTGTCATTGATAGATCCTGGCTGGTCCAGGCTCTATCAATGGATCACAGAGCACACAGATTAATAGAGTTCATTAGATCTCTATTCATCTGTCTGAGGAATCTAATGATTCCTCATAAGTCTAATAAAGTGTCAAAAAAAAATAATAATAATAATAAATAAAAGTTTTAATAAAAGTTTGAAAGACACATATTAACCCAGTGGTCTTCAAACTGTGCCCCTCCAGATGTTACAAAACTACAATTCCCAGCATGCCAGGACAGCCGTTGGCTGTCCGGGCGTGCTGGGAGTTGTAGTTTTGCAACATCTGGAGGGCCACAGTTTAAAGACCGCTGCATTAACCCCTTCCATGTTAAAAGTTCAAATCACCCGCTTTTCCTATATAAAAACATGCAAACATAATAAAAAATAAACATATTTGGTATCGCTTCATGCGTAATTGTACAACCTTTTAAAATATAACATTATGTATCCCGTACGGTAAATGTAAAAAAAATACCAAACCACAGATTTGAAATTTTTATAATATCCCAGAAAAAAAAAGTTAAAAAGCGATTAAAAAGTCAGATCAATGCCAAAATGGTACCGATACAAAAAACAGATTATGGCGCAAAAAATGAGCCCTCATACAGCCTGGTATGCGGAAAAAAAATAAAGCTACGGGGGTTAAAAAATGGCAATTTAAAAAAAATAGAAAAAGTCCAGAATTAGTAAAACATGACGTAAACGATACAAATCTGGTATCGCTGTAATCAGGCGCCTAAAGTATAAAACTAACATGTTACCTCAACCACAAGGTAAATGGCGCAGAAAAGAAAAACCACCAAATCTGCTAAATTATCTTTTACTATTTCAATTTCACTTCCCTTAATATATATTTATATATTTTTTTGGTTCAGAGAATATGTTATTGAAAAATTTTAAGGTGTCATTATATTAGGTAGTCATGGCTATTATAGGGCGAGGAGGAAAAAACGAGAGCGTAAAAGCCAAAATTGGCCCGGACAAGTGGATCGTCATGAGGGACAAGTAGATTTTGCTACATTTTAGTCCCGTGGACAAGTAGTTTTTTTTATAAAATTTCCACACCCCTGCATTATATATGGTTTCAATGTCACTACCACTGACTTTGTATATATGTATCCTTTCATGCATTTTTTTTATTGTCATGAACAGTAATGGTATCTCTTGTGTGTATTATCTATTTTGTAAACAATATATGATTTATTATATAAAAATATATTGATGGAATATAAAATGTTTCATGACACTTATTGCACATGAATGATCATGGAGTGTATTGCAATAAAAAGGCTCTGGAGAGAGAGACAAAACGTCACTTTTGTACCTAATTTTTTTACACAGGCAGTTAACATTTTGTGATATCGATCTATCTATCTAAATATGAGTCTTGTTAATGTTCCACTAATCCAGATTATTGTCCGTCTCTGAATAACATATGTGCTGAACATTTGGAGCCGTACATCTTATAGTGTATACATATCACACCGTACACACGTGCACCACATGCACACTCTCTGCAGTCTGATTCTTCCCTTAGGAAATTGCCTTCATTTTCCAGTCTTGTACAAATCAAACACATCACTGTCACTCCCTGCAGCAATTAACAAATTCCAGACAAATATTATAGCAAAAATTATTTTCAATGGGATTTTTAAATGGGGTCACTACAACAGCAAATTCCGAGAGATGTAAATGCTGCCTGGAGGCGAGCATGGGCTTGTGGGGGCATTTAAAATGAAGTGTAATTATATTTACATGCATATTTTATAGATTACATACAAAACACCAGGACAGGAAAGGTTAAAGGGGTTATCCAGGAAAAAAAAAAATTTTTATAAATCAACTGGCTCCAGAAATTTACAGATTTGTAAATTACTTCTATTAAAAAGTCTTAATTCTTTCAGTACTTATGAGCTGCTGAAGTTAAGGTTGTTCTTTTCTAAGTTCTCTCTGATGACACCTGTCTTGGGAACTGTCCAGAGTAGAAGCAAATCCCCATAGCAAACTTTTTCTAAACTGTGCAGTTCCCGAGACAAGCAGAGATGTCAGCAGAGAGCACTGTTGTCAGACAGAAAAGAACAACTCAACTTCAGCAGCTGATAATTATTGAAAGGATTAAGATTTTTTAATAGAAATAATTTACAAATTTGTTTAACTTTCTGGTGCCAGTCGATATAAAAAATATTTTTTTTAAAGAAATAAAAAAAGGTTTTTCCTGGAATACCCCTTTAATGTGTACAAAAGCTGGAACATACAGATACACAAAGGACGAGGGAGACGGTGAAGACTTATGGCAAGAGTGAATGCTTTTTTTTCTTGATATTAAGTCACAATTAAAATCTTAAAAAGGTATGCCACCATTAATATGTGTGTGTGTACATATATATATATATATATATATATATATGTATATATACACACACACACACACTGTTTTCAGGCCCTTTACCTCCGTTATGTTGCTCCTTGTGCTAAAGAAAAATCTAGTTTCCCCCCCCATTGTTGTGCACTTAATACCCCAAAATGACAAAGTGTTAACAGAACGGTGGAAATCATTTATGGAAAGTAAAATCTTGCAGTGACTTAAGTATTCATACCCTTTACTCAGGACTTAGTTGAAGCCCCTATGGCAGTGATTACCGCCTCCAGTATTCTTGGGGATGAGGCCACAAGGTTTACACACCTGGATTTTGGTATTTTCGTCCATTCTTCTCAGCAGATCTTTTCAAGCTCTGTCAGGTTGAGTGTCGTCTGTCGGTGGAAGCCATTTTCAGGCCTCTCTCTGGCTGAGCCACTTAGTGACATTCACAGAATTATCCCTAAGCTGCTCCTGTGTTGTTTTGGCTTTATACTTAGGGTCACTATCTTGTTTGAAGGTGAACCTTTAGCCCAGTCTGAGGTCCAGAGACATTGACCAGGCTTCTATGCAACTTTGATTTAACTTTTTTTTTAACAATATATTTGTATTATTAATTTTAACACTCAAAAAAACAAAAGCTCACCAGAGCTAAATATATAACTAAATAAATCTTAACAAATAAGCCCTAACAAATTAATATATACACATGCTTTATAATTGATGCTCCCTACAACCTTAATCTCATTTGTATTGCATATGCTACTTTATTTCTTAATTTTCTGTGTATGGTCCACCGGTTTGGTTCCCTTTCTCTGTTTATTCTGAAAAATTCACCTTGTTACGACTCTGAAGGGTTATTGTAATAAGTCTTGTCGGATTTAAAATGCTTAAGCTGGGTTCACACTATGGAATTGTCGAGCAGAAATCTGTTTTGAAATTCTGATACAGCAGAGTCCCATTGCTGGCAATGAGAATCCTCTGCACAGTGCACACTGCAGAGTTTTTCGAGGTGGACCTTCACCCTGGAAAATCCCCTCCCAAAATTTTGCCAGAATATTGAACTGGGTTTTTTGCCCTGCAGACATGCCAGTCTATGGGGATTGCAATGTCTGTGCAGTCCTAGCACCGACTGACTCGATTTCGTCCCCATACTATAAAAATACATATATTATATTGGTATACATTAAAACAGCATGAATGCAAAATATAAGATATCAAATGGGAGGGAAAATCTCAGCTGGATAGAGAAATGAGTGGATTCAAGACAAATCCACAACACAAATATCTATCATAAGTATAATACAAGGTAAATGTTCCCATACTGCAATTATCCCCAAGTGGAACAATCTCCCACTTATTGTATGGAGCAGGAATCAGAAAACATATACATACCAACAAAATTAAACACAATGCACAAGGGAGAGATGGAGTGACGCCACCCCAATGCACGTTTCAGGACAAAGGACATTCCGAAACGTGCATTGGGGTAGTGTCTTCTCCTTTCTTCTCAGTGGAGCGGGCCCATAGGGTTCCTGACAGACCTCCTGTGCCTGGGGGCCCCCAGACCATTCCTGGCAAAGATTCTTCATTTTAAAGACAAAGACGCTATCCTAAGGGAGGTGCGGATTAAAGGCGAGGTGCTCTTCGGTGATAGCAGAGTCGTCTTCTACCCAGACTTCTCCGTGGAATTGAGAAAACAGCGTACCCAATTTACGCGCATGTCCGAGCCAAACTTCGCTCCAAAGGATATCGCTATGCTATGCTATACCCGGCTCGTCTGAGGGTGGTGGATGGACGCACTACTAGATTCTTCACATCACCTGTAGAAGCAATGCAGTCGGCAGAGGCTGCCCCTGACTAATATCCCTGCTGGACTGTCTACTCTCTTCTTAGTTAGTTAGAGGTGTGGGCTTGGAGTGGTAGCAGGCTGAGGTACGAGTTCCCCCTAGGGCTCCCTGGATAGAGGGTCAGGGGGTTGTTGACCTTAGTTTACTAGGTGGGCGGGAGATGGTGGTGGAAGGATTGTAAGTAGCTCCTGCACTCGCCTGATATTGTTCTCTTGTTTGGGGTACAGGTCTGCACTGGTTTAGTTAGTTTTAGACAGGGATTTGTAGCGGGAATGTTATTCCGTTCTTATTTGTTTTTGCTGTTTTGTGGTGTGGTGTCTTTATTGTCGGTCTTTGTTGTCTGGTTGTATTTGGTGTGTCTGGGAGCTCTCCTAGTTGACTGGTTTCTGTTTGGCGTGTTGGGCCTTGTCTGTGTTTTTCACCGCTTTCAAGATGGGGCCTCAGATCATTCTGCATTAATTGTTACTTTGTCCTTAGGTCCCGTCACTCCTCCCGCCTGTGGAGAATGCATCCTGGGTGGCTTCAGGCGGAGGAAGTTTCCTCTGCCTAAGAGGTCTCTCATTCGAATTACTGGGCCCATAATGCCTAACAACCGGATGTTCTGATCCAGTGGGATGCTTACAAAGCGACTGTTCGGGGAGCATTCATGGTGGGGGGTAGCGGGTAGAAGGGCAGCATTGGGAGCCCGGGAACGGGCACTACAATCGGAGATAGGAGTCCTTGAGGCAGCGGTGGTGAGGAATCCTACTCCGGAGGCCGAAAGAGAGTGGGCTAAGGCACAAAGGTCTCTTTTGATTATACAGAAGGATCGGGTACATTTGAAACTGGCGGCAAGGGAGGCGGCCATATTTGAATTTGGGGATAAGAATGGTAAACTGCTGGCTTACTTGTCGAGAGATAGCCGTCCTGTAGCTTCTATACCCTGTATACGTACTGCAGATGGGACGGTAATTAATGGGGTATTTTACTCCTTCTATAGTCCTCTGTACTCCTCCTCCGGGGGGGGGGGGGGGGGCACAAACTATCTTCTGTCTTTCCTGAAGGAGCTCCCACTTACCCCATTCACTCCGCTTCAGTCTTTTGGCCTTGAGGCCCCAATAATGGCGGAGGTGTCTCTCTTGAGGAAGACACCGGGAATGGATGAGTTGGTTGGGGACTGGTACAGGGTGAATGAAGAAAATTTATTCCTATCTTGCTTAACCTGTATGCAAAGGCCTTGGAGTCTGGAGCTTTCCCTGACTCTATGAGAGAGGCCCTGATTGTAGTACTTCCCAAGCATGGAAAGGATCCGACTTTGCCGGACTCTTATCGTCCCATTTCCCTTCTCAATGTTGATATAAAAATTTTGGCAAAGGTACTGGCAAACAGGCTTAAAGGGGTCATTTCTTCAGTGATTCACCCTGATCAGACTGGGTTTATGCCAGGGAGGGCTACAGATATCAATGTCAAAAGACTCCAGCTTAACATCTCCGCAGAGGAGGACAGATCCCCTGGTTATGTTGTTATCCTTGATGTCTATAAGGCCTTTGATTTGGTTGAATGGCACTATATTTGGTGCCTGGTGCGTGTCCTCTGCTTTGGACCTGTTTTTAGGAAGTGGTTCAATTTGCTGTATGATGTGCCTAGAGCCCGAGTACGCACCAATTTGGAGATTTCAGACTCCTTACCGTTGGGCAGGGGAACTAGACAGGAGTGCCCTCTGTCTCCCTTTCTGTTTGCTCTCACTGTAGAACCTCTGGTGGCAGCTATTCTCGCCTCTGACTCTATTAAGGGAATTCCTAGAGGTTCCCTGACTGAGAAGATATCCCTGTAGGCCTATGACACATTGGTTTATTTAGCTGATGCAGAGGGCTCCCTGTGATGCTCTGTTTTGGTCTTTTGGAGAGGTTTTGGGAGGTCTCGGGTCCGACGGTAAATTGGGCCAAATCATCTATTATGTCCTTGTCCCGAGAAGGGGTTTTACCTTCTGTATTGCCCAATGGGTTGCAGGCTGTGTCCCCTTTCGGTATCTGGGAGTGGAGGTGTCACCTAGGAATTCTGAGTATATGGCCCTAATTTGGACCTTCTTCTGGGAAATACGCTTACACGTTTACAGGCGTGGGATTCCTTACCCTTAGCAGGTAGGGTTAATATTTTTTAAATGATTTACCTCCCAAAGTTTCTTTACCTCTTTCATCTGTCACCTGTTATTCCTTCCAGGTTTTTTTTTTTTGTTAAACTAAACAGGGCTCTGAAATCCTTCTATTGGCAGAATAAACCTGATTGGGACATGCGCTGCTCCAGGCGCCAAGGCAGTGGGGGGGGACTAGCCGCTCCTAACATGCATAACTATTTTCTAGCTTCCCAGCTGGTGTACGCGGCCTGGTGAATTGACCTGGATCTCTCTAATGCCTTCACAGCTTTGGCAGGGGCTCTCATGGGTTTCTATGTGACACTGACTAATACATTGTACAGGTATGTTCCCTCCTCATCCTTGCCAGCTCCTATTAAGACGGTGGCTAAGGTCTGCTCGGTGGTCTCTGGGCGCTTTCCTCACCTGGTGGTGTCTCCCAGAGCACCCCTGTGGGGTAATCCTCATTTGGAACTTCTGCGGGAGTTAGAGGCAGCCGGATTCTGGAGCTCCCAGGGACTCAAATTCGCCATGCACTTGTTTGGAGATGACTAAGCCTTTCCTTCATTTGCGGACATTCGAAAGCGTTTTCATGTCCCTCAGGATGCCCACTGTAGGTATCTTCAGTTGCGACATGCGGTCTCTGCACAGTTTGGTTCCCTGGAAGTTACCCCTGTGTATAATGATTTGGAGTTGCTCCAGGGGACCACCGACTTGGCCAGGCCTCTCATTCAGAGTTATGCTTCATTACAAAAAGTGGGTCCGAACCCGTTTGCTCTTGCACAGCTGAAGTGGGTTGAGGATGTTCCTAGTCTTTCTGTAGGCATGTGGAAGGAGATAGTTAAGACATATTACTCAACGGTAGTTAGTGCCCGAGATATGCTTATTCAATCCAGGTTTATCCTCCGTTTGTATTATATTTCTGTTAGACTTCATCGCTTGGGGGTCTCGGGGTCAGATGTTTGTTTTAGGTGTGGGAGGGAGAGAGGTACTTTTTTGCATTCGGTTTGGACTTGCTCTTGTGTGATGCCCTTTGGGAGAGAGGTGATGACGTTCTACTCGGACCATCTGGAATTCCCCTTTGTTTTGATGCCGGAAGTATGTTTGTTGGGGGTTATCAAAGGTTTAGTGATGGGCTCTTATAGGCACATATTGATCTGTTTTCTCTTGTTTTGTGCACGCAAGGTCATAGTGATGGCTTGGAAAGACGTGTCCTTCCCCTCCTCTGTCCCAGTGGATAGCCTTAGTGAATAAATATGTTCCCCTATATCGTGCCTTGTACGTAAGTCAGAAATAGCCAAACAATTTTGGCACAATTGTTGACACAAATCTCCACCTCCCTTCATACATTATGTCATATTATAACATTTTATGGGTTACTCTTGCCCTGGATAGAAGCCCTATAACAGATGTAGGAGTAGAAAAATCTGGCAAAATAAATTTCCAAACACTGCGGCACCATTTCCATTAAGATTAAGCAGTATACCTTCTCTACCAGAATGCCCATGTGTCACACTAAACTGCTACCATGGCTTCTTCATGAGTTCAGGGAGAAAAGATGATATTTTGTGCTTTTATTGCTGCCACTAAGGGGGCCATTTTCTAAATTGTGCCTACAAGTTTAGTATTAATAGGACAACTAGTACCTACTGGCACTTGTGACAGTTAGAAGTGAAGGTCACAGCACCTTATTATGATTTACAGCATTTGTGAGCATACTACACACTCCTTTTTTGCCCATGTAGGGCCTAAATTCCATAATTCAGGAAAGAGTTAAATCATTATATCCGACACGGCTTCCTATTGCTGCATACAAAGAAACTAATGGCCCCAACAAGCTTCAGGCTTTCTACATTGAAGGGATAATAGGGACTGAGATCCTTTATCAACAAGCACCCCGCTTTTTGTCACTGAGCACCCTCGAGGAGAAAGGACTGAGCCTCAGTTTGACAAATGATGGTTCCAGTACCCAAGTATTACCGGAAGAATGGAGTCTGAAGGGTTCTCTCAATTTCTAGTTCAAGGTAGAGAACAATGAGGTTCCTTGTCTGCTTTACTGTTCGATAGTCTGCATCTAATACGCTCCCTCGTGAGACCGAACCCTTGAGCAAAATCCTAGTCATTAAAAGGTGCCTGACCACGGTGAAAACATTACCCACAGATTAAGTGAAAGACCTCCGGAGCGAATCATTTCCGATCTAATGTACTTTATTTGGATGGAAGCATCTGGAAAAGGATTCTGATAAAGAGCATTTACAATTTATACAGAGATGCAATGAGTAGGATGCATAAATACTATATAAAGAGCCATCTAAAACTGCTATTGAATTTGTCCTAATATCATGGTGCTGCTTTTAGACAACTACTTATCTGGACAGCCTTCTCCGCTCTATAAATTCTTGTTTCATAGTGAAGGAAAGAGACAACCAATATGGGTTCCCATAGCAGTCATCAAATGGATGCATTGCAATGTAATGTAAGTGTTATGGGACATTGTTCAGCAGGAACTTAGTATCCAGTCTAAATTTTCTGCAGAACCGCAAAATGGCCATGAATGAAGCCAAGATGAAAATCTACCCCCTCTTTTTTATGCAATGGTGTTGGGCATATACAGAGAATGATGTGGCCAAGAAAAACATCCAGCGAAGGGGAATCCTGTGGACATAGAATGATTCTTGCATTCTTGCAATGTTTTTTTTGACGAACAGGTGAAGCACAGTCAAGGAAAAAGCAGCCAAATACAATGTTGTCCAGGTAACAGGTCCGAATCTTGCATGGATGGGTGATGGCAGAAGATGACCAGCTCCAGGACCATTTTGTTTTAGGAGAAACAAACTCCAACTGAGCCTAGGAAAAGCATTGTCTGGTGAAATAGATCTTCAAGTCACCATGATGATTTGGGGGGGGGGGGGGGTAGGGGGGATCTGGGCAGAAATTAGTACAAGCAGAATTAGCCAATGAGCCCTTCCTGTCAGGTGTCAGTTTAGGCTAGTGGAGGTGGTGTAATTGTGGCAGGAAGGTTTCCATCACGTTTCCTAGCACCTCTAATACCTTTGGACAGTAAGGCTTATCTAAGCATTGTAGCTAACCAAGTTCATTCTTTTAAGAGAGCAAGACAATGTCTGCAGGACTATGCATCATGCACAAGGGTCAGGTTCACACCACGTTTCTGCCATACTGTTTTCAATCAGTTTTTCTAAAGAAAACCATATGGCACAAAAACGGATGGAACTGTATGGGAAAAAGTAAACCGTATGCGTTTTTAAAGCGAATCCTATTTTTAAAAGAGCATCCTGTTTTTAAAAGCGTATCCTGTTTTTAAATGTTGTCCATTTTTAATGGGAGGGGTCACATGCGTTTGCAGTACGGTTTTTACTTTGCACATGCGCATTTGCATCCTAAAGTCCCCACCCAACACCCTGGTTTTGACTCCGGTTTAAAAACCGTACTGCAACCGCATACGTTTTTTAAAACATGGACGTCAAAGGGAAACGCACATGTATACGGTTCAATACGGGAAAAATGTATACGTTTTTACTTTGCACATGCGCATTTGAATCCTAAAGTCCCCACCCAAAAACCCTCCCATTAAAAATGGACAAAATTTTCAAAAACTTATGGGGTTTTTTCTATAAAAACTGACGGAACTGTATGCACTTTTAAAAACAGTATACTGTTTAAAAACGCATACGGTTTACTTTTTTCCATACTGTTCCATCCGTTTTTTTGTCATACGGTTTTCTTTAGAAAAACGGATTGAAAACAGAATGGCAAAAACGTGATGTGAACCCAGCCTTACTTCCAGGAACATGCCAGCAGGTTTTGACTTGCTTCCTTTGCATTTCCTAGATCTTAATCCTGTACAGCAGCTCAAGGATAAGGTAGAATGGGTTGTTTAGAGCATGTCAGTACCTTCTAATGTGTGGCAATTGCAAAAAGTGACCCTTTCTGCATGGGCCAATATTTCCACCTAGTGGAGTGTATGCCACAATAAATTGCTGCAGTTCTTAGGGTCAGTAGTCATTCAGTATATATCACAGTAATACATAACTTGTTTTGCTATCAGGTTCTAAGTCTGTGTAACTCCAAAAGTGCTGTCAAGACTTGTAAAAATGTGGAATACTGTATACTGTACTCTGAAGGAGGCTAGCACTCCCAAATAGCCTTTTTCTAGTAATTGCTGCAAATGTTCTTAATTGGGGACAACACTAACTAACCAAAACCTAAGAGTTGTCTTACTTAGCACAATGCTAATAGACAATTACCACATCTATTTGTTTACCTAAACTGACATTTAATTAGGTTTTACCCTATGACAACTTGTATGATATTTTTTTTACATAATTAAAGGCCCAACTGAACAGCAAATTAATCCAATCAATACTTTAAGTCTTTGTGTCTATGCTTATATTTTTCCATTTTTACTTTAGATATATACCCTACAAGGCAAAGAATGTGTGAATAGTCCAACATTACATACAAATGTTGTTACTGAACATTTTTTTTTTTTTACAGAAGATAGTCCCCCCAAGCTACTATAAGAATCTCCAGTATTTAATGTAAACTTTTGGAAAAAAAAGATGCAAAAATTTGTATCCATTCAGCCATTAGAGCATTGGTGAGGTCCAACGTTGAGTAATATGTCACTCAGGCATTCCAATCAATCTCAGGAGGGTTATAGTCTGAGTTTCTGAAGGGATGCAACTTCTTGAATTATTTTTATTTTTTTTTTGGAGCTCTGCTATGTTTGCAAGATCTCTTCTTTGTACACAATTTACTTATGGTAATTGTCATTGTAAGCAGAGGCATTAAGATTTAACTTAAGTGTTATAGCTCAAACTCCACCATTCCACCACACAGTGCAGTATGCATTTGGTCATGAAGTATTTTCAGTATTTTCATGTTGTCCACCAAAAACAGGGTTACTGGAAAGAGGATTCATCCACCTATTAGAAGGGAGATGCTTGGTATTGCACTTGATGTCAAGCTTGTGTGCAGATACTCAGCTATTAAAAGGTTCTTCTGCTGATATGAAATCTGGTATTAAGCTGTACAATGGAGTATAGATAAGTTTTATTGACTATATGCTTTAGCAGTTGTCTGATTTGTACAATCAGCAGGTGATTTTATAGCCAAGATACTAAAATCTATGTAGACTGTATCTGTTTATTCTTCATAGTATGCACCTGTGAACAATGGATTAGATTAAAATGGCAGAATCCATACATCAGGATGGGTGATCCACATATCTTTGGCCATGTGGTTTTATGACATTCCATTAGTAGTCAGATTGTTTTGTCTGTATTATGTCCACATAACCACAGTATGATATTAAGTTACTTGCCATGTACCCAGATTATTGGACATTTTAACAAATCACTTTAATGACCTTCTTTGGAGAGAAAGTAGATTGCAAGCTCTTGTATCCCAGTCTACAAGTCAGTGGGCTAGACACCAGAGCTCCCACGGTGCTGACCTCTTCCAGCACAGCAAGGGTCTACAAGAAATCTTTTGAGGCTTCTATACATGAAACCAATCGTGTATAAAGTCCTTGGAATGGATAGAGCTTGTTCCCGGTCGCCTGGGTGATTTATCTCTCTCACCCTCTCCATCCCCCAACCCCTTGTGCCCAGCATTCATTATGCACTAGCTCCTAGACACCCCCTCATCCTCTCCTCTGCAAATAAAGTAGATGAAAAGGGAGAGAGGGGTGAGATGAACCAGGCTTGCAGGGGAAACAAATAGCTGATCTCTGGAATACATTAATTTCCTTTTTCTGGAAGCTCTTGGAGGGGATAACAATAGGGCAGTGACTCTAGGGTCTGGGATCTTCAAATAAAGACTCCCTGCTGTCATGGGTAGCAGGACATGGAATGAAGGGCGATATCCCGTGGTCCTTCGTGTTGTTGTTCCTTTGGCGCAGGCTGGAGGCTATCTGTTTGGCCGTTACTAGGGTCTTTGGCAGAAAAATGGAGGCATTTCCTATGCTATTGAAGACTGGGTTTATTAGGCAAATAAAGCTGGTGTGAGACACTTTAGTTGGGGCTGCAGAGGGGAAGACTTGGAAGAACTAGAAGCTGGTATTTAGAGATAAGTGAATTTTTGAAAAATTCGATTCGGCCGATTTGCAGAATTTTCCCCCAAAATTTGTTTCGGTACGAATTTATTCGCGGCGAATTGCTATAAAAAACGGCTATTTCTGGCCTACAGAGAGCCTCAATAGGGGTGTAGAACACTTTGCCGTGCTGTAACAAGCATAGGGTGTTTGCTGGGTTCGTGAAATAATACTGTTATTCAGTATGACATGCAGATCAGAGGCGTCGCTATTAGAATCGCAGAGCGGCACAATGCCAGAGCCTGGAGGTGGCATCAGTATGAGGAGACCATATAGTGGCTGAATGACACAGTGTGGAGGTGGCAGCAGCATGAGGAGACCATATAGTGGCTGAACAACACAGTGTGGAGGTGGCAGCAGCATGAGGAGACCATATAGTGGCTGAATGACACAGCCTGGAGGTGGCGGAAGCATGAGGAGACCATATAGTGACTGAATGACACAGCGTGGAGATGGCGGCAGCATGAGGAGGCCATATAGTGGCTGAATGACACACCCTGGAGGTGGCAGAAGCATGAGGAGACCATATATATTGCCTGAATGACACAGCGTGGAGGTGGCGGCAGCATGAGGAGCCCATATAGTGGCTGAATGACAAAGTGTGGAGGTGACAGAATCATGAGTAGACTATACAGTGGCAGAATAACACAGCCTGGAGGTGGCAGCAGCATGAGGAGAACATATGGTGGCAGTATGAGACAGCTTGGAGCTGGCATCAGCATGAGGAGAACTTATGGTGGCAGAATGATACAGCCTGGAGGTGGCAGCAGCAGCATCAGGAGTCCTGAAAGTTTCTGGTAAGGTGTGTGAAAAAAGGAGAACTTGGCATCAGAGGTGTAGGATCAGAATAGTAGCTGAGGCAGATAGGCAGAAGAAAACATTGTCTCTTGCAAAGGTGTTAGTGTGCAGTATTGAGGATATGCATTACGTAAAATGTAACTTTTAATAATATGCTTAGGATAAAATATATGCCCCCCAATTTTTTTTCAAACAAAAGGAAAGATGTGCAAAAAACACCATGTGCCACCTACACCACCAAGTATTGATGTGTTGCAAAGACCTCTAAAAGGTGGAAGGGAACAACGTATGGTCCATTTTAACCAGTGGGAGTAAAAACTTCCCATGTAAGGCCCTAAAAGGGGGCCCCACACAGGAAACTCTCTCTATTTCCACCTAAAAACCCTGGTAAATGGCCGTGTTTGTAGGGGGAAATAGGGAGAGGTTCCTGTGGGGGGCCGCCCTTTTTAGAAATGTAAAAAAAATTTGGGTACATATATTTTATCCTAAGAATATTATTAAAAGTTACGTTTTATGTAATGCATATCCTCAATACTTACTTGTGGTCTGATGCAAAGCAATGTCTGTAACTGGGGAGCAGCGCCTTAAATATGTTTAGCATTATCCATATTTGTGAAGTGTTGGTGTGGCACCATGGCCAATCTACTCTGATGCATGAGGCATTGGTGGGTGGTAATCCTGTCTGATCCATGCCTGATTCATCTTCACAAAAGGTCAGTCTCTCCACATTTTTCGTGGACAGATGAATTCTCCTTGAGGTTACTATGGCTCCCGCCGCACTAAACACCCGCTCTGATGGCACACGACTGGCCGGACAGGACCACTTTTCCAAGGTAAACTCTGCTAGTTGCGGCCACAAATCAAGTTAGGCTGCCCAGAAGTCCAGCGGATCTTCAAGGTGTGTTGGAATGGTCATGCCCAGGTATGCCACCACCTGCTGTTTCAGGTCCTGCTTCAGGTCTACCTGCTGCTGATGAGTTGCTTCACCATGTGGGCAAAGAAAGCTACTCATAAGCGACTGTTGACTCAGGCTGCTGATGATGGAGCTGGTACTGCTCTTGCATCCCCACCCCTCCCCAGCAGCAATGGCAGTGGAAGGTGCAGAAGGCCCCCCCGAGTCAGACCTACGAGAGGATGGACTATGGCGCAGATAGGCATCAGCCAACTGACTACATAGGATGTCTCTGTAGTAGGTCGGTTTGTCCTCCTTCTCAGTGGGTGTAAAAAAAGGCCCCCATTTTGTGCAGGTAGCGAATAAGGAGGAAAGCCAGAAGTCATCCCGCAATCGGCGGTCACTACGCAATCAAGTGAGCATGCACCGTGCCATTTGTGCAAGTGACTGGGAGGGACTCCCTGCCTTCATCTCCACTGCATACTGCCATGGTGTGTCTGGGTCCTCTGTCTCGCCTTCTTCATAACCCTCTAGCTGCTCCTGCTTCTCCTCTCCTGTCAGATGACTAGAAAAATCGCCCATATTGCGAAATCTAAACTGTGCTCCACTATTTCCCTCCCCCTCCTCCAGTTCCACCCCCCCCACAGGGCTCATGTGGCTGTGAGATGTAGGCGCCACGACCAGCCATTGTTTCTAACTCGTGTTGTAGTAGATGAAGCAGTGGAATGATGTTGTTCATCCCATAATCCTGGCTACTGAATAATAATGTGGCTTCCTCAAAGGGCCTGAGCAAACGGCAGGTGTCAGGTATGAGCTGCCACTCAATGACATTGAAGTTACACAGAGGAGTCCCCCTATCCCCTTGAATCATCTAGAAATCGGTGATGGCTTTTCTCTGTTCGTAATGTCGGTCCAACATATGGAGGGTGGAATTCCAACGTGTGGAAACGTCGCAAATCAGACTATGTTGGGGGATACTGTTCTGACACTGCAGCTCAACGAGGGTGTGCTTTGCAGTGTACAAGTGGCTGAAGTGCATGCAAAGTTTCCTTTCCATTGTTAGGATGTCTTGCAGATGGGGGGGGGGGGGGGGGGGGGGACACTTCAGGAACTGCTTGACAACCAGATTGAACACGTGTGCCATGCAGGGTGCATGTCTCAGGCTTCCTTGTCGCAGCGCAGACAAGATGTTCTTCCTGTTGTCGGTCACCATGGGTCCCATTTCCAGTTTTCGTGAAGTAAGCCATGATTCGATTTCTTGATGAATAACTTTAAGCAGTTCCTCCCCTGTGTGACTCTGTTTGCCAAGGCAAACCATGTGAAGAACAGCGTGACACCGCCATGCCCTGCACACATGGTATGCTGGAGGGGCACTGAGATTTGTCCGTGCAGTGAAGGCTGAGGACACGGTGGGGGATGAGGAGGTGGAGTCGCTCAATGTCACAGGACCAATGGCCTGAGAACGTTGAGGCGGAAGCGGCGTAACCTGTCCAAGTTGCTGTTGTTGCTGGGCAGGAACCACATTCACCCAGTGGGCCGTAAAGGACATGTATTGTCCCTGACCTTAGTCACAGCTCCACATGTCGGCGCTGCCATGCACTTTGGTACCAACCGAAAGGCTCAAGGACTGGCCCACCCTCTGTTCCACAAAATTGTGTAGGGCTTCTTCGCAAAGAAATGACGGCTTGGGACTCATCACCTCGGCTCGGCACAAGCCATCAGTTCTCTGAAAGGTGCAGAGTCCACCACTTGAAAAGGGAAGGACTGTAGCACCAGCAACTTGGACAGGAGCACATTCAGCTTCTGGGCCATTGTCTCTTGGACATGGCTACACTGATGGATTGCTGGTGGAATGACTGACTAAAAGTAGGAGGAGCAGGAGAATCTGGAGCGACAGAAGATGGGAATGACACAGTGGCACCCACTTATGCCAACTTAATCCTGGGCTGGTGGGAGGAGGATAGTTTTTGGAGATTCACATTCACACTTTCATCCGTTCATTCAATACTGGGGCAGATATATAGATGACGTGGCCGTCATCTGGTCAGGTCCCAGATGTGAATTTGAGTATTTCTTGGCTGCCCTAAATAAAAATGAAATTGGTCTTACTCATGAAATTCATCGTAATACGTTGGAATTTCTTGAGGTCCTTCTACAAAAAAAATGCCTGGGGAGGTATAGACACTCAAACTTATAGGAAACCGACAGCCGGAAACAATTTCCTGTCATGGTAAAGCCACCACCCATACCCTCTGAGGAAAGGTACCTCTAAAGGACAATACTTGCATCTAAGAAGGAATTGTTTATCAGAAACAAGTTTCCATCAAGAAGCAAAAATTTTATGCAATAGGTTTAAGGCGAGAGGTTATCCAGATAAAGTGCTTAAATAAGCATACCAACATGTGATACCTCTCAATAGGGCAGCGCTTTTACAACCAAAACCAAAGGAAAAGGAACAAAAAATTCCCACTCACACGATGCTGCCTCAGAAGATATTCGTGGTATTCGTGTTTGTTCATTTAATACTAGTTTACAGTATGTCCCTTAGCCTTGAACTTTGGACCAATATAATACTATGAAATAATGGAATACCCTAGTAATGAATACTCTGTATCTAATAAACTAACTCCTGGTGCCATCATTATAATAATTGCCACAACTCCCTGTACTTTGTTCGGATGTAGTTTTTTAAATTTATTTTTACATCGTTTGTATCAACTTTCTATTGTTATCATCAGATTTCCTCTTATTAGAGTATTGTGTCAAATGACTATTTAGTTTAGCTGTAGCATTTTACAGCCACAGTTTACAATTTCATGATTTCTCACGTACAGCCAGAGTTTACAATTTCATGATTTCTCACGTGCAGCCACAGTTTACAATTTCATGATTTTTCACGTTCATTCATATTACTTATAGATGTTGGTGTCTAGGTGTTACTTACCCTGGGAAAGAGAAGGAAGGGAATAATGTATTACTGTCTGACAAACTGCATGTGGTGATATCATAAATATATCTAGAACTTTCCATTTCTTAACTATATTGCCTATTTAAGCTAGCCTATTATACTTATGGCAGTAGAGATTGTCCCCTTCCCTGACAAGTTTGTGCTTATATTCTGCCCTCCTTACAGTTAGTAGGGTTAATACTTATATTAACCCCTTCATTTTTCCCTTCCTCCCTTTTTTTTTTGTATTATGCGTGCCTGAATATCTAAGTGACAGCACACTACTCCCATTGACTTGAACGGATTCTGGTTTCACTAATACAAATGACTTGCATTTGTGCTATTTCCGTTAGCTGGAACGCATAGCATTCCACAGCTCTCTGAGACAGCGCTTCTGTACATGCGCAGATCCTACAGCAGTAGATTTTACCTGGAACGCATAGCGTTCTACAGCTCCCTGGTATGATGCCTCCGTACTTCCGCAGATCTCACAGCGGTGCGCACATCATCTCCAGCTTGTCGGCATTTAAACGAGACGCGTGGCATCTGCTGCTATCGCCAGCCACGCTTGTTAGCTGCTCCATGTTCACAGTCGGGTAAGCGATACACCTGTATCTTTTGAATGTCACTATTGTCGGCGTTTATTATGGCCCATATGTTGTTGTCTTGTAGTCATTAAGACTGTGACATCGGGAATGCATGTTCATTGAAACACTGAAGGCAGCGCTGCTACTGTGCATTATCTCCATCATTATCTTTTGGTAAGAAATATTTATAAATATCGCTAGCCTTACTCTTCTGACCATTTATCTTCAACTATGGGTGATTCCTATACCTTGTTTATGTTGCAGAAACTTTGCATGGGGGGCCATTTTTGGACATTTTGATCGTATCCATTATATGTCATGATACACCGACAACATTAACATCATTAGGCTGGGTAAGATTCATACCTTTTTTCTTGGTTAACCCATTATTATTTGGCATTTATTTCACATAAGGGTACACTGATGTATTGTCTTTTGTTTTCTCTAGTAACATCTCATGGGGGTCTCATCAGTTTATACACTATCAGTCCTTACTAATTATGTATTGAGAGGTATACTTATCTTTTATAACTTTAAATAATCACCAATAAGTCTATTAAATATGATATTCGAGTGATCCGAGTTAATGTATTTTCTTACAGACATAAGGGGAGTGTCCAACTTTCTTCGGGCATTCTAGCCCTGAGCACTTGACTCTCATCACATGTGAACACTGATGTGTGATCCCAAGAAATTGGAACTATTCTCTTTACCTATGATCTCAATTTACCACTGTTCCATGTTTATGTGATTTCTTTTTGTAAGGTCAAATCTTATATAATTAAGTTTCTTGTGATCACAACGACAATCACTTTCCTATGATATCTCTAAGATGGACCCCCCGTTTACACTTGGCCAACTATATGACTGTCAAACATCCTCTATCTAACAAGCTGATTGAAATCCTCTACTCAACAGACTATAAGACTGTGACCGTGACCTTTGACTCTCACCTATTGTCTCAAGCACTTCTATTGTAGATCTCATGTATGAGATGCATTTATCATCTCTTTGATTGTGTTATGTTAATTTCTCCTACACCCCTGATGAACCCATTGAAAAATATAGGAGAAACGCATTGGATTTTTGGAGCATGAGAATATAGTTAGGATCTAACTAATGCTATTATATCTGAGTGGTACCCAATGTTTATCCTTTCCCCTATCCACCCTTATTGATAGTGAGGGTAAGGGTTAGAATAGGCAGGGCTATTTTTTGGTTAATATACTCACCTGTACCCTATACCTTCTTCCCTCCCTACTTATTTTTGGAAATTATTGTTCCTCTGAGACATTTTTGGTACATTCTTCTTTTGAGTGTCACATTTATTAATGTCGAGGTGATTACATGTTTTTATTGTGCACACATTTTATACCTGTATTTGATTGAATTTTTATATAAACTTAGTAAAAGTTACGTTTTACTTTTATATCTTGGCTTCATTGGTAGAGTTCCTTTTTTCCCCTCAAGTATCTAAGTCTGTCTCAAAGGGAAACAGTATCTAAGTCAATAGAGGGTGACAGGTTTCCCTCAACGTGTGTGTTTCCATCTGCTAAGCACAATGTATCTCTATGACACCTAGTGATCGTTCGCCATTGGTGTACATTTTTTGAAAGGAGGAGATCAGTAATCAGCTCCCTTTTTATTGTAAATTTATGTGACATTACATTTGCGATATGTTGGTTGTGTTATAATCCACCAACTACATGTATCTTCCAAGGTGTCAAAGAATGCACAGACTGTTTCTCAACATTCCTGGTTAACTGGGGTTCTGCATTGTGAGGTATATTTGTTTTGTATTACGTGCATCTAAAAAGAATAAAAACCTGATCCAAAATCCATAAAAAAATATATATATATTTCTATTGCAATGGAATAAATATATTATGCACAAGGTACTGGGACACCAGTTGAATAGGCTTGACGAGTAACAACCAGGGCAGTTGCCATTGCTCCTCCTGGCAACTCAAGGCAACAAGAAGCTTTTCTAAAAGCTCCTACAATGTTAGAAAATATGGAACTGGTGCTTAATACTGAGGTATGTTTGGAATTGACATTCAAAAATTAATCTGTCAGCAATTTTGAGCCATCAAAAAATCCTCTACAGAGGTCAGGGAGGTGGGTAGAAGAACACCTTTGCTTTATTTTCCATCCACCGCCATGGGAAGTGTTCATCAAGCAAGCTCTTTGTGCTAGGTGCATGGAGCTCCTTGTATTGATAGCTTATGCCGGGTTCACATAGCATTGCGCTCTGTTTGTCTGCTGGGAGTTGAGTGGAGAAAAAAAAACTGAAGGTCCCTTTTCTTCTTCTCTAAACTCCTGCGAAACAACAAACACTAGACGGAAACCTGAGGGACCCCACTCTAAGTCAATGGGACCCACTGTAAAATGTTGGTGTCTGTTGTGCAACGGACCATCGAGCTCCGCTGTTTGTTTGTCAACCGAGCTCCAATGAACATGGAAACTCAGCCTTAGATTCCTCTGTCTCTCCTCACAGCTAAGACTGACATCTCTAGAGTCTGATCAGGAGAACCAGGCACTAGAGTTGTCAATCACAGCTAAGAGTAGGAGATCGGGAAACCCTAAATACAGGGAGTTCAGGGCACTAAAAAAGAAGAGCCCACCTCCTGGGCACTTGCCACTGTGGCAACCGAGGGACTATAACACCAGTTATCATTACATTTCACTCCACTCCCTGACATCTGAATAGGGCTGTCACACTCCCTTTTACTCATAAAAAGTGCAACATCTTACAAGCATCCATTATTTTACCACTATGACACAACAACTAATACTATTGTAAAACATAATTTTAAATGCACTTTCAAATGTCTACAGACTGGACAAGGTTTTATTCTCCGAGCCAAAGAAACAGTGTTCAGAATCTTATGGTTAAGCCTAAATCCCGATGGTAGGAACACAATGAGGTCAAGATGATTTCTTTAAAGCAGTGTTTCCCAACCAGGGTGCCTCCAGGTGTTGCAAAACTACAATTCCCAGAATGCCTGGCACCCTTGTTGGGAAACACTGCTTTAAAGAGTACCTGTCATCAAACCATATTTTCTAAACTAACTCAGATTATATTCCCTACCTACTCCTAACACCCCTCCTGTGGTGAGCTTTGTGAGTTCCCGGCAGGAGAAAGTGGGCATTCCCCATCAGGCGCGACATCACTGAAGCCTCCCGCACACACTTCCTGAGTTTGGTCTCCTGCCAGGAGAGCGAGAGGAGACCAAACTAACAGTTTGACTTGTGCAGGGAACAGAACAGAGCCACCTAGTGGCCGTTTTTTCAATCACCTTAAAAACATATAAGGTTAAGAATTTTAACAGCAAGCAAATAGCAAAGGGTCTTATAATTACATACGGAACATTATATTAAACGTTTAGTTTGGTGGCCGGTACTCTTTAAAATACAACCCAACAAGATTTTTTTTTTGGGGGGGGGGGGGGAAATCTTATTGCCTTTAAAAGAGGTAGTATGAAGTTTAGGCCTCGACTGCAGGAAAGGTGACCTCTTTTGCAGAAAGACTCCGAGTCATGAGTGAAAACATTGTGCAAGATCGCAATATACGGTGAATGTAGATTTATTATTCCCAGTCCAGTAGAAAGAGGATGCTGGAATTAGTTACGGATGCCAGAGATGAACCTTTGTACTGCCAGAGAGGCCTGTTCAGCATTTGTTGCAGGCCCCAATGTCCCGTACCTTTAATTTTCATGATCTTTAGTCACCAGAAAGTAATCACTTCAAGGAGGACCCATCACTTTTGAAGAATATACTGAGCGCTTCCAATACAATCCACCCCTCAAAATACAAAAAAAAAATCCCTCAAGTATGAATTTGGCAACTTACAAGTTTAGAGTTGTGTCATTTACCTCAGGCAAAAAATGATCGGAACGCTCGCTGTCTGCAGATATCTTCTATAGTATAAAGTAACATTTACATGTTTGTAGGAATCCTAAAAGATTTAGGGGAAGATTTATCAAAACCTGTCCAGAGGAAAGTTACTGAGTTGCCCATAGCAACCAATCAGATCGCTACTTTCATTTTTCAGAGACCTTTTCAAAAATGAAAGAATCTGATTGGTTGCTATGGGCAACTCAGCAACTTTTCCTCTGGACAGGATTTGATAAATCTCCACCCTTAGTGTCTGTAATGGATGAGCTTTATAAATCAACTAGCTGAGAGAGATCATCGGCCTATTACAGGTGGAGTTACCTTTTAAATGCGCAATGTCATGAAAAAAACATAGGTACATATCAAAAGTTTTGTTTGGTCGAGGTCTAAGTGTTCAGACTGGCCATACAAGAGAAGCAAATGGAAGAAGGGCGCACTTAGAGCATTCTCCCCCAGCTTTGTATCATGTGACCATAATGGACTCATTGGCCCTCATTTACTATTCTAAACCTGACTTCTTTTGTCTGGTTTTTTGGCGCATCTTTGTCTGCGACATATCGCAGACATCGTGCGCCAGTGTGCGGCACGATGCAACATTTTTTTCCCGATGGACCCGATGTGGATTCTCCCAAACCCGGAAAAGGGGCGTAACCCGACATTTCTGAGCTTTCCCACGTATTTATAAAGGTTTCCAACCCGAATTTGTTGAATTGTTGTGGATTTTTTCCCGACAACTCAGAGGAGTTGGAAACCAAAACCAACAAAACCCACGTGCGACAAACAGGATGCGACATAATAATAAATACCAGGGGAAAAAAGCAGTCGGGTAAGAAAGCAAGATAGACTTACAACCCGATTTTCTAAGTAAATGAGGGCCATTATGTAAGTCCGTGGGACTATTCTGGTCTCAAAGACACAGACCAGGGAGATAAGTGCACATCCCTGCTTGTACTAGTGACTGGGTGGGGTCTGAACTATCTATCTATCTATCTATCTATCTATCTCTATCTATCTAATATCTATAAACTTTCTCCTATCTATCTATCTCATATCTATCTATCTATCTCCTATCTCATATCTATCTATCTCATATTTATTTATTTATCTATCTCATATCTATCTCTCTCATATCTATCTATCTCATATCTATCTATCTTATATCTAGCTTTCTATCTATCTCTCTATCTCATATCTCTCTATCTCCTATCTCCTATCTATCTACTATCTATCTATCTCCTATCTATCTATCTCATAGATATCTATCTATCTCATATCTATCTATCTCATATCTATCTATCTCATATCTATCTATCTATCTATCTATCTATCTCATATCTATCTATCTCATATCTATCTCATATCTATCTATCTATCTTTCTCCTATCCAGCTATCTATCTCCTATCTATCTATCTCCTATCTATCTATCTATCTATCTATCTATCTAATGCAGGTATAAGGCAGTATACCTGCATTGGATATCTACCTGTACAGTCTGGGACTGTTAGAAACTTGGCTTGCACCCACTTGCTGTGTGACTACTCTGGCCGTGCTGTCTCTGCATCTCTTGTGTATCTATCTATCTATCTATCTATCTATCTATCTATCTATCTCATATCTATCTCTATCTCATCTCTATATATTTATCCATCCCTGAAGGAGAGCTGACCCAGGATGAAGAGTGTAACCAATATGACTGTATGATGGTGGTCTAGTAGATGTAGCAGGACGAGAACAGTGACTGCAGTAAAGCTCTGACATTTAGCAGTGCAAGTGCTACAACAGTCCTTCTCACTATCCTCCTGCAGGTGACACTTTCATGGAGAACACGTCTTCTGACAAAACCTAACAAGGGATAAAGTGTTTGGTTGCTGAGAGGACATGTAACTTCCCAAAACTCTGCAGAGTTGGCTTTGGGCCTTGTATAATTGCCCAAGCAAAGATGGCGACTTTGGCCAACATGTATGTGTAAGTTCAGCTTAAGTATGTGTTGTCTAGAATTTTTTTACTTATTTTTGTACATTAATATGAGGATAGCTATTTCGGCAGAGCTGTTTTAGTCATGTGCTTTACAACAAGCCCTATAGACACGATGAACCTCCTCAGACCCTATTCATTGTAGGAGGCATGTTCTGTGACCTGTGCAGAGGTCATCAGCTCCTACTGTCTTTTCTATCCACTAGTGCCACCTTTCACTGTAATCCTGTACAGATCACTTTACAGCAGCCCCCTCTTTATCATCACATACAGAACAGGAAGTCTTAACCCCTTAAGAACACAGGGATTTTTTTTTTTAGTTTTGCACTTATTACTTCTTGGCTTCTAATAGCCATAACGCTTTCAATTTTCCACCTACAGACTCATATAAAGGCTTGTTTTTTGCGCCACCAAAGTACATGTGACTGTCATTACATGTCATTACATTTTACTACCAAATCCACAGAGAATCAAAAAAAAAAAAAAACGAATTATTTGTGGGGCAAAATAAAAAAAAAATATATGCCATTTTGTAACTTTTGAGGACTTCCTGTTCTACGCAGCACACAAATGACAAGGGATGCCCAGTTTATATAGGTTTTGTTTTGTTTATGGGAGAGATTTATTAAAAACTGTGTAGAGGAAGAGTGGTGCAGTTGCCCATAGCAAACAGATTGCTTCTTCAAGAGGCCTGTGAAAAATGAAAGAAGCCATCTAATTGGTTGCTATGGGCCACTGCACCGCTCTTCCTCTGCACAGGTTTTGATAATTCTTCCCAATAACTTTTTGTACCAAAATTAGTAGGCTAAAAATTCCTCTTTTGACCCCTATAACTTTTATTTTTTCCATATATAGGGATGTATGTGGGTAAATTTTTTGCACCGTGATCTTTATTTTTCATCTGTACTATTTTTATTTTGATGGGACTTTTTGCTCATTAATTTATTTATTTTGTTCTACTATATGAAGTGACCAAAAAATACGCAATTCTGGACTTACACTTACGCCATTTACTGTACAGGAAAAGTAACATTTTATTTTAATAGTAGTTTAGGCAACTAAGCGCATGGCGATACGTTATTTTTATCATGTTTACATGCATTTTATAAGGAAAATGGGGGGATTTGAACTTCTAATATGGAAGAAGTTGATGTTTGTTTTCTTTAAACCTTTTATTAAACTTTTTTTTTTTTTACACTTTAATAGTCCTCTTAGGGACTTCTATCAAATGAAGAGCCACGGACAGCTGACGAAAAGAGGTAAGCCATCCGGCTACCATTAAAGTGGTTTAGCCCAAACATCCCCCCCCACACACAAACACACACACTGCAAGGGGGGGCGATACACCCCATTAGACCACCAGGGATGGTTTCAATGCCCCATTAGAAACTGCTGTGAACTTTGACAGCAGCAATCTAAAGGGTTAATAGCCGCCTGCTCAAGACAGGAGCCCACTCCATACACCCTGAGCAGCACCATGACGGACTAGTTTAACTTAGTTTTAGGCCTGCAAGATTTAAGGATTATTTTAAACTATAGATAGAAATGGAAAATGAGCAGAAACATCACCAAAAATTATTAATACATATATTTAACATAGAAAGTTGATTTACACCTCATATTCTTTAACTATAAACTTAAGTAGAAAAATTGGAGCTACACTTAAAAACACATAGTGTAACCCAAGCCTCACAAAACACAGTTACTTAAACTAGTATTGTGCTTGTGACTTAGCACTACTCAGAACAGGAAATAACCAGATTCAAGTGTTTTCAAACTTCTACATCATCGGGGCATTTACATTTCTCGTCTTTTACTTTGAGTGGAATGGTCAATATATCCTAAAATTAGGTGCTAATGCCTGCAAGCTTCTGGCTACGCACAGAACCTGGATTATGTGATGTGTTCCACACAAGCTTCGTACCCCCGTGTCCCAGCCCTGTCCGGGCCAGAAAAAGCTTAATATCATGAAGTCACTTTTTAGGCAACATATTGTATTATTAAATGAAAAGCAAAATTCCTGCCACTTACAATGAGTCAACATCACAGGTTACACAGATTGTACCAGACGGACTCGCTAGAGTATATTACAGTAAATTATCTTTAGAGGTTTGGTTTGAAAGCTACTCAGAAAATCTCTTCCACACTCCATTATCTATAGGGAGCAGTGTTATAGTCATTATATTCTTGTATATAGGAGCACTATTATAGTAGTTATATTCTTGTATATAGGAGCACTATTATAGTAGTTATATTCTTGTATATAGGAGACAGTATTATAGTAGTTATATTCTTGTATATAGGAGACAATATTATAGTAGTTATATTCTTGTATATAGGAGCAGTATTATAGTAGTTATATTCTTGTATATAGGAGCAGTATTATAGTAGTTATATTCTTGTATATAGGAGCAGTATTATAGTAGTTATATTCTTGTATATAGGAGCAGTATTATAGTAGTTATATTCTTGTATATAGGGGCAGTATTATAGTAGTTATATTCTGGTATATATGAGACAGTATTATAGCAGTTATATTCTTGTATATAGGGGCAGTATTATAGTAGTTATATTCTTGTATATAGGAGCACTATTATAGTCGTTATATTCTTATATATAGGATCAGTATTATAGTAGTTATATTCTTGTATATAGGAGCAGTATTATAGTAGTTATATTCTTGTATATAGGAGCAGTATTATAGTAGTTATATTCTTGTATATAGGAGCAGTATTATAGTAGTTATATTCTTGTATATAGGAGCAGTATTATAGTAGTTATATTCTTGTATATAGGAGCAGTATTATAGTAGTTATATTCTTGTATATAGGAGCAGTATTATAGTAGTTATATTCTTGTATATAGGAACAGTATTATAGTAGGTATATTCTTGTATATAGGAGCAGTATTATAGTAGTTATATTCTTGTATATAGGAGCAGTATTATAGTAGTTATATTCTTGTATATAGGAGCAGTATTATAGTAGTTATATTCTTGTATATAGGAGCAGTATTATAGTAGTTATATTCTGGTATATGGGGGCAGTATTATAGTAGTTATATTCTTGTATATAGGAGCAGTATTATAGTAGTTATATTCTTGTATATAGGAGCAGTATTATAGTAGTTATATTCTTGTATATAGGAGCAGTATTATAGTCGTTATATTCTTGTATATAGGATCAGTATTATAGTAGTTATATTCTTGTATATAGGAGCAGTATTATAGTAGTTATATTCTTGTATATAGGAGCAGTATTATAGTAGTTATATTCTTGTATATAGGAGCAGTATTATAGTAGTTATATTCTTGTATATAGGAGCAGTATTATAGTAGTTATATTCTTGTATATAGGAGCAGTATTATAGTAGTTATATTCTTGTATATAGGAACAGTATTATAGTAGGTATATTCTTGTATATAGGAGCAGTATTATAGTAGTTATATTCTTGTATATAGGAGCAGTATTATAGTAGTTATATTCTTGTATATAGGAGCAGTATTATAGTAGTTATATTCTTGTATATAGGAGCAGTATTATAGTAGTTATATTCTTCTATACAGGAGCATTATTATAGTAGTTATATTCTAGTATATAGGAGCAGTATTATAGTAGTTATATTCTTGTATATAGGAGCAGTATCATAGTAGTTATATTCTCATACACAGGAGGCAGTATTATAGTAGTTATATTCTTGTATATAGGAGCAGTATTATAGTAGTTATTTATTTTCTACATTGAGTGCAGTAAAAATGAATGTCGGCACTCACCAAATCTTATGTATGTCGTCCTGTCCTACGTAATATGTAAGTATACACAATAAAGAAGAAAATACAGATGATTTGGTGAGTGCCGACATTAATTTTTCTTTGGAAGTATATTAGTCAAGTTGAAGCCATTTTGTCAGAGCACCACGTTATATTCCATAATATTGAAGGCTGTTGGTCACATATTGGCGAAGGACAGGTCCTGGTGTGACACAGTGCCGGACTATTATCTGTTTCTGTTGCATATTCTTATACATAATGAGTAGTATTAAATTATTGTATACAGGGGCAGTATTATATTAGTTATATTCTTATATACAGGGGGCTGTATGTTTTTTTATATTCTCATAAAGGATGGTATAATAGTAGGTATATTTTAATTCATAAAGGCAGGATATATATATATATATATATATATATATATATATATATATATATATTATCAAACTACACCAAAGTAGTAGTTATTTTCTCATACATAAAGTGGCTGTATCATAGAAGTTATATTCCAGGAACATACTGGGCAGTATTATAGTTTATTCTTGTACATAGAATGCAGTAATATAATAGTTATACTCTTGTACATGGAGGCAGAATTATAGTAGTTATATTCTTATAAATAGTACTGCAGTAGTTACATGTTTTCTACAAAGGGTAAAACATGGTTTTTATGTTATTAATGTACAATGGGCAGTATTATAGTGGTTATACTTTTATACATAAGGGTAGTATTATAAAAGTTTTAGAGAGAGTAAAATTATTTTAGTTATATTCCTTAACTGCAGTAAAATAGTACATATATTCTCATAAACAGTAGGGCAGTATTATAGTAATTATATTCATGTACATAGGAGGCAGTAAATAGGTAGATGTTCTGCTTAGTTCCCGATTTCTGTTCTTTTTAACATTAGGTTACGATGAGGAAGAAAGAAATCTTCTTCGTGGGAGAAGAAAATATAGTATAGGTTTCTAAGCCTCCTCATTATAGTAGTTGTTAATAACATTTGAAAATAAAGTTTCTCTGCGACAAATACTCTAGAAAAAAGCTATTAAATTATTTATTTTTAGTCAGTTCAAAAATGCATAGAAATAGAGACATCCATGGCCCATCACTATATCCTTGACAAGAAGCAACAAACATCAATTGTCCTTTTAATTATTTGCCAAGTCCTTCCCTGCTGGGATTTTACATTGAGAATTCTATATTTTGCATATTTTAGGTTTTTGAAATGAGTAAGTTCAAGTGACCTTCTCAAAACATTCTTGAGCAAGCAGATAAGTCAACGGCCAAAGAAAGACTTCTTCATTGATTACCCAATGTTTGAGGGTAACAAAGACACAAGTGTTTGGCTAAGTCGTCCATGAAAACCGCTTAGGCGTCTTAACTGTCGAATTAAAGAAAAAAAAAAAGTATAGGGGGTTTGAAGTTCCCGTGATCAAACTAGTCTTAAGGAGAACTTCCTGACCTCTTTGGTTATGCTTCCCTGGTTGGCTTGTCTCCCGTTAGCCATCAATTTTGGGCCGGTTCCCAGTGGTTCCCTCAGAAACATATTGTTTGCCTTTTGAATCCTAATATCCTAGTGTCTCCAAGCCAGGGGCCACCCAGGGAGGGCAATAACAATGCCATTGTGGGATGCTTGGTTTGTCTTGGCATTTGAGTGCCACCACCCTCGTTCTCTGAACTTGATCTCCAACTGGGATAAATGACCGTGATCTCTCTTGAATCAAAGGAAACCTAACAAATTGGTGCCTTAATCCACTTAGCTTTCTGTCACCCTGTCCACTCTAGGGTTGTAAGGAGCCGGACTCTGTCTCTTGAAATGGAGGGTCTTCAGCACTAATCCTCCAGTGACCAGCAGGGACACGTATTACTCGGCTTTAAGATTCCTCAACGCTTGCCCCGGTGTTTCGACTTACAAAAGAATTCACCCATGTGAAACAAAGTGTGTAAAATCAGGGTGAGAACGGTTAACGGCAAAATGAGGAAAGTTTGTTGGGTTCATGTGAAATCAATAAAATTTATTTTAAAACAAAATAGAAAAAAAACAACAACTTATGTTGCATTCACTGGGAAGTGATGTAACAGAGATGTCTAAAGTGACTTTGCAGAAAATGAGGGAACACTCCAAAACATGTTTGGGTGGTCTGAGTGTATCTTATATCCCATGAAATTCCATTTAAACATGCCTGTAGTGATAAATGGTATGTCTATCTATGGGTCTCGGTGGTTCTGCCCTTAAGAATCCCTGGAAATGGCTCAATGTTACTTGGTGTCTTTTCAAAAAAATCTATATTTAAAGGGAATTTGTTAGCAGTTTGGATCTTTTAAAACTAATGACAGCCATAAATGGAGGTGAGGAAGTGGAACAATATCTGATCTCAGTTATCCAACAGTGTATAATGCTCTGGCCCCCACTACAAGAAGTGTCCATGAGGTGGGCCCTTCTGGTTAGGTGCACTGGGCTGCCTCTACTTCTCCGCCCACTCCTCTTAGTCATGGTTGGAAGCTTTAGGGTACAACCAGGAGATTTCTAGAGATGACAATCTTAGCTATGAGAGGAGCTAGGGAAACAATCAATACAGATAATTCAGGGAGTCCACCTCCTGGGCATCAGCCATGATGGTGACTGGAGCTTAACATGTTGTATAACTGAGAACCGCATATCCTTACACTTTAATTCCCAACCTTTGTAAGAAGCTGCCAGCAGATTTGATTCAAAACGGTTGATGGATTCCCTTTAGAACCTGACACTCTGCTGTTGAAATGTAAAGGTAGCCCATATGTGTAAAGACACTGTCAATCTGCCCAAGACTGGGCAATGGGCATCCTTCTGCTGGTAAATAATGTTTTTTCAAGACATTGTTTTCAACCTCTGACCGTGCTCTCTCCCCAAACAACCCCTGGGTGTGCATTGGTCCTTGTAAAGTAGGTGATCATCAACATTAGGTGTACGTGCTTCACACTACATGCATCGTTATTGGGATCCTGTGGGACCCAATAAAAAAACTTGCAGGTGCAGGTAGGAGTCTTAGGTTTGCAACAGCTGGAGGCACCCTTGTTGGGAAACAATGACCTGTCCAAAGGATCAATGAAGGTCTGAATGCTGGGACCTAATGCTTGATCACCATTCCACTCGCTATGGAACTGGCTGGACGCCTTCGATCAGATTCTTATAACCTAAGGATAGGTAAAAAAGTGTTCTGTTTTTTTATTTCACTTTGAGAATAACCCCTTTAAGGATTTTCAGCCATAAAGGGTTACTCTGGTGGAAAACATTTATTTTTTTTAATAAACTGGTGCCAGAAAGTTAAACAGATTTGTAAATTTCTTCTATTAAAAAATCTTTACCCTTCCAGTCCTTTTTAGCAGTTGTATGCTACAGAGGAAATTCAATCTTTTTGAATTTCTTTTTTGTCTTGTCCACAGTGCTCTCTGCTGACACCTCTGTGTGTGTCAGGAACTGTCCAGAGCAGCATAGGTTTGCAATGGGGATTTTCTCCTGTTCTGGGCCGTTCCTGATACGAGCATAAGGTGTCAGCAGAGAGCACCGTGGGTAAAACAAAAAAGAAATTCAAAAAGAAAAGAATTTCCTCTGTAGTTTACAGCTGCTAAAAAGTACTGGAAGCGTAAAGATTTTTTAATAGAAGTCATTTACAAATCTGTTTAACTTTCTGGCACCAGTTGATTTAAAAAAAAATATATATGTTTTCTACCGGAGTACCCCTTTAAACAGAAGTCAGACTTTACAGAATGATCTTGGCTTAAACCACGTTTCTTTGTCGTCAGTGGTTGATGTGTTTTATTAGCAGGCTGGGGTTGTTAGAAACTACATAACAATAAGCAAAAAAAAAAAAAACTATGTAGCGTGTCTGATAAATTATCCAATATCTCTTCGGGAAGCCTGGATAAAGGTATCTCTGTAAAAATCTGGAAGTAATCAGATTTTTTTCTTTGGAATGGGACCTGCTAGTGATTTTCCAAACCCTTTTATATAGACGCCTAACTTATGAATTTGTTATAATGAAATACAGTATAGTCAGGCTTCACATCTTTGCCTATGGTTTTTCCCACTTTCATGTGTTCATATATTTTTTATTTTTTTTTACATCCTCTCTATTTATTGTTGGACTGTTCAAGGTGAAAAATGTAGAAGTTGTCCACATGGGACAAAAAGTGTTCCTTAACCCTTTCACGGAGAACGCCATTTTTTTTACGGCGGGTGATGAAGTGGGTTTGCGCAGAATGCAGGGTATATACAGCGTTCACCTAATCACGGCTTCCACTGCAGCCCGTGAGTTAAACTTTTCACCTCCCATTGTCTTCGGCAGGGGAGAAGTTCTGCATGACCAGGGACCAATCAGGTGGTCCTGGTCCAGGATCATTGTGATTGGTTCGAGGAGTGACCTATCTGTATCTGCGATCGTGATACAGTAACTCCAGCTCCAATGCTTTCACTTCTATGAGAGTAGCGATCGGAGCAGGAGTTAATATTAATACGGAGAAGAAACCATTGTGTGCCCCCCATCACCTACAAAGCCCATTCTGTGCCCCTTCTTTGCCCCTCTGTCCTCCACTTTGCCCACTTTGGAAGCCAGTGATCAGCCTCTGTAGCCAGCGATTTCCCTCTGCAGCCGGCGATCAGTTGCTGCTGCGACCGGCAGATACAAATCTGTGCCAGTCATTGATAACAACAGTGACTGGTGAATAAAAAAAAATAAAAACACCTTTGCCAAGTAGTGCCCATCTCCCTTTATAGACACCCTCTGTTCTTTCTGTACCTGCTACTGCCCTCTGTTCTGTCCCTGCGCTGCGATCCAGCAGCCATACAGAATAAATCAGTGCAAGTCACTGAACATAAAGAAGAATAAATCATTTCAGTGGTGCCTGCAATAAAAAAAAATGTTGTGCCCAGCAGTGTCCCTTACCCTTTGAAGGCATCCATCCCTGCTCTTTCATAATCTGATTGCTGGCAGTGAATAAATCAGTGCAAGTCACTGAATATAATAATGACTGAAGCAAGAAAAAATGTTTTTTTTTACTGTGTCCAGCAGTGCCCTGTCACTGATAACAGTAACAGTAAAGTTACCCCCATATAACACATGTCGCATACCACCTCAAATACCACAGTTCCACAGTTTTTTCCCTGAATTGAGTGACAGTTTTCCACCGTTAGTTCCCAGTGGTACAGTATGTCATTTTATTTTATTTTTTCCATAAAAAAAAAAATATATATATCTATAACAAAAAAAATATTAAAATTTTCTTCTAAACCATCACTGAATTGAGTGACAGTTTGCCACTGTTCATCCCCAGTGGTGGTACAAATTGCCACCGTTAGTTCCCAGTGGTACAGTCAGTCATTTTAGTTTATTTTTTTCCATAAAGAAAATCTATAAAAAACATAAACATAAAAAAAAAAACATTTTCTCCTAAACAGTTGCTGATTTGAGTGACAGTTTGCCACTGTTAGTGGTAGCATAAGACGGAGTCTACTACAACCCACACAAGTTGCTCGGGTAGCGCAGCTCATCCAGGATGGCACATCAATGCGAGCTGTGGCAAGAAGGTTTGCTGTGTCTGTCAGTGTAGTGTCCAGAGCATGGAGGCCCTACCAGGAGACATGCAAGTACATCAGGAGATGTGGAGGAGGCCGGAGGAGGGTAACAACCCAGCAGTAGGACCGCTACCTCAACCTTTGTGCAAGGAAGAGCAGGAGGAGCACTGCCAGAGCCCTGCAAAATGACCTCCAGCAGGCCACAAATGTGCATGTGTCCACTCAAATGGTCAGAAACAGACTCCATGAGGGTGGTACGAGGGCTCGACGTCCACAGGTGGGGGATGTGCTTACAGACCAACACCGTGCAGGACATCTGGCATTTGCCAGAGAACACCAAGATTGGCAAATTCGCCACTGGCGCCCTGTGCTCTTCACAGATGAAAGCAGGTTCACACTGAGCACATGTGACAGAGTCTGGAGACGCTGTGGAGAATGTTCTGCTGCCTGCAACAACCTCCAGCATGACCGGTTTGGCGGTGGGCCAGTAATGGAATGAGGTGGCATTTCTTTGGGGGGGGGGGGGGTGCACAGAATATTACATAAAGTTGGATCAGCCTGTAGTGTGGTTTTCCACTGTGATTTTGAGTGTGACTCCATATCCAGACCCCCATGGGTTGATACATTTCATTTCCATTGATAATTTTTGTGTGATTTTGTCGTCAGCACATTCAACTATGTAAAGACAAAAGTATTTCATACGATTAGTTCATTCATTCAGATCTAGGATGTGTTATCTTAGTGTTCCCTTTATTTTTTTTGGAGCAGTGTATATGACCCAGACAGGGTTAAAAGCAGCCAATAATGTGCAACTCTGTTTTCATATTGAAACTATGAGAAAAATGGTTCTTGAAGAATTGAAAGCAGAATGGAGGGGGAAGGGGTGGTAAACTATGGAGTGAGGTAGAGGAAAGAGGAAGGGGGGGGGGTGGAGGTCCCGCTTATTCCTGGCAGGTTTTCAAACACCTGGCAACCCGATTCTAGAAAAAACAAAGCATAAATTCACACACCCCCTGTAAAATAGACTATGGCCCACATTATGTACAGTCTCGGTCTTATTGTATGCGATGATTTCACATAACCCACTGACACGGAGCAATCTTTTTATTTGGAGTGGTCAAGTTATAACCAGATTTTGTCTGATATGTTCTGATAATAATAAGATCATCCACAGAGATAGCGCCAACTATAGATTCTATTTTTCTGCTTCCCAGTGCTTTTTCATTCCTTGCTGTTTATACCGGTAAGGGATACTCCATCTGGTTGGAAACGAGGCTGCAGTCCCGCTATTGATAGTATATGATCCCTTTGTATTACAGTATGTAACCAGCTCTGGCACAGGTATGCCACCCAGTGATAAAAGATTCCTATTGTACATATCAGCCTTAGCCCGGAAAACTATTCTTCACACTTTGTTAGCACCGAACTTTCTGACTCATTTTGGGGAAACTGTCATTTTTACTTAGCATTTTCTTACTTCTTCTTGTGCCACATTAAAAGAGTTTTTTCAAAGCTTTTCTCCAATGCAACTTCTCCCCTCCCCAACTAGAGCAAAACTCCAAGACTGGTTCCGTCAACAACATGGTGAATCAAACGATAGCTACACGTGCATATTTTGCTACCCCTACTTGACCCAATCTATAAATCATGTGAGCACTATGTTAACATTCACAAATCACAGCAACTTACTATGTAAGTTTAGACCCTTAGTTGGTATTGGAAGTCATAAGATATTCAGAAAACCATGATCGGAATAATCCATAAATTATCATCAGAGACTCTGAGGACACTATCTGCATAAAACTACAATTATGTGTGATGCCTTGGACCTTTCAGCACTGAGTCCTCATGATTCCAAAATCTCCATCGTAGCTTTTACAAGGTTACGAATATGAGACATTTAGCAGAACACTCAGTATTATTCATATTGATGAATAGGTACAACAGAGCATAAGATTGACCAAACATGACAAGGTCCTTTTACCTTGCTTTATGGGTGTTTGATTGACTAAATCTTTTAATCTGCCCCTAAAGCTCATGAGGTTGATTTTCTTTTTAATAAATTGAAAGATGAGATCATGTCCAATATCCTCTGACAAATTAGTTGCCTTTAAGTGTTCCTCCAACAATGGACCCGTTATAAGGGTCAGAATGTTTTTCTGATACAGAGTTCCAAGACATTGGGGCGACTTACCACATGATCCAGATTTCCTATCCACCAGTTTCACGTGTCTTGTCTGATTGCGGACCCTCGCATCCGTGTTTTCTACAAGATTTGCAAGGTCATCAATAATTTCTAGAAAACAAAGAGAGGAAAATGTTTAGTTTATCACTGCTGTTATCTGTGTGTGCACATATTTTAGGATTATTACAATGGTTGTCACAACCAAAACCCAACACCACTATCCCTGCAATGACAAGGGGGAATGCACCATATAGACAGCCAGTGAAGCTGGTACGAAGCCCTTGGAAAAAGGGTCCCAGGTCCGGCTTGTCTACTCTTCTATGCTGTTAGTGGATAGTACCTGGCAGGAGTCCCCTCTCCAGAGGAATTGCATTGCTAAGAAGCAAGGATCAGAGAAATAGCCCCAAGGCTCATGGAGAGGCCACATTTTTAATGTCTTAATAGGTGGTCCATTTTGATATTTGCTATTGGATCCCTATATTCTGTATAAGCCAATGATGAGGAGTCTATCAGAAAGGGGGATCAACAATTGCTAGGATTACATAATTCTACATATCAGCCCTCTTCCAGTACTTTTTAACAGATGTATGCTACAGAGGAAATTCTTTGCTTTTTGAATTTCTCTTTTGTCTGGTCCACAGTGCTCTCTGCTGACACCTGATTCCTGTATCAGGAACTGTCCAGAGCAGGAGAAATTCCTCATAGCAAACCTATTCTGCTCTGGACAGTTTCTGATACGGACAGATGTGTCAGCAGAGAGCACTGTGGACAAGACAAAAAAGAAATTCAAAAAGCAAAGAAATTCCTCTGTAGCATACAGCTGCTTATAAGTACTGGAAGGATAAAGATTTTTTTAATAGAAGTAATTTACAAATCTGTTTAACTTTCTGGCTCCAGTTCATTTAAAAAAATAAAAAAATAAAATAACTTTTCCACTGGATTACCCCTTTAAGAACCATTGTACAACACTGAAGTATATGTTGGCGTTTTAGCAATATAAAATGACTTTTTTCTGATTGACATCAGTATAATATATGCCAGGGTGGTGAGCTGGTTGACCTTCACTTCATATTCTTAGATCCAAAGTCAGTTTGGTTGCACCAATCAACAAACGCCCAAGTGTTCGCTTAAACCCAATAGACTTTTAATTCTCATCAGTTTCTCCAAATATTAAAACCCCCATGGAAATTTCAGAGGCCAAATAAGGAGAGGTTATCATTCTGCTCTGAAATGTATTACTTTCAATAATAAGAGGATTAGTTAAACGCAATCCAAATAAATCACACCAGAAATTCTGTATATTCTGAGGAGAGACCAGACTTGGGAAAGTGGAGGGGGGGCAGCCACGTAGTGTTCTTAACCTTTGTGATGCCAGACAGACCCACAATGCACTGCACAACAATAGCACGTCCAAGAGGATTAAGTGGCTGCTGCTACATTTCATTGCTCTAATAAAGTTTTTTTTTTCTAAATAATATATTATTTAGATTTTGACAGTTTGTTACTCATTTCTTAGTAATATATATATATATATATATATATATATATATATATTTTTTTTTTTTTTTATTAATAGGAAAGCTGGATGACAGCCAATACAGCTTCTATAGGTGTTGTAATCCAGTATGAAATCATCTATCTTCCATTAAGTGGCCATATTGGTAGCCACATAACTTTCCCAGGAGCAGATAAGAAGTAATGTTCCTTTAATCTCACTAAGCCAAGAACGGATAAAGGGTATTTCTATCATCGCACAAGTATGAGGGCATTGATCCGGCCCGCCCAAGTTGCTTTTCTCGGTTTCTGCGTCAGGCCCTGAGTGTTTTCTTATTTACATCTTGAGATGTGCAAAAGGCCCTTCAGGCTGAGAACTTCTCATCACCTAAGTATTCCACCGAACACAATACTAACCATACTGGCGGCCTGGGGCTCGTAAATTTGAACAAATTAACTATTTCCTATTCTCTTTCATAGAGCGATCTGTATCTCACGTCAGTTCTTAACTTCTAGTGTTGGGTTTTCCTAGTAATATCTATTTCTAGGAAAGCTGAGTAACAACTGATGGCCATTGCTGAGCTTTCTAACAGATTCCAACTGAAAATTACTTTTTATGCAATGATTTAGGGGCAAGGGATGGAGAATGGCACAACTAGGCAAACTTGTCTATCAGGACTGTAGGATAACAACCCCTATTTACTGTAAATGTCTCTATTGCCAATAAATATTATGTCATGATTTGACCTCCATACATATTAAAGAAAAGTCGGCCAAACTGCTTGATTTTAGCTGGACCAGCTGATTGTCTAAGGCCTCATTCACAACATTGCTATCGGACTCCGCTATTCCGTCGGCAATCCGGCCAGATCATATAACAAATCATATAACAGTACCGGGTCGACATGTTTGCACCCGGTGACGTATGCATATGTCCTGCTGATCTCCTGCTCTGCCAGCTTAGGAGATCAGCGGTGGGACCCGGCTGTCAATCACAGCTGAGGTCCCGCCACAGCTGATCCTGGCAGCATTAACCCCATAGATGCCATGATTAATCCTGATGATGGCATCTATGGTTTTGACAGGGGGAGCATGGGGGCATGCCGCATTTAGGAAGCCCCTATGGTGCCAGAACAGCAAAAGAAAAAACACATGGCATACCATTTTGGAAACTAGACCCCTCTGGGAACATAATAAGGGGTAAAGTGAACCTTAATACCCCACAGGTGTTTCACGACTTTTGCATATGTAAAAAAAACAAAAATTTTTTTACCTAAAATGCTTGGTTTCCCAAAAATTTTACATTTTAAAAAAGGGAAATAGCAGAAAATACCCCCCAAAATTTGTAACACAATGTCTCCCGAGTACGGCGATACCTCATATGTGGCCCTAAACTGCTGCGTTGAAATACGACAGGGCTCCAAAGTGAGAGCGCCAAGCGCATTTGAGGCCTAGATTAGGGACTTGCATAGGGGTGGACATAGGGGTATTCTACGCCAGTGATTCCCAAACAGGGTGCCTCCAGCTGTTGTAAAACTCCCAGCATGCCTGGACAGTCAGTGGCTGTCCGGCAATACTGGGAGTAGTTGTTTTGCAACAGCTGGAGGCTCCGTTTTGGAAACAGTGGCGTACTAGACGTTTGTCATTTTTATTGGGGAGGGGGGCTGTGTAGGGGTATGTGTATATGTAGTGTTTTTTACTTTTTATTTTATTTTGTCTTAGTGTAGTGTAATGTAGTGTAGTGTTTTTAGGGAACAGTCGCACGGGCGGGGGTTCACAGTAGTTTCTCGCTGGCAGTTTGACCTGCGGCAGAAAATTTGCCGCAGCTCAAACTTGCGGCCGGATACTTACTGTAAACCTCCGCCCATGTGAGTGTACCCTGTACATTCACATGGGGGGGAACATCCAGCTGTTACAAAACTACAACTCCCAGCATGTACGGTCTATCAGTGCATGCTGGGAGTTGTAGTTTTGCAACAGCTGGAGGCATACTACTTTGGCTGGGAATTGTAGTTATGCAACAGCTGGAGACACACTGGTTTGCTACTTAACTCAGTGTTTCACAACCAGTGTGCCTCCAGCTGTTGCAAAACTATAACTCCCAGCATATCCGGTGCATGCTGGGAGTTGTAGTTTGCAACAGCTGGAGGCACACCGGTCGTGAAACACTGAGTTAAGTAAAAAAAATAAAAAAAATCTGTGTGTTTCACAACCAGTGTGCCTTCAGCTGTTGCAAAACTACAACTCTCAGCAGTCACCGACTGATTGTGCAAGCTGGGAGTTGTAGTTATACAACAGCTGAAGGTACACTTTTCCATGGAAAAAATGTGCCTCCAGCTGTTGCAAAACTATAAGTCCCAGCATGCCCATAAGGGAATGCTGGGAGTTGTGGTGGTCTGCCTCCTGCTGTTGCATAACTACAGCTCTCAGCATGCCCTTTTTGCATGCTGGGAGCTGTTGCTAAGCAACAACAGGAGGCTGTCACTCACCCAACTGCTGATCCACGCTGCAGGTCAGTCCCTCGCCGCCGCTCCTGGGGCCCAGATCCCAACAGGGACGCCGGGGATCGGGGTCCCCAGCTGCCGGGGTCCACATCCCGCACCCGCTCACGTCCTCCGGAAGAGGGGCGGAGCGGGTTGCGGGAGTGACACCCGCAGTAGGTGCTCTGATTGATCGGCTAGTAAACCGGCCAACGAATCAGGGCGATCGTGAGGTGGCACCAGTGCCACCTCTCCCCTGCTGGCTATGGCTGTTCGGGGCCGTCAGAGACAGCCCTGATCAGCCAGTAATTCCAGGTCACTGGAGACCCGATTGACCCGGAATCCTCCGCAGATCGCTGGGCTAAATTGTACAGCGATCTGCGGCCATCGCCGACATGGGGGGTCCCCCATAGGCGATATGCTGCGATGCCTGCTGAACGATTTCAGCAGGCATTGGGCACCGGCTCCGCTCCAGATGGCTGCGGGGTGCCGGGAAAGCACATGACGTTCTCATACGTCATTTGTCCTTAAGGACTCGGAAATGGAGACGTATGAGAACGTCATGTGTCCTTAAGGGGTTAAAGAGACACACATAAAAGAAAAAAAAGAGCCTTGTCTTTAAAGTAAAAAAAATGGGTCCGTCCTTAAGGGGTTAACGGTCGGATGCAAACGGCCATGTGAACCTAGCCTAACGTGTATGGGAGGATTCCCAACTCTCCCCTAACAGAGAAGAAAAGGGTTGGGAATGCTGAATTTAAAGGAGTACTCGGCCCCTAGACATCTTATCCCCTATCCAAAGGATAGGGGATAAGATGTCAGATCGCCGGGGTCCCGCTGCTGGGGACCCCGGGGATCGCTGCTGCAGCACCCCACTAACATTACAGTGCAGAGCGAGATCGCTCTGCACGTAATGACGGGCAATACAGGGGCCGGAGCATTGTTACGTCACGGCTCCGCCCCTCGTGAGGTCACGGCCCGCATCCGTCAATACAAGTCTATGGGAGGGGGCGTGGCGGTCGTCACGCCCCCTGCCATAGACTTGCATTAAGGGGACGGGCCGTGATGTCATGAGGGGCGGAGCCATGACGTCACGCTGCTCCGGCCCCTGTATCGCCCGTCATTACGCACAGAGCGAACTCGCTCTGTGCAGTAATGATGGCGGGGTGCCGCAGCGGCGATCCCCGGGGTCCCCAGCAGCGGGACCGTGGCGATCTGACATCTTATCCCCTATCCTTCCTTGTTTCCTGGTTGGGAAACACTGTCCTAGCGATAACCCGTGACCAGTGAAGTAACTGGCAACTGCCTTTCCTCTCCGTATTGAAAATACAAGAACTCTAAACCAGCGCTTACATGTATGTGGGAATCGGTATGAATAACTGTTGGCCAAATGAACACTCAGGCTGACAAATAAAGGCGTATGGCTGTGTTCTCAGATCTTAAAAATACTGAAAAAACTGAGACCACGTTATTACTGCAAAGTGTCAACATAGCCTTGTAGACAGTAGCATAATAATTTTACTTATTTGCCAAGTGACCGACTTTGATTAAGACCTGGCAATATATTCTTTCAAAACCAGAGACGGTAGTAAAAGTAGGGACTATGCTTTTCTATGAAGTCTGGGCGACTGTATGACAAAATGATGGTATAATAGCTGCTAGAAATGTAGCATTTAACTCAGCTTTAACCCCTTCATGACCCAGGGTTTTTCCGTTTTTGCACTTTTGTTTTTTCCACCTCACCTCACCTCACCTTCAATTTTGCACACAAAAATCCATATTATGGCTTATTTTTTGTGCCACCAATTCTACTTTGTAATGGCATCAGTCATTTTACCCCAAAAAACTACAGCGAAACGGAAAACAAATTCACTGTGCAACAAAATTGAAGAAAAAACATCATTTTGTAACTTTTGGGGGCCTCCGTTTCTACGCGGTACATTTTTCGGTAAAAATGACACCTTATCTTTATTCTGTAGTTCCATACGGTTAAAATGATACATGCAGGAAAATGTATATGTTTAAAATTGTCATATTCTGACCCCTATAACTTTTTTATTTTTTTTGCGTATGGGACAGTATGAGGGCTAATTTTTTGCGTTGTGATCTGAAGTTTTTAGCGGTACCATTTTTGTAATTGGACTTTTTGATCGCTTTTTATTAATTTTTTCATGATATAAAAAGTGACCAAAAATACGCTATTTTGGACTTTGGAATTTTTTTTGCGCGTACGTCATTGAACGTGCGGTTTAATTAACTATATTTTTTTTATAATTCGGACATTTCTGCACGCGGCAATACCACATATGTTTACTTTTATTTACACAGTTTTTTTCTTAAATGGGAAAAGGGGGTGATTCAAACTATTATTAGGGAAGGGGTTAAATGATCTTTATTCACTTTTTTTTTCCCCCTTTTTTTTTGCAGTGTTATAGCTCCCATAGGGGCCATAACATTGCACACACTGATCTTTTACATTGATCAATGGTTTCTCATAGGAAACCAGTGATCAATGATTCTGCCGCTTGACTGCTCATGCCTGGATCTCAGGCACTGAGCAGTCATTCGGTGATCGGACAGCATGCAGGCAGGTAGGGACCCTCCGGCTATCATGTAAGCTTTTCAGGATGGCGCGATTTCACCGCGGCAATCCCGAACAGCTCCCTGAGCTAACCGGCATTAGTTTACTTTCACTTTAGACGCAGCGTTCAACTTTGAACGCTGCGTCTAAAGGGTTAATCAGTGCTGCGCGCTATTAGCCACGGGTCCCGGCCATTGCAAGGTGCCGGACCCGACCCACTAGCTATGACTCTTGGCCACGCCATGGCCCCGCGTTATAGAATGGGAGCCAACCCATGACGTACATGTATGTCATGGGTCGGGAAAGGGTTAAGAGGAACAAGAGGTCAGATGTATAGATGGCTAACGTAAAAAGAAGAAAACACAAACTTTTAACTTAGCTAAAGTTTGCATTTTTTATTGTAGAAATGTTCTGCAACTCTAAGACAGGGTTCACACCATGGAATTTCCAGATGGAATTCCGGGCTGGAGATCCCAGGGGGCACTAGGACTTGGCGGACTGCATTGCCGTCCCCATAGACAGCAATACAATTCTAAGGGAAAGAGTCAAAAGAATTTTCATTCTTTCAGCAGATCCACTGGGAAATGCATTGCTGTCTACGGGCACAGCAATGAAGTCGGCACAGCCCTTGGGATCTCTGGACAGAAATTCTGTAGTGCGAATCCGGCCTATTAGTACAATAGTCCTGCCAGACAGTAAATTGCAGCAATGTCTCTTTAAGTACCTAACATTGTGGAAGTAGCAATCTTAAAGATACATTTCGTTTTACAAAATGTGGCCGCGGGACAAGCTTCCAGTCAACAATCACAGCTCCATATGCTCTTGAAGAAAGTTACAAGGTTTGCATACTCCGCCTTGTTATCATTTCTACAAACTCTTCTGCTTGTCCCCTGTGGGGATTATAGAAGCTTCCTTCTTGGCTGTCGGGCCCTGCAGTGATTTTTGCTGTCATGCTTGAAGATTATGATGTAGAAAGGAAAACAAAGATCTGATAAAAAAAAAATACATATTACAGAAGCCTAAAAAACAACTAAGAAAAAAATAAGAATTCATAGACTGAGAAGGTGCATCGACTGGATCACTTGCCCAGTTTAAAAAACGTCCGTGCATGAAATGTACATGTATTTTCTGCAGCTGATTTTGCTACCCATTGACTTTAATAAAATACACAACAGCAAATATGAAGCAAAATACAACATTTGTGACCCTACCCTTACAAAGCAAAGGATAAATCCTTTCACAATTTTTTTTTCATTGTGTCTGAACTCACCCTTAAAGGGGTACTCCGGTGCTAAGACATCTTATCCCCTATCCAAAGGCGGGACCCCCGTGATCTTCCACGCCGCAACCCGTTAGAATCAGTCCCTGGAGCATGTTCGCTCTGGGTCTGATTACTGGCGATCACGGGGACAGAGCATAGTGACGTCACGGCTCTGTCCCCGTGTGATGTCACGCTCCGCTCCCTCAATGGTGTCACGCCCCTCCAATAGACTTGCATTGAGGGGGCGGAGAGTGACATCACACAGGGCGGAGCCGTGACGTCACTATGCTCCGTCCTCGTGGCCGAGATGGACTCAGCCTGAGGACCTCCAGCGGTTCCGGAAGCTGCTAAAGGTGGGTGCTGCATGGTAGATCCCGTTGGTCCCCAGCGGCGGGACCCCCGAGATCTGACATCTTATCCCCTATCCTTTGGATAGGGGATAAGATGTCTAGGGGCAAGTACCCCTTTAATGGTTATTAGAAAACATCTTCAAGTTATAGGCCACAGATGCAGCCCCATAGATCTGAATAAAAAGGTGACCCAGTGCCGCATCACCCAAATCTTATGATGCCAATACACATTTGATGGCAAATCCTATCATTTCTCATCTATCTAATGTTTATGAGGTGTTCTTTCTTTTTCTTAATGTAGGATATCGGGGAAAAGAAGGATAAAATGTTGGATTTCAAGTGTACATATGTTGGCCCAATATCCACATGTCCAACAGCTCTCAACCGTATATGGAACTCTTTTGTTTTGCAGCTTAGAGGTTCAACGTATATATATATATATATATATATATATATATATATATATATCAGATGTTAGTTGGCCAACCCTTCTGACTTTGTCTGGTGACTAATGTATATAGGTGGTGTCCTTACTCTTTCCTGATGTTGAATATTGGAAAAATAAGGAGCACCCAGCCAACAGCTATGGGCAACTTTAGTCCAAAATTGGGCAACACACTGGCTAGCACTGGTACCATGCAGCACTGCGGTCCTGGGTTCATGTCTGACCAAGAATACGTGATTGTTCTCTGCTTGTTTACATGGATTTCGTTTTCTCCCACAAAACTTAAACCAGTGTACTACTCTATGCAACAGCTCGAGCCACACTGCTGTGGAAAACTGTTTTAAACATACTAAGGGAAATTCACAGCTAGTGTTAAGTAAACCTACAGTTAATTTATCAGAACCAGACAGTTCGGCCGTTGATTACTTTAGTCTGAAAAAGTTCTGGATGACAGTCTAGGTCTCCTAGGACTATATCCAGCTCTTCCACACACCTGGAGCACTTTAAAGCGGAACTAATTTATGAAGACTAAAACAATCAAAGGCCAAGACGTCAGGTTGGGATGGTTTGATTGTAATTTTGCTGCACACTATTCACGCTTATAAAATTACAGCATAAGCCCCATTGGGCCAGGGACTGTAGAGAGTGATGACAATCTATGTACGGGGCTGTGGAATAAGTTGGCTCTATATAAACAAAAGGAAATAAAATTTGCATTGGCCAATATGAAAAAGCCTCTCGTACATGTGTTCATACTCTCAGAAGACCACCATAGACTTCACAGAGAACCTGGTGTCCATCACCTGCCCCCATTTTTTTCTACCAAAATCTACTTAATCTAAGGGGAGATGACTTAAGAAATTTTCATGTAGGAGTTAATACCGGATGATTGGCAAATCCCAGGGATTGGAGAGATCTGTATTTCCTGATGGACGGGAACATGTGAATTGTGACGCGATTGACTGGCAGGTCCTGGGTAAATTGTCCATTTCTCACTGCCGTGCCAGCTATTCCCATTTCAGTCCATGGATGTTTTATGAATGTTGTTCTCAGAGCTCGGATTACACACAATTCTCTATTCTGATTGCCACAATCCGCTGGAACGTGTTACATATGTCTGTCACGGCAGCTGTGCTTTTCTTAGAAAAAAGAAAAAAAACTAAAATAAAAAATTATTTGACGGATTCAGTGTAAAACCCCAAGGCAGGTTGTTGTTTTTCACACAGATATTTTAGATGAGATTTACGTCTTTTTAAGCCTAGATCCGTTCATTACTGGACGCAAACTGAGCCAATGGGACACTGATGCCTTGTCTTGGAGCCAGAAACTTTATAATCCTATTGTGAGATTGGGTCATAGAAACATGTAACACTGTAGCTAAATAAAAATAATTAAAAAAAAAAGTCATTAAGATCTGGTCAGCCGCTACTTGTTAGAAGGGTCACTCAATAAAATATTTGTCCCCTGAAATGAGCTGGAATCTGTCAGGAATCCTGGCAGTATGTGTTCAGTTTCCCTGCAGCACCACCGCAGGAGAAATAAAGAATTACACAGTGTCTATTCAAATCAATAAGTTGTATAATGCAGGACAGAACAGGTCCTCCAGAGGTCCTCCACTCTGTGTAATGGATACCAACTGTGGACAAGAGAGAAGGATCCTGATCAGATGACCCTCGCCTTTATTAAAGGGATTATCCCAAAAAAATAAAACTTATTACCTTTCCACAGAAAAGTATATCCACAGGATAGGAGATAAATATCTGATCAGTGGGAGTGCGACCACCTCTATAATGGAGTGGAACCATGCATTGCTTGGCTACAGCTCCATTAGTTAGCTTTGGGACTTCTGACCATAGGCATGCATGGTACAAGGCTATCTTTAGCAGTTCCATAGCAAGCGAAGGGGTGATTGGATAGATGATAACCCTTAAAGGGGTACTCTGCCCCTAGACATCTTATCCCCTATCCAAAGCATAGGGGATAAGATGTCTGATCGCTGGGGTTCCGCCGCTGAGGACCCCCGCAATCTCTCCTGCAGCACCCACTCGTCATCAGCTGCAAGAGCGAAGATCGCTCCGTGTCTGATGACTTGCGATACAGGGGCATTGTGATTTGCGATACGGAGTATTGTGATGTCATGGCCCGCCCCCTCGTGACATCATGCCCCACCCCTTCAATGCAAGTCTATGGGAGGGGAAGAGGCGGCACTCAGCACTGGGCGCCTTAATCCTCACGAACAGTGGGGTTCCCAGTGGTCAAGCCCACACTAATCATAAAATGAGGGCATTTCCTAGTGATACCCCTCACTCTCAGTAATATCCCTTAGGCACAGTGACATCCAGGGTAGTCTGGAACAAACACCTCTTAACTCATTAGAGGCCTCTACTCTGTTCTTCACCATGCTTTATGCTGCAGTTCTGATAGCTCAGATTGCCTGCTATGTAAAAGTACAGGTTAGCAGGAAGTCAGGGAATAAAAAGTTTCGAATTGAATACTATGAACTACAAAATAATAAAATGGCAGTAAATAAAATAATACTACAAGCAACCAAACCGCTAGTATGAAAAATAACATGCATAGACTAAGCAAGAGCTCAGCTTCAATGGGAGGCAAGTAGGAACCACAATGCTTTGTTTCAAAGTACCACAACATCTCCTGGTCTGGGAGGTGGTAAGAGAGGTTGGGTCCGACCCATAATGTGGTTGGCCCCATAACCTAAACGAAAACTGAAACTTCACAAAATTATTCCTGACAGACCAGTGACTTGTATAAGAAAATAAAAGCGGTAATGAGCGACATGTTCATATAATATGGTGGAGCAGGCTGCACCGCGCATGGCTTCCAATACTAATATGCCGTATGCTAAGTGTATTGTATGGATCTAGGCCAAGACCACCATATTAACACTCCCAGGGCACAGCACAGCACCACTCCGAATACTGGCTCATTCTCCCAGTGCCAACATACGCAATAAATTAGACACACGGTGTTATATATATATTATTTTAACTGTTTTCCTTTCAGGACTGGGAATTACTTATTATTCATGAGCAGGTTCAGGATACATCAAGTGAAAATATTTGGTTGTACTACTCCGGCTCAGGAATTATTCAACCTTGTGAAAGTTTTCAGTGCTCGTCCCAGTTGCTTTGTGTCGTGTGCCAAAATGGCTTCAGCTGGGAGACTATGAAGTATATATATGTGGCGCTGATAACTCTATCATTTGTTGGAATGTTTTTACTAGACGTTTTATAGCTGTGGGCTATAAAAAACGAGAATTCATTAGAGACGTAAAATAAAGTAACCTGAACAAGTCTACATGGGGCGGGAGTGGCTTTATGAGGTAACCGAAACTGCCCATAGTGGTTCATTACAATGTAGTGACGTGAGACAGTAGGCATGAGGCACACGACATCTTCATATGGTAAAATTACATATAAAATATGGTTCATTTATTTTTAGGAATGTAAGTACCTACATGATTCACTGAAATGCTCAACAACGCTGGAGGGTCATCACCGTAAGGAAGGTGTTTTTTTTGTGTGTGTGTGTGTGTTCCATACCTTTGGAATGTTCCGATTTCTGCTGGCTTTCCAAGCAAATACTTCTCAAAGTAGGCAGAGCTTATGCCAATATGTCCATTATGGGCATTTCAGAAGTTTTTTTTTGCATGTTTCTGGGGTGGAAAGTGAGGTTAACACTACCTCTGTACTTTTCTGTAGGTACTTTCTGTCTGTAGAATAGGACCAACACTCTTAACCATAGGGTTCTTTTAGTCAGGCACCGGCTATAACACTGATCATTATGGCATTCACCTGATCACTATACAACAGTATGCCCTCCAATAAAAGAGGATGGAATAGCACAGGTACAACTGCCCTCTGAATAACCACTTTCTGAATTGCCAATCAGGTGGTTGGTTTTACACATAGGCTCATCTCCTACATGAAACCAGTCAGCAGAACTCAAGAAGGGTCCCATGACACACATCACTGCATGCCAAACTCCTAAGAAAAAGTAGGCATGGCCAGTATCTGTTTCAATACAAGGAAAATCTGAGAAGATCCTTCCTTCCTTAAAGGTACTTCCCTCCTTTATAGAAAGACCCTGCAAAGTGAGGCTTCAGTGAACTCTTAAGTCATGCTCTTCATTAGGGGTGTCAAACTCCTTTTCATCAAGAGTCAAATCACCCTTAGCTTTCCTTTAAAGGGCTGTGGGCCCTGTGTTCCCATAGCTGTGCTCTCATATAGTAGATAAGTCCTTTCTGTGCTCCCATATAGTAGTTAGGACCCCACACTACTCTCATACAGTTGTTAGGAACCCTCTGTGCTCTCATATAGTAGCTGGGTCCCCTCTGTACTCCCATATGGTAGTTAGAACTCCTCTGTGCTCCCATATAGTAGTTAGGACCCCCACACTGAACCTATGATCATAGTTAGTCACAGTCTGTGCCCCCCCCCATATAGTAGTCAAGCCCCCTCTCCCCTTCCATATAGTAATTAGGATCCCCACACTACCCCCATATGGCAGTAAAGCCCCCTCTCTCCTCCCATATAGTAAATACATCCCCTCTGTCGTACCATATAGTGCCTAGGAATCCTCACTGCCCCCCCCATATAATACTTTTAATATCCCCTACACTGCCCCCATATAATGCTCCTGTCCAAGAAGACGCAGGCCCGCGAGGTCAGGATGGCTGTTCCCGCCCCCTCTGCCAAGCGCAGTGTCTCCTGAGTATGAAAGGCAGTAGATATAGAGCATGAAGACAGAGCTTGGCAAAGGGGACAATGGAAGCACAGGGAACAGAAATCAGCAAGTCATTACTGGCGGCCTAAAAAGGACCGGCTAGGACATTGGGGTCTACAAAAATATGACATGGCAGGCAGGATGTGGCCTGGGAATAATGTGTTTTGCAAGCAAGTACAATATGGTTTTCTTTAATCTGAACAGACCTCAAAACACCAGCAACTCCTTAAAGGGGTACTCCACTGAAAAACATATTATCCCCGATCTAAAGGATAGGGGATAAGATGTCTGATCACAGGGTCCCGCCGCTAGGGACTCCCACAATCCTTTGGATAGGGGATAAGATGTTTTTCGGTGGAGTACCCCTTTAAGTGCACTTGGGTAACTTACATAGCCTAAAACATCTGACACAGCTTTCTAAAAAGTTGACAGCCACTTTCCACTTTGGATGATCTATCCATTATAGCATATAGCTGATAATGTTCTCCATCCATTTTTTGTACATTATTATGGGGGCAGCAATACTGTCAGAGCTTCCTACACAGCATTCAGAGATAAGCTTTACAGCACCCCCATTCACATTGGAAACAATAGACTGGAGGAAATCATACTGACTTCAATGGGAGACTTTTCCAGGAATGCTCTGTGACCTGTTCACTGATAGAGGGATAAGGGAGCGCTCTAAGCTTTGTGAAAGGCCAGATCCCATTTTCTTTTTTTTTTTTTTTTTTTTTTTTCAAATTCAACGCTTTATTAAACATCACATAGCAGGTTCACAAAGTATAAGAAAGGCATGCATGTTGTCAGTGACAACGTCAAAGGGTACAAAAACAAACCCAAAAGAATAATAAAACAAACCACCTCACGCAGGAGTGGTAAAAGCCGGTATGGGTATATTTGCAAAAGAACAGTCAAGAGCAAAAGGAAGCACATAATTAGCTCACCTGAGAAAGGCTGCCAGTAAGCTACATGGATCCCAGGAAAGGCAGCTAAATGAAAATATGGGGTAGTTATAACGGGAGAGATCCTAACATATTTAGGCAGGAATTGTAACTGAAGAGAGAGTGCAACAGGAAACAAAGAGGGGTGATTGTAGAAAGGAAGGGAGATAGAAGGGGGAGTGGAAAAGGAGAGACCGGATCCCATTTTCTATGTAGTTGGAGTCTGCTGCAATGTTTTCTCTACAGAACAGGGTGTGTGAGTTTATTATTAGGCTTAGTAGCCAGAACAAAAACTGCAAGATTTTAGGACTAGTTAGAAATATAGATTTCCTATGTAAATCAGATTTTTAACAAGAAACTGGCTTTAAGTTGTAGTCTGTATATAAAAAGGCATAAAAATATTTAAGTGTACATCCATGGTTGTATAACCATTCCTGCGAACCATAAAGCATTCCCAGATATGTCAAGCCTTTTCTAAGGAAAACTGGAAGGAAACACCAAAAATAAACAGTTTTGATGCTGGTTCCAAAAGATCTAAAACCGGGGCCAACATGGTGAGTTACCGAAAAGCAACCCAACAGATATGTAGTAAACAGATGTGATGCATCATGCTTCTATGGTCGGGAGTCTGCGATGCGCCTCAGTGGTAGCAGGAAGTTGGCAAGTGGTTCGATTACAATTACTATGATTGTATTCCTGAAAGTTTTTGTTGTCTAGCCCACAAATAAATAAGTTGTCATGGAAGGACAAGAAGTCACGCCGCCAAGGATGAAGGTGCCTGGCACTAAAGAACTAACAGATAAGGGAAGGAGTGATGCTCCTTTTTTTATTTAATGTTATATTGTAATAATTTATTTTCTTTACCTATTCTGGGGCCCCTAACAGCCCAGTAAGATCAGCCATCTTGCATCAGGTCACAGGGATGTTGTCCTGTTGTAAACTTACTGTATATACACTGCTCAAAAAAAATAAAGAGAAAGAAGAAAGGCGCTCCCTGTGGAGTATAGCCAGCACGAGGGTGGGGGAAGGGAGAAAATGAGTTATCCGTGCTCACCCTGCTAAGTTGTGTAGTGGCATACACAACAATGCTGATCGCATGTGATTTGAGGATCACAATCCTGTAGTCTGCTGCCTTCCTGAAGAAAATATGGAATAAAAGAGGACTTCAAAAGAACCAGGGTTTTCGGCGATGACCACGGAGGAATAATCGGAGCCCAGGTAAAGGAATAAGGTTTAATAGCAACGCATTTCACCGCGCTTGCGCGGCTTCATCAGGCTATTTGAAGTCTGATGAAGCCTCACAAGCACGGTGAAACAAGGTGCTATTAAACCTTATTCCTTTACCTGGGCTCCGATTATTTCTCCGTGGTCATCGCCGAAAACCCTGGTTCTTTTGAAGTCCTCTTCTATTCCAAAAAAAATAACGGGAACACTAAGATAACACATCCTAGATCTGAATGAATGAACTAATCGTATGAAATACTTTTGCCTGTACATAGTCGAATGTGCTGACAACAAAATCACACAAAAATTATCAATGGAAATCAAATGTATCAACCCATGGAGGTCTGAATATGGAGTCACACTCAAAATCACAGTGGGAAACCCCACTACAGGCTGATCCAACTTTATGTAATGTCCTTAATACAAGTCACAATGAGGCTCAGTAGTGTGTGTGGCCTCCACGTGCCCGTATGATCTCCCTACAACGCCTGGGCATGCTCCTGATGAGGTGGAAGATGGTCTCCTGAGGGATGTCCTCCCAGACCTGGACTAAAGCATGCGCCAACTCCTGGACAGTCTGTGGTGGATGGAGCGAGACATGATGTCCCAGATGTGCTCAATTGGATTCAGGTCTGGGGAACGGGCGGGCCAGTCCATAGCATCAACGCCTTCCTCTTGCAGGAACTGCGGACACACTCCAGCCACATGAGGTCTAGCATTGCCTTGTATTAGGAGGAACCCAGGGCCAACTGCACCAGCATATGGTCTCACAAGGGGTCTGAGGATCTCATCTCGGTACCTAATGGCAGTCAGGCTACCTCTGGCAAGCTGTGTCACGATGTCTCCAGACTCTGTCACGTCTGTCACCTGTGCGCAGTGTGAACCTGCTTTCATCTGTGAAGAGCACAGGGCGCCAGTGGTGAATTTGCCAATCTTGGTGTTCTCTGGCAAATGCCAAACATCCTGCACGGTGTTGGGCTGTAAGTACAACCCCCATCTGTGCATGTTGGGCCCTCATACCACCCTTATGGAGTCTGTTTCTGACCGTTTCAGTGGACACACGCACATTTGTGGCCTGCTGGAGGTGATTTTGCAGGGCTCTGGCAGTGCTCCTCCTTGCACAAAGGTGGAGGTCTCCTCCACATCTTCTGGTAGCGCCTCCATGCTCTGGGCACTACACTGACAGACACAGCAAACCTTCTTGCCACAGCTCGCATTGATGTGCCATCCTGGATGAGCTGCACTACCTGAGCCACTTGTGTGGGTTGTAGACTCCATCTCATGCTACCACTGCAGTGAAAGCACCGGCAGCATTCAAAAGTGACCAAAACATCAGCCAGGAAGCATAGGGACTGAGAAGTAGTCTGTGGTCACCACCTGCAGAACCACTCCTTTATTGGGGGTGTCTTGCTAATTGCCTATAATTTCCACCTGTTGTCTGTTCCATGTTAAATTGATTGTCAATCAGTGTTCTTCCTGAGTGGACAGTTGGATTTCACAGAAGTGTCATTGACTTGGAGTTACATTGTGTTGTTTAAGATTTCCCTTTATTTTTTTGAGCAGTGTAGTTAGATTATTTCATCCTTTTGTAATATTTGCTATTGGTGGAGAGATTTTTAGTCACTGACTAAAACCAAAAGTAGCAACACTGACACCTACTGGTTATAAAAGCCAATGTACCTGCATGGGTGCAACATACCTCAGATATTAAAGAAACACAAAATGTATAAAAGTAAAAAAAATATATATATACAACTACTGTATTAATCACAGGAAATGTTAACAGCAATTATTATCTCACCTTGCTCTTAAAATATGACTAAAACAAAACCTTTCATAGTCTCCAATATTTTCTTGGAGGCAGCCATTTTATTCTTCCCTTCTTTTCCCTCTATTGAGCATAGATTATAAAAACACCATATTTGGGTAAAGGGGCAGGATTTAGGCTTTGTCTCCTCCCACTATTGTTCTGATTGTAAGTGACACCAAACATACCTTGAACTCAATAAAAACCCTGTGTGCAGTATGTTCCTAAAGCTCCTCCTAGTAGTGGTTGCAGGCAGAACTGTATTATTTAACCCCTACAGGACCCATGACGACATGTACGTCATGAGTCCGCTCCCGTTCTATAACGCGGGGCCACGGCGTGACCCCGCGTCATAGCGGGTCGGGCACGGCCTCTAACAACCGCCGGGACCAGTGGCTAATAGTTCACGGCACTCAAAACCCTTTAGACGCGGCGTTCAAAGTTGATCGCCGCGTCTAAAGGGAAACTAAAACGTTGCCGGTTGGCTCAGCTTACAGTTGGAACAGCTTACAGGACAGCAGGAGGGTCCCTACCTGCCTCCTCGCTGTCCGATCGCCAAATGACTGCTCAGTGCCTGAGATCCAGGCATGAGCAGTCAAGCATCAGAATCATCAATCAATGTTTTCCTATGAGAAACCATTAAACGATGTAAAAGATCAGTGTGTGCAGTGTTATAAGCCCCCTATGGGAGCTATAACGCTGCAAAAAAAAAAGTGAATAAAGATCATTTAACCCCTTCCCTAATAAAAGTTTGAATCACGCCCCTTTTCCCATAAAAAAAAAAAGTGTAAATAAAAATAAACATATGTGGTATCGCCGTGTGCGGAAATGTCCGAATTATTAAAATATATCATTAATTAAACCGCACAGTCAATGGCGTACGCACAAAGTCCGATCAATACAAAAATGGTACCGCTAAAAACTTCAGATCACAGTGCAAAAAATGAGCCCTCATACCGCCCCATATGCGGAAAAATTAAAAAGTTATGGGGGTCAGAACGTATACATTTTTCCTGCATGTACCGTATTTATCGGCGTATAACACACATTTTTTAGGCTAACATTTTTAGCCTAAAGTCTATCTGCGTGTTATACGCCGATAAGCCGCTACAGTTCAATGATTTAAAGCGGGCGCTTTAAATCAATGAACTGCAGCGGCTTTTGCAGGTCCAGAGACCTGCCGTCGCTCCCGGCTTCTCTGCCCCTGCCGATCCTGGGGTCCAGAGACTGCCGGCGCCGCTGCCCCATTGCCTCCCCCATCCCCGGTTTTTCTGACCCTGCAGAAGCCCCCAGGAAAGGCAGGGGGAGAGAGGCCGTCGCTGCCCGCTTCTCTCCCCTGCCTTTCCTGGGGTCTAGAGCCCTGCTGCCGCCGCTTCTCTCCCCCTGGCTATCGGCGCCGCTGCCCCATTGCCTCCCCCATCCCCGGTTTTATAATTACCTTTTGCCGGGGTCGGGTCCGCGCTGCTTCTGGCTCTGGTGTGGCGTCTCCTGCGTCGTTGCTATGCACTGCACGGTGACGTCGCATTGAAGACGTCACTCGTCATTGCGCCTCGCAGCGCATAGCAACGACACAGGAGACGCCACACCAGAACCAGAAGCAGCGCGGACCCGACCCCGGCAACAGGTACCGTATATACTCGAGTATAAGCCGAGTTTTTCAGCACGATTTTTCGTGCTGAAAACACCCCCCTCGGCTTATACTCGAGTGAACTCTCCACCCGCAGTGGTCTTCAACCTGCGGACCTCCAGAGGTTTCAAAACTACAACTCCCAGCAAGCCCGGGCTTGCTGGGAGTTGTAGTTTTGAAACCTCTGGAGGTCCGCAGGTTGAAGACCACTGCGGCCTTCGACATCATCCAGCCGCCTCTCACCCCCTTTAGTTCTGTACAGTACTCGCCTCCGCTCGGCGCTGGTCCGGTGCTGCAGGACTGTCCGGTGAGGAGGTCGTCCGGTGGGATAGTGGTTCCGGGCTGCTATCTTCACCGAGGAGGCCTCTTCTAAGCACTTCGGCCCGGCCCCAGAATAGTCACGTTGCCTTGACGACGACGCAGAGGTACGTTCATTACCAACGTACTTCTGCGTCATCGTCAAGGAAACGCCTCTATTCTGGGCCCGAAGCGCGGAGAAGAGGCGCCCCCGGTGAAGATAGCAGCCCGGAACCACTATCCCACCGGACGACCTCCTCTCCGGACAGTCCTGCAGCACCGGACCAGCGCCGAGCGGAGGCGAGTACTGTACAGAACTAAAGGGGGTGAGAGGGGGCTGGATGATGTCGAAGGCCGCAGTGGTCTTCAACCTGCGGACCTCCAGAGGTTTCAAAACTACAACTCCCAGCAAGCCCGGACAGCCGATGGCTGCCCGGGCTTGCTGGGGGTTGTAGTTTTGAAACCTCTGGAGGTCCGCAGGTTGAAGACTACTGAGGGCGGATGATGACAAGGAGATGATGAAGGGGGGGTGTGGGATGATGACAAGGGGATGATGAAGGGGGTGGGGATGATGACAAGGGAATGATGAAGGGGGGTTGTGGGATGATGACAAGGGGATGATGAAGGGGGGTGGGGATGATGACAAGGGGATGATGAAGGGGGGTTGTGGGATGATGACAAGGGGATGATGAAGGGGGGTGGGGATGATGACAAGGGGATGATGAAGGGGGGGGGGATGATGACAAGGGGATGATGAAGGGGGGATGTAGGATGATGACAAGGGGATGATGAAGGGGGTGGGGATGATGACAAGGGGATGATGAAGGGGGGGGTGTGTGGGATGATGACAAGGGGATGATGACAGGTGATGATGATGAGGGTCTGGATGATGACAGGGTGATGATGATGAGGATATTAATGACGGGGGTCTAGATGATGACAGGGGGGATGATGTATTTCCCACCCTAGGCTTATACTCGAGTCAATAACTTTTCCTGGGATTTTGGGTTGAAATTAGGGGCCTCGGCTTATACTCGGGTCGGCTTATACTCGAGTATATACGGTAATTATAAAACCGGGGATGGGGGAGGCAATGGGGCAGCGGCGCCGATAGCCAGGGGGAGAGAAGCGGTGGCAGCAGGGCTCTAGACCTCAGGAAATGCAGGGGGAGAGAAGCGGGCAGCGACGGCCTCTCTCCCCCTGCCTTTCCTGGGGGTTTCTGCGGGGTCAGAAACAGTGTATCGGGGTATACACATGCACACACATGCACCCTCATTTTACCAAGGATATTTGGGTAAAAAACTTTTTTTTACCCAAATATCCTTGGTAAAATTAGGGTGCATGTTATAGGCCGGTGCGTGGTATACCCCGATAAATACGGTAGTTATGATTTTTTTCAGAAGTACAAGAAAATCAAACCTACATAAGTAGGGTATCATTTTAATCGTATGGACCTACAGAATAAAGGTAAGGTGTCATTTTTACCGAAAAATGTACTGTGTAGAAACGGAAGCCCTCCAAAATGACAAAATGGCGTTTTTTTTCCAATTTTGTCTCACAATGATTTTTTTTGGGTGGTGGCGCAAAAAATAAGCCATCATATGGATTTTTAGGTGCAAAATTTAAAGAGTTATGATTTTTTAAAGGTAAGGAGGAAACAAGAAAAATGCAAAAACGAAAAAACCCTGGGTCCTTAAGGGGTTAAACAAGTTTTCTGAAAAACTTTTCAAAAAAGTTTTCAAAAACTCCCTACAGACTGGGATAAGCATAAAAAAAAAAATCACTCCCTGAACTCTCCAACGTTACAGCACCCCCTTCCCAAAGTGCTGCAATGAGGTCCTTGTGTATTGTGCACATGATGCTGCAGTCAATCACTGGCCATACATGCTATCGCTGAGGCCAGTGATTGGCTGCGGAGACAATGTATGACATATGTGCGGGGGTCACCACAATGGCAATGGTGCTAGAATGGTGTTACAATGAAGGATGACTACAGGTACTACAGGTGAATTTTGTTTTGTGTCACACATTCTCTATAGGGAATTTTTGTTAACTCTCGGAAAACCCCTTTGGATATTTAGAGCATTAAAAGAAACACAGCACAGGGCGTTGTATGACTCCAAAAATGTATTGATATTTATTTTAGGGCCCCCCTTTTATGTCCTCTTTTAATGTTAAATATGACAAGTAAGACGTTTGAGAGAACAGCGCCACTCAGAGCCCAAATGAACTATCAAAGCTGATAACAGGTTTATATTACACAACTGTGATTCTCTGAGAGCCAGAAGAGTAAGGCTGCATTCACACCACGTTTTTGCAATACAGTTCCCCTATACGCTTTTAATATGAAAATTTTATGGAACCATATTGAAAACCGTATGCCAAACAATGCATCCGGTTGCATTCGTTTTGCTTCTTGTGCAGTTTTGTCAGTTTTTTTTCCCGCAACCAAAACCGCAGCCTATCAGGGTTTTTTGGTCCGGGTGAAAAACGATATTAAACCATATATGTTTTTTTAACATGGGAATCAAATGGGAACCGTACAGAACTGTATGTGCGTACAGTTCCAACCGGTTTGCGCCATACGATTTTTTACTTTGCCCAGTTTTTTTTCTTGGAATTTCAATTAAACAAGTGAAACTTTATTCATAATGAATTGAAAACTTAAAAACATATACTTTTTTTTCTTAAAAAAACTGATGCAACCGGACATACTTTTACAACCCATATGGGTTATTTTAACCGTATACGGGTTAAAATTTGTACACTTGACACAGTTTAGTCCGGTTTTTGAGGAATGAATTTTTCATCAAAAACCTGATACGGGAACTGTATTGGAAAAACATAGTGTGAATGCAGCCTAAGATGTTCTCAGTAATTGCTATTGTATGTTAGAATTCCAACAGAGCTGCTATTGTCAGTGGAAAGGATACTACTGAGAATTGGTCCGACAGCACAGAGTATTCCAAACTTAAAGGGGTATTCCAGGCAAAACCTTTTTTTATATATATATATCAACTGGCTCCGGAAAGTTAAACAGATTTGTAAATTACTTCTATTAAAAAATCTTAATCCTTCCAATAGTTATTAGCTTCTGAAGTTTTCTGTCTAACTGCTCAATGATGATGTCACGTCCCGGGAGCTGTGCATGATGGGAGAATATCCCTATAGGAACTGCACAGCTCCCGGGACGCGAGTCATCAGAGAGCAGTTAGACAGAAAACAACAACTCAACTTCAGAAGCTAATAACTATTGGAAGGATTAAGATTTTTTAATAGAAGTAATTTACAAATCTGTTTAACTTTCTGGAGCCAGTTGATATAAAAAAAAGTTTTGGCCTGGAATACCCCTTTAACCCCTTAAGGACTTAGCCCATTAGGACTAAGACAATTTTATTTTTACGTTTTTGTTTTTTCCTCCTCGCCTTCAAAAAGTCATAACTCTTTTATATTTTCATCCACAGACTAGTATGAGGGCTTGTTTTTTGCGCGACCAGTTGTCCGTTGTAATGCCATCACTCACTTTACCATAAAATGTATGGCGCAACCAAAAAAATACTATTTGTGTGGGGAAATTAGAAAGAAAACCGCAATTTTGCTAATTTTGGAAGGTTTTGTTTTCACGCCGTACAATTTATGGTAAAAATGACGTGTTCTTTATTCTTTGGGTCAATACAATTAAAATGATACCCATGATAATATACTTTTCTATTACTGTTGCGCTTAAAAAAAATCGCAAACTTTTTAACCAAATTAGTAGGTTTAAAATCCTCCTATTTTGAAGACCTATAACTTTTTCATTTTTCCGTATAAGCGGCGGTATGAGGGCTCATTTTTTGCGCCGTGATCTGTACTTTTTATTAATACCATATTTGCTTATACAAAACTTTTATTACATTTTTTATTCATTTTTTTTGGAACAAAATCTTATAAAAAAAAGCAGCTATTTTGGACTTTTTATTTTTTTTTTACGTTCACGCCGTTCACCGTACGGGATCATTTACATTTTAATTTAATAGTTCGGATATTTACGCACGCGGCGATACCAAATATGTATATACATTTTTTTTTTACACTTTTTGGGGGTAAAATATGGAGAATGGGACAATTTACGTTTTTATTGGGGGAGGGGGTTTTTCACATTTTTTTTAACTTTTTTTTTTTTACTTTTATTTTTACACTCTTATAGTCCCCATAGGGGACTATTTATAGCAACCATTCGATTGCTAATGCTGTTCAGTGTTATGTATAGGACACAGCACTGATCAGCATTATCTGTCATCTTCTGCTCTGGTCTGCGGGAAGGCAGATCAGAGCAGAAGACTCCCGGAAGGCAGCGGAGGCAGGTGAGGGGACCTCCGTCTGCCATGCAGGATGATCGGATCGCCGCGGCAGCGCTGCGGGCGATCCAATCATCCTGTTAAGTGACCGCGATGCTGCAGATGACGTGATCTGTATTGATCACGGCATCTGAGGGGTTAATGGCTGACATCCGCAGGATCGTGGGTGTCCGCCATTACCGGCGGGTCCCTGGCTGCGATCCACAGCCGGGACCTGCCGCGCATGATGCCGGTATCGCTCCGATGCCCGCGTTTATGCTCAGGACGTAAATGTAGGTCCTGGTGCGTTAAGTACCACATCACCAGGACGTACATTTACGTCCTGCGTCGTTAAGGGGTTAAGGAGGACTGTGCTGCAGGTGACGGGGGATGGAGGCCGGTATATGTCATAATTTTAAGAGAATATAGATAAAGGGAATGTAAAGGGTAACATAGAAGAAGGTGCACGGTCTCTCAGTCATGTACACTCCCAGCTGTGCAGAGTATTTCAGGACTGTGCTGCTCTAATGAAAGGCAATTACCTGTTCACCAGCCCATTAATCTACAAGTCCCTGCTGCTGAGCGCAGATTTGCTATGATATCTTGAGATGGAATAAAGACTGAAGAAGTTTTTATTGCACGTATTAAGTCCCAGCAATGCCTTGCCAGACAAGTACCTATGGTACAGACCACAGGTAGGCAAGCTGGGAGTTGTAATTCTTAAGCCACTTTAAAAGCTACAGGTTGCTAATTTTTCCTAACTTATGTAATTCTGAAAATAAATAGTACCTGCGCTTCACTGAGCACAACTTCAACAATCTCCCGCTTGTGTGTTTTTTCATTTTAACCAGTGTAAAACCACATATAAAAGGGTCTTCTATTTCGCTCTCATGTGCCAATGCCTTTTTATTCTGGGTGATGCTGACGACTCCTGACAAAACGCTGAAAAATAAATGACGGACAGGACCCCACCACCGCTGCCCCCCGACAACCAGCCAGTGCTTGTAATCCATGTCAGCAGCTCTTTCCTGTCGTGGCTTGTTGGGGGTTAAATTTTGGCCACGTTTAATTGAATGATTTCTTATGGGAATAGTTCAAGAAGGATCTAAGGGCGTCCAAGAGCTATTACCAATTGGCATATACCCCAGCCTCAATGTGCCAACTTAAATACTACTCCTTAATGTTACTGGAACGCGCTCCCTTCCAGATGTGGTCAACAGTCTTAGCTCCATGGTGCAGGCGAGGGCTATATTTACAGGCAGAACTATTTGGACTATCCTCTCGCAGTTATCTGGCGATGGATAACAGGTCTTGTAATTAAATGCATGTGCTGTACGGGGAAGATAAGAGGCTGCGGGGAGGCAGGAATAGTTTGTTCTACACGCAGGCCCGGATTGTATGCTGTCAGACACCACTTCTGCTATCTCACTGGGGTATTTACAGCTCACACAGAGCAGTCTGACATGGGAGAATATGGCTGGGCTGCATACTTCTGCCCGAGAAGGAGAGGGCAGGTGTACTATTGTTTATACTTCGCCACAATGGCAAAGGAAAAGCTAATCTGTTGGTGTTCCTTGTGTGGAACTACACGTCTCAGGAGGCAGAGGCTGACAATAATTATGCTATACAAATGAGGTTATTGATAGAACAAAAATATAATTTAGGGTTGTGAATGTGCTTCAATCTGCAATCATTCCTGCAGGTGCGAACAATTCACAAAGAATGAATGCTTAAATAATCTGTTCTTCTGAGAGAACATGGCCCCCTTCCACTAACTATAAAGATGGTGAAATAGTCCTGTCCTTGCAATAGTCCCGTCCTTTCAAACATTATGAAATAACTGGACAGGTCCCTAGAACTCTCTATCTCCTGAAATTCACTGCTCAAAAAAAATAGTGAACACTAAGATAACACATCCTAGATCTGAATGAATGAAATACTTTTGTCTTTACATAGTTGAATGCGCTGACAACAAAATCACACAAAATTATCAATGGAAATCAAATGTATCAACCCATGGAGGTCTGGCTATGGAGTCACGCTCAAAATCACAGTGGAAAACCCCACTACAGGCTGATCCAACTTTATGTAATGTCCTTAAAACAAGTCACAATGAGGCTCAGTAGTGTGTGTGGCCTCCACGTGCCCGTATGACCTCCCTACAATGCCTGGGCATACTCCTGATGAGGTGGAGGATGGAGCGAGACATGATGTCCCAGATGTGCTCAATCGGATTCTGTTTTGGGAAACAGGCGGCCCAGTCCATAGCATCAATGCCTTCCTCTTGTAAGAACTGATGACACACTCCAGACACATGAGTTCTAGCATTGTCTTGCATTAAGAGGAACCCAGGGCCAACCGCACCAGAATATGGTCTCACAAGGGGTCTGGCAGTCAGGCCACCTTTGGCAAGCACACGGAGAGCTGTGCGGCCCCCCCCCCCCCACCATTACTGACCGACCACCAAACCGGTCATGCTGGAGGATGTTGCAGGCAGCAGAACGTTCTCCACGGCGTCTCCAGACTCTGTCACATCTGTCACATGTGCTCAGCGTGAACCTGCTTTCATCTGTGAAGAGCACAGGGTGCCAGTGGCAAATTTGCCAATCATGGTGTTCTCTGGCAAATGCCAAACGTCCTGTATGGTGTTGGGCTGTAAACACAACCCCCACCTGTGGACGTTGGGCCCTCATACCACCCTCATGGAGTTAGTTTCTGACAGTTAAGTGGACACATGCACATTTGTGGCCTGCTGGAGGTCATTTTGCAGGGCTCTGGCAGTGCTCCTCCTGCTCCTCCTTGCACAAAGGCGGAGGTAGCAGTCCTGCTGCTGGGTTGTTGCCTTCCTACGGCCTCCTCCACGTCTCCTGATTTACTGGCCTGTCTCCTGGCAGCGCCTCCATGCTCTGGACACTACGCTGACAAACACAGCAAACCTTCTTGCCACAGCTCGCATTGATGTGCCATCCTGGATGAGCTGCACTACCTGAGCAACTTGTGTGGGTTGTAGACTCCGTCTCATTCTATCACTAGAGTGAAAGCACTGCCAGCATTCAAAAGTGACCAAAACATCAGTCAGGAAGCATAGGAACTGAGAAGTGGTATGTGGTAACCACCTGCAGAACCACTACACACCACTTTATTGGGGGTGTCTAACTAATTGCCTATAATTTCCACTTGTTGTCTGTTCCATGTGAAATTGATTGTCAATCAGTGTTCTTCCTGAGTGGACAGTGGGATTTCACACAAGTGTCATTGACCTGGAGTTACATTGTGTTGTTTAAGTGCTCCCTTTATTTTTTTGAGCAGTTTACTTTGTGCTGCTGGAAGACAGAGCTCCCGCCGGTAATCTAAATCTTAGGGAAAGTACACTTGGCAGATCATATCCACCATGTATACAATGAACCTGCAGCCAAATCCATGAGCATTACAAATGTTTTTGATGATCATGCTGAAAATGATAAAATCCAGAATATGCTCTTCATTCATCTACAGAAATTCTGCAGCGTGAATAGATTAACGGAAAATCCATCCACACTAATGTAAGATTCATGCAGCAGAATTTCTGAGAGGAATTCCGCTTAGACATTCTGTACTGTTAACGTAGCCTTATGGGGGAGTCCAGACACTTCCTCAAAATCAGTCAGTTATTGCCTGTTTGGACTAGGGCACTTTATAGTATGACTCCTTTAACTGTAAAGAACCCTTTCCTATACTGATGTCACAGTAAATTCCATAGCCCTTATAGATAATATACTTAAAAAAAATGTTATGATTACATATTCACCAATGTCAGGCGAATACATGTGTCTCTCCTTCTCTACTGGACAGGGCCATACAGGGCGCATCTGCAGCTTATGTCATGCTGCGGATGTGCCGTCTGCAGAGCGGCCTCATGGCTGTGGCCGGGTAGCTCTGTGTGTCCGCTCGTAGCGGTGGATTTCTACAGTAGGGGCCCGGGAGCCTGCTCTGCAGTCCCTCTGTGACTGCAGTCGGTGCATTCGCAGCATGAAATACGCTGCGGATATGCCCTGTGTGACCCTGCTCTAAAGGAGCAAAACATTTGGTACAAACTCCAGTGTGACTTCTGTTATGACACTAACTTGAGCCCTTGTTGGATATTGTCATCTACTTGCTCACTGTTGAACCCCTCCAGTTCTCCTATATCTTTTTTTATAATGTCACAATTTGTAATCTTAGAGGATTTATAAAGGGGTAACATTACCAACATTGCATTGCCTTATACAAGGAGAGATGAAGAATTGCATAACGCCTATTCATGTCAGTAGGTTGTCTGTTTAATGCAGGACAGAACGAGTCCTTCAGAGGCAGAGATGCTCATATATATGCAGTAATAGGATTCCTGTGGCCTAGGTGAGTTAATCTACACATATCAAGATTCACCTGCCATGTTCCGGCCTATGTTGCCAGCAGGTGATGGTCAGGATTACACAGTCAGGGGGTGTGAATGCTGTACATTGCAGGGCATGTATTAGTTATACATATCCCCTGACTGTATAATCACGCCTATGATTTGGAAAATTTCAGAATTTTTTTTCAAAATGCAGTAAAATGTGTGAAAAATGCAGTAAAAAAATCAAATGTGTGAACAAAGCCTAAATAATTTAAATCTTTATAAAAAACCTCCCTTATGATTATAGGTCATTTTACTTTCACCTGACTGCAACATTTCCCTAAAGCAACAAACTTTGAATAAGAAAGCACATCAAAACTGCACATATTGTACACAGTCCTCAACCCACTAATCAATTCACCTGGGTGACCTCCAGCACCAACAACCTAAGCAGATGACCAGGTGTAGTGATGAAACTCCACTCCCTTTCTTTGCAAATAGAGGATTTATGGAAAGTAGGCAGCATTGGGAAATCATTTTAGTTAGGGATGTCCCGATATCGATACTTTAATTCTAGTACTCGTTGATACAAAGTACGAGTACTTTTATTTTAAAGGGAATCTGACAGCAGGGTGAGCCGGTTTCTGGCGCTGCTTACCGTGTTGATATGTGGGTCCTTGTTGTGTACAATGGAGGCGGCTGCTGTAGTATGAAACAAGACTTCTCTCTTCTCCATTGGACAGAACAGGGAATTTGCATTGGCGGCGAGACCGATGACCACATGGTGAGCAGCAATAGAAACCAGGTCACCTGCACCATCTACCTATAGATTCAAGTTACTGTAGGTAACTCTGCTGTAAGATTGCCTTTAATAGTAGGGAGTATCCGCATGCAGACATTAGCAGCAGCCCCCCGGCAGTCATTAGTAGCAGCCCCCCTTGTAAATAGCAGCCCCCCTGTAGACGGCCGTCACGCCCCCTCCCATAGACTTGCATAGAGGGGGCGGGGTGTGACGTCACACGCGGCGGAGTTGTGACGTCGCGATCTTCCGCTCCCGTTGTCAGGACCCAGAACCTCCAGCGCTTCCGGAACAGAAACAGGTGGGTACCGCATGCTATATTGCGGGGGTCCCCAGCGACGGGACCCCCGCGATCAGAAAACATTTTTTTTTTTTTTTAAATCAACTGGTGCCAGAAAGTTATACAGATTTGTAAATTACTTCTATTAAAAAATCTTAATCCTTCCAGTACTTATTAGCTGCTGAATACTGCAGAGGAAATTATTTTCTTTTTGGAAAACAGAGCTCTCTGCTGTCATCAAGATCACAGTGCTCTCTGCTGACATCTCTGTCCATTTTAAGAACTGTCCAGAGTAGGAGAAAATCCCCATAGCAAACATATGCTGCTCTGCACAGTTCCTAAAATGGACAGAGATGTCAGCAAAGAGCACTATGTTTCAAAAAGAAAATAATTTCCTTTGTAGTATTCAGAATCTAATAAGTATTTGTAATTTACAAATCTGTTTAACTTTCTGGCACCAGTTGATAAAAAAAAATTATTAAAAAAATAAAAAAAAGTTTTCCAAATCCTTCCAGTACTTTACAGCTGCTGTATACTACAGAGAACGTTCTTTTCTTTTTGAATTTATTTTCAGTCTGACCACAATACACTCTGTTGACACCTCTGTCCATGTCAGGAACTGTCCAGAACAGGAGCAATTCCCCATAGCAAACCTCTCCTGCACTGGATAGTTCCGGACATGGACAGAGGTGTCAGCAGAGAGCACTGTGGTCAGACGGAAAAGCTGTGCAATGCTTGATGACATCACTTGTATTGACAACGAGCATAGGTTAGATCTGTAGGATACTAAGATAACTGAGAGCAGGGACACAGATGTAATGTATTTAGTCAGGTCCCATACCCGCAGAGAGCCAGGTGTCCTTTCAGCTTGTCCTATTAGTTTTCCGCTCACTATAATAAAGAAAATGATGCAGGGTAAATATACTTGTAAATCTGTTTTTCTGCTTGTTGCTGGATGTACCCAGGAACACAGATGGAAGTTTGCTTTGACTCACTGCAGAGTTTGTTGGTGTGTCAGATGTGCCTCGATGGAGTTGTTGCATTTGACCGTTAACCAAGGAAGTTACACAATCCAAAGGTTTGGCACAAGAAGAAAGGAAAGAAAAGCACAAGGAGGAGAGGGGGAGGAACGCTCGTCCATTCTACGCTGTGTCATATACCTCCTCCCTAACACTGACATGACTCCAGCTAAACACAACAATGTACCTTGTTGCAAGCAGACTTTGACTTAAGTCCTTTGCTGGCGCAAGCGCAAAGGCTTCTGGGAAAGAGCCATGCAGGTGCAGAATACATGCATCATTTATCCCATCTCAGAGAACAGACAGAGGTCACTCAATAGTCATGTCAGCGCCGGTCCATGAACTGTTGCCGTTGCCCAATTCTTTGTACCAACTCTACTAGGAAATGTAGAGTTTGATGACAGACAGGAAAAGTGTGGCCCACCCAGACTGAGGAGACACAACAACATATTCATAAATTCCACCTTTACAGTGAACAGGTTTCTCAGTATGTAGTCGCCTGACTTAGCTATAAAGAGTTATATTATCCATGCAATGACTTTCCTGACAGGTGCCCAACTATTGTGAAGAAAATCTACTAAAAATTAGTTTCCGGAGGTGTCAGGGCCTAAAGTGAAGTCTTGGTTTGGAGCAGATGTAAAATTAGGGAACAGCTTTACAAGTGATTTCTCTGTTCTTATTATCGGAGTTGCCTGTAAAGAAGAATCAGGCTTTTTTTGTTGCCCATATCATACACACTCATCGTTACTAGTCATACAGTGCCATTTTTCTATTCCAGCACAGCTGCATCCATGCGTTTCATTACTCTAACTTGGTCATGTGATCACCAGTTGGACACAAAAAAGGTGTCACTAAACTTTTAACTTTCATTGTGCCCGGGCAGCAAAAACTAAAAAAAACAAACTTTAACTCCAGCAGCAATGTCCCGCCTCGGCCGGAGATAGGCTGAGCGCACTGTCATGTAAGGAGATCGGGCTGGCTCCTTTCACTGCAACAGGCGATACACTGACTGCAGTGTGACGTTCCGAGCCTAGAACGGGACGTAGATACCGGTGCAATGGAGGAACGTAGGAAGGTGAGTTAAGAAATTTTTATTTTATTTTTTGCAGCCCGGGCACAGGGAAAGTGTAGCATCGCATTAAAAGTTTAGCATCGCATTACTCCTTTAATGTGAGTGACATGATGTCAGACCTGGGTTGTGATCTTCTGTTGGACTACAGAATGACATCATCACCTACCAGATCCCTCCTACTACCTCCCAGACGCCTCCATTTGTCATCCAGATCTGTACACTATTGTTATCTCTATAGGATCAGGATATATAGTAGTTATATATCTCCCATGCAGCTTTATCTTTATACTGCTGCTAACTCTATGGGATCAGTATATATTGTAGTTATACACCTCCCCTCCATTTCTATAGGTATACTGCTGCTATCTCTACGGGATTAGGATATATATAGTAGTTATACGCTTCTCCTCCAGCTATATCTATATACTCCAGATCTATAGGTGTACTGCTGCTGCTAACTCTATAGGATCCATATACATAGTAGTTATATACCCCCCATCAGCTTCATTAGTTTACGTGCACACAGCTCACACAACAAGTGTGAACCTATAATGATACGGTTATTTTGGTGAAAGGGCTTATGGACAGGGGTTGTCTTGAGAAGGGGCAAGAGGGTAGAAGAGTAACAAGTACCATCCTGGGCAGAAAACATAACATATGCCACTGGTGTTACTATTTCACTGCTCATATTTACCTAGTTTTTGGTTCTGGTAGGAAAAACCCAATTAGTCTTTTTATATGACTGTAGAAATGCGCTTTATAACAGGAAAACCACCATGTGTAAACTTGATATTTGCTGGAACCAAACATTACATAAACAACGTGCTGCTGCCAATTGATTTAAGGACTTTCTTTCCTTGAAGTTTGTGTGTATGAAAATGTGTTGTTTTATGCTCTTCAGTCTATAAGTTCCTGGAAAATACATGAATGTAGTAATATCTCACAATAAGATATAATAAATACTGTGAGATAGTGACAGGAATGATGTTAGGGATTGCAGTATTTCCTCAAAGTACCTGTCATATGTAGTAACCAGATTTCAGGAAGTGCATATCCCATCCAGGCAGAGGGTGGAGATATGGGAATCTAGGAGAGAGTTGAATCTCTGGCAAAACTTAGCTTGCTGGGGACTTTTGGTAAGTCCTATTTTTGGGCTAGGATTTATATGGGATGAAAGACAAGATTGGCAGTGGGGCTTTTATTCCGCTTCCCAGGCCATGCCAAGTTTTCAGACAAGTCCAGATCACCACAGGTGCTGAAGAAAGCTGGTCACTGGGTGTTAAAACTGGATGGAAGTAAGTCTGCTAGAGAGGCAGAGAGAAACCCGACCCTCTGTTGGGAGTTGAACTTCGAAAGGTTTCAGCCTAAAAAGTGAACTTTGTGACAAATGCATTAGGTAACAGATTTAAAGTTTGTTTTGTCGGGTGGCCGGGAGTAAACCATCTGTATAGTGGGAGCCAGATAAGGAGTTTATGCTGGGCAGGCAGGTTTTGTTTTAAGCCAGTGTGAATATGACTGTATTTTGTTTTTGAACAATAAACTGCTGGAGAAGCCCTGCATTTAAATTGTGTTAAGTGTCTCTGTCTAGAGATCCTATATGTTAAAGATATGGTTGCTACCAATGAAGAAATCCAAGGTAGTTCAACAAAGGATGAAAACAGACCAAAAAATACAATTTTGCTGCTAAGAGTGGCCCCTACTCTTCTGCACACCAAGCATAACATGGCAACCCATTTCCTGATTACAGGTAAGTCTAAAACATGTTTCCACCACAGAACATGCCGTAAATCCATGGCACTGCTGCATGAGAATTTATTTGCAGATTTACTGCAAAATTTGACAGTGTACACTGAAACTGTGAAATCCATAGTGGAAATTGGAAGCAGAATGAGTATGCTGCTTATTTTTTAGGATAATATTTTCTAAAAACCCTGTTCGCATGTATAATATTGTAATCTGCTGAAAAAATGCTGCATGGAAGTTACAGCATTGCCCCCCAATGTCTGAACTGTATTACGTTTGTCCAGTGGCTGTCAGTGGTAGTCAATACTTCTGAACTCTATAATAAAAATGTATACAAGCATTAAATGAACCAAACGGTAGTCACAATTAGTAACCAAAAGGTAGGCTACAATGCGGTATACATCGGAATATCTTTTTTAATGGCATAACCATAGCGTATAGACAAAATGTGAGGTGACTGTCCCATAGAAATACGAGCTGTCAATATGTCCTATTAGGTACTGTATATGGGTGTCATAGGCTTGGTGCAAGTTTGGCAGAAAGCTGCTGGATGACTTGGTATGACCATGTATAAAATTTTGTTCACAGAACTCATTGCTTATGCTGCAGAGGCAATGAGCAAATATATGCAGGGTTATGTTTAAGAAGTATGCACTGATAAGGACAACCCCTTAAAGGAGTACTGCAGCCATAGACAACTTATCCCCTATCCACAGGATAGGGGATAAGTGTCTGATCGCGGGGGGTCCCAGGGGTCAGGACCCGGCACTACCGCTGCTCTGCGCGGCTAATTTTGGTGTTATCAACCTCACTAAGAGGTCGACAGACATGCCCCTCCATTCAGCTCTATGGGAGAGGCAGGGATACACTAACGCTGCATCTCCACCTCTCCCATAGATACACATGGAGGGGGGTGTTGGCCGAGGTGTCATGCTGCAGCCGACACGCCTCCTGCACGGGTAGATAGCCGAGGCAAGTGCTCTCTATTACCCAAGGTGCAAGAAAAAGTGCAAACATGTCACACAAAAAAAAAAGTGCACAAGGGATGCGGTCTATTGCTAAGCCCTTCTCCAAGAGGATAGAGGCCCCCCTACAAACCTACCCTTCACCTATGGGCCAAAAGACACCTGCAAGGATCCAGGTTCGATGCCCCTTTTCGCCAAAGCTACTAAGGGGCCACAAATGCACCTGGCTTCAACCTAGGCGTTAACCAAGGTATCAGCCAAGGAGCCATATACTGATGGCAACTCGACCGAAGCCAAGATGCCCAGGGGTTGCAGGGAGGTGAGGAACCTGATGGCCACACACCCCTCCCCTAGATCGCCAGGAGGGACACCCAGAACCGCAACTTGACAAAACCTGTGTAAAAGACAGACACGTAAAAGTGGCACAGTGACAAACAAAAAAATAAATAAGTGGATGAGTGCAGATATACTGCCCGGTCATCCAGCCGGATCTATAAAAATTTCCCTGATCCTAGCCAGAAGGCCGGGACACCAAGGGTGAGAACCAAAGGTGAAGAGTGTGTGGCGCAGTGCGTTCACTTAGTGAGCTGTAACACCCAGGGGGTTTCGGCACTTCAGGGTCGCCACTCCCCGAGGCACAGAAGTACCTCGGCTCTAGACCCTCCCAGCCCCGGAGGGAACAGGTCACATCGGGGGAGCCGTTGAGCTGATTCCTCAGAACCAACCCCCGAAACGCCTGCCTCCTCCATGCAGCATCCATCCTATATCAATGGCAGAGACTAGACCACTGATAAGAACAGATACTACACTTGATTTTAGACAAAAGGCCGAGAAGCCTCATGCAAGGGGAGAGCTGCAGCAGACCTGAGGCCCCATACAGGAGATCGTAAGAGATCCCAGCGTTCAGACCCCCACGATAAGACACTTATCCCCTATCCTGTGGATATGGGATACATTGTATTAGGCTGCAGTACTCCTTTTAAAGGACAGGAGGAATATAAACTACCCATACCCTTCCAAGCTGGCCTCCTAAGATCAAGACCTGTATTTTTACCCCAGTCTACATTTGGTACTGTTATAGATGTGATCAGTTACACAACAAAGCGCAGAAAACTTTTGTGACTAATCTAACAAATACAACATCTCATCAAGAGTCACATGACATAATTATTTCCATGAAAAATAAAAGACCTTCAATTAATACCATAAAGTGCCACCGTTTAAAGCAAAGTCTCCATTTCCCAGAATCCCCTGTGCCCCGGCTTGGCAGGCAGGTCGGCCGGCCCTCTTTCTGAGAAGAGGTCACAGCTCGTTTCTCTAATCAGATGACATACACCCTATAAGAATCCCATGCAAGCATTCAGAAACACTTACACACTGAATGAAAATATTTGTAGACCGGGAATACAGGTGCCTAACCAAGGCTATTAAATAAAATAAAAAAAGCCAAAGACAGAAAGAAGGAAAGAAGGAGAAAGTAAACTTACAATAACACCATCTGTTCTTCTGCAAAGGCTGCTACCCACAACCCTCTGCTGAATGAAATAACATACATCTGTATGCATGTGTGTATTTATAGACAAGCACATTGTGGCACTTATAGGATACATACAGTGCATTTGGAAAAATGTTTACATTCTATTATGTTGCGGTCTTGTGCTACAATTAAATGAGCACTGTCAGAATCACAAACATTTTCATTCAGGTAAGACTCCTTCTCCGTTTATACTACACTCCAGTTAAGTTGTTTCATATTGCGGTATCTTCATCAGATTCTTGTTTCCGTTGCAGTTCGGATGCGGCTCTTTTCTGCATGTAATGTGGAGATGCCCTTGTGTAGAACCCTTCTGGAGAGATGTGATGCAGTTCATGGCGGATAAGTTGGATTTGCCTTTTGTGTTCTCCCCGTTGTTTGTCTCTTAGGTGTTCTTAATGATTTGGTCACAGGCTCCCATAAGAGCCTGCTTATTGGGTTCTTATTGTTTTGTGCTCGGAAGGTTTTGATAACGGCATGGAAGGATACATCCCCCCCCTCCTATGACAAAGTGGTTCAATTTAGTTAATAAATATGTTCTGTTGTATAGGACACTCTATATTAACCGTAAATGCCCCAAGAAATTTGATACGTTTTGGATGCCCTGGTTACTTATAGATGAATCGGTGGTTCCCCCCGGAGAGGGTCAGTTCTCTGGGATAGTTTGGTTGTCGGTGACTGGGCATGGGTGAAGGGGAGATCTCCGGGAGTGTGTGTGTGATTATATGTTGTTTGTCTTAGTGGCTATTGTCTGGCTCTTGGCCGGTGTGGTCTCCCCACCAGCTTGTATATTCAGTACTGTCATATAACTCCACGTTTGTAAACCGTGTTGATAGTCTCGGGGGCCCTGTATTAGGCAGTTGTTCTTATATTTCCTTGTTGTATTATAATCAAAAAGTTTTTGATAAATACTTAAAAAAAAAAAAAGAATTACAAATATTTTATATGTTGCACATCTTGGCAAAACATTAACCTTTGTAGTATACTTCATTTAATTTTTTTTTAAAAAAAGCTATTTTTTTAAAATAGAAATTATGGGTTATAAAACAGACCACTAGGGGTCCCCATATCATCCAGAACATTATTCTGTCTGGCTGCAGCATAATCTTTGTCCCAGCTGAAGCACAGGCAGGGCCAAGTCTAGGAAGTGAGGGTGGGACTAGCACTACTCTATGCTCACTCCTATCCTATTACACTGCAGCATGAAAACAGAGAGGAGCAGGTTATAGAACAGCCTGCAGCGATTGGATGAAGAGACCCAGCACAGCATGCCTCGGACATGCCCCTTCCTGAGTAGTAGATGGCAGAATGAGTGAGCAGCAGAAAGGAGAGATTTGTGAGCCAATAACAGAAGCTAGATACATAAAGAAGACATGTAAAGCATTATTGGTGAGTAACATATATAAGCATTATTATTTTTTCTGTGATATGACAGGTACTCTTTAAAGCGTACCTGTCAGATCCCACAAAAAATATATGTTACTCAGTACCTAATCCTGACCATGTACATCTAACACAAATATTTATTATAAAAATACCTATTTTCATTAGCTCAGTGTTAGAAATCATCTAAGGGGAAGGGTGCATGTCCTTTCTTGTGGTGGTGGGAGGTGATTAGTGTGTGGTGTCCCTCCATTGTGGTGGTGGGAGGTGATTAGTGTGTGGTGGGGGGGGGGTGTCCCTCCATTGTGGTGGCGGGAGGTGATTGGTGTGTCTGCTCATGCAGCCTTGTCATCTCTTGTCCATGACTCATAGACAAGCCTCTTGATGCTGCTGCAGGACTGGTTAGTGTCCCAGTAGATATGGGACCCCAAGTTGTGGGATTTTCAGGAGCAGTTTATTAAATATTTAAAAAAGCGTAAACAACTATATTACAAAAGGTACAGAATGGTCTCGAAAACTAGATTTTTTTACATTTTATTTTAGTACAACGCAGCAGCATAACAATATATGAAAAAGTTTAAGGGTCTGAAGACTTTCCGTATGCATTAAATATACATAGATACATACATGAGTGGAGATATGGTCCTACCTAAAAAAAAAATATATATCCAACATATATTCATCTTTATAGGAACACTGATAATAGCGTGCATTACATTGCCCATTGTAATGTCACTTCACTATCTTCGGCATTCCTGCAGAGAGTGAATAATGCGGAGGCCGAGCGTGCACATTGCTGCTCAGTTCCTTCAGGGATAAGAGACCTCTGCTTTCGTGATCAGTATGTAATGGAGAACTGGTCAGATACTTATCACCTATTATGTGGAAAGGTGATAACATGAAATCTTCGGATTGCTCCCTTTAATTATAGCTAGAGCAGTCGATGCTGTAAGAGAAAGGGAGTATGCCACTTAGTGTCAGCAGAAAGTTAGGTGACAACCCCATGGACAGTGTAATGGCAACCATTACATATAGCGCTACTTGTTCGCTAGGTCTGAACAATATGTCAAAAGTTTATTCATATGACACTAATGCTTTAATCGAGCGGTGTAAAGTCTCAGTAAACAAGTGCAGATCACAGAGATCGGCACTCATTATTCTCCCCCTGTTGGGAAAAAGAAAAGGACCTTAAGGTCTTGGGGAGATAAATCTGTCTCTTGGCTCTGTGTCACATGACGTACTTATGGAGCCATCCTGGTCTCACTGACACAGAACAGGGAGGGAAGAGGGCGGCCGCACGCTTCTCTCCCTGTTAATTCTAATCATTCATTGGGGTTAAGACCCTAACCAATAAAAAACTTTTGACATGTTCCTTAAGTTGGCTTCACATCATGTTTTAGGCAATACGGGACCGCATAGGGCTGGGGGAGCTAAAACTGGGCGCTCCCGTATCCCTGCTGTATGCGGCCCTTATGTAATGCATTTCAATGAGCCGACCGGAGTGAAGCGCTGACTCCGGTAGGACACGGTTTTAGGTCCTGTGGGAAAACTGCAAACGAGGCAAAAAAGAGCAGACCGGAGTGAGCGTTTCAGGTTGGGTTCACATCACGTTTTAAGCAATACAGGACCGCATACGGCAGGGATACGGGAGTGCCCGGTTTTAGCTCCCCCCAGCCGTATGCTGTCCCGTATGGCCTTAAACGTGATGTGAACCCAGCCTAAGTCACATCAAAAGTGTTTGTTTTTTTACAGGTATGCTTTAACTTATATGGGCACTGTAATGGTGGCCTTTGCTAGTTATCACCGACCATCTGGTGAAGCAAAAAAAACTTGTCCCTTGTATTTCCAGGTAAATAGAAAATGAATAGCTGAACAAAAACAACTGATTATATGGTTAAAACAATGGTACAGGCAAGAGTGATCACTTGCTGTCCTGGAAAAATACTGTGACGTTACAAGGAAGCGTCCAATCCAAAGTGTGCAGTTCCATCAGAAGTAAATAATGAAAACAAGTTGAAGACCATTAGTGAAAAAAACAAGCTGTAAAACAAATCCTGGCTGGGTGAGGGGAGGATTCTGCAGGCAGAAAAAAACCCACAAAAGCCTTGTAGACACGTGCCAATAGATTAGTGTTACAGATCGTATGAAAAAGAAGTCACCGGGGTAGAGTTTTATGGGAGATTTTTATAGTTCTATTTCCAGTAGAGACCTAAAGCCAGACAAGAGGCAGATAAGAGTCTAAATCTTTCTTTCCCTCTTTTAACTAGAGTAAGCAGCCCTCGGCTTTTTAATGGCAGATCAGGCCGGTTACATTATTAGGAGACGTTTACAAGGAGAGAGGAGATTAATCTCTTTAAAGAATCAGTTTGGCCGCTGTGTTTTCCTTTTACAAGGTTATTAGGGATTGTTGAGCAGTAAAACGAGGTGTATTTAACACAAGACTAAAAAAGAGACAAGGTAAGGCAAATTGTTTTCATTAGTCGCTACCTGACGGACCTAGCGTTACTGCAGCAGAGGCAATATACCTAAGTATTTCGAAAGGCTGTAGGACATCCAATCAAATGATAGTAACGAGCCCAATGTCAGTCATGTTGTATGGGCAAATTATCCAATAAAATAATAGCCCGGAACCTAAACATTATTTATAACTTAAATAGAACCAATCAGCAGATTTTAGCATATATAACGCTTGACAACGTGTTATATATGCTAAAATCTTTATCCTCACCACCCCCGAGCAACATTTTTGCCCCTAGGGATGTTGAAGATATGAAGTTATAAAGCTGCTGAGTAAGTAGTCTCCTGGCACAAAACAGAGCAGTGACACGGGCCGTCAATCAAGATGAGGAGACGGGACAACAGCCACAGCGACGAGACCCGGTAAGTATAAACCAGTGCTCACAAAGACCATCAGTTATAATCCAGTGTTCACACAGACCATCAGAAACCATCAGTAGTAATCTAGTGCAAGGAGAAACCATCAGTCATAATCCAGTCTTCGCACAGATAATTACTCATAATTTAGTCCTGACAGAGACCACTAATTATAATCCACAGCTGGTAAAATCCACTCACACTGAGTTTGGAGAACAATAAATCAAAATCCAGCAATGGGGAAAACCATCAATCATAACCCAATAGTGGCAGAAACCATCAATTATAATTCAAAAGTGAGCAAAACCATCAGTCATAATCCAGCACTGGGAGAAACCATCAGTCATAATCCAGCACTGGGAGAAACCATTAGTCATAATCCAGCGCTGGGAGAAACAGCTAGCCATCATCTAATGCTGGGAGCAAGCATCATTTGTAAAGTCATCAGTAATACCCAAGTCAATACCAAAACTGATCAGTATTGCCCAATTCTCTATATGTGTCATATATTCATGAGGTCCAATCATACTCCTCCTATCATAATAATGAGCGAAGCAAATCACCAACCACAATCTAGAGCTCCATAGCAACAAAATGCAGAGTTAAGACATAGACAGACACTAACATTCGTTATGCTATAAATAACCAGGACTGTGCAAAATTGCAACTAAATGAGCTGCAACACAGTCCCCCATAAGCACTCCAGGCACAAAAAAAGTTCTATCCCCCCTAAAATCCTGGACCCAACTATCCTAAAGGATCCAAGGACCTTCAGGTCTCAACTTGGGCCACCAATGGTTTCCAGTTGTGTTGGCACTTTGTATGGTAATTCTGTCACCACTGCAGGACCCTATCAGCTACAGCTAGAGAAAAGAAATGTATGAACAGCCATTTTCATCCCATGACTGGCACTTTGGGGCCAGGGTTAGTGAGCTCTATTGCAATCTCTAGTTCAGGACATGCAAGTGGGTCAGGCCAAAGTGACAAATTCACATTGAATCGGGCTTAAGTTTCCAACGACACCTTGCAAACTTACTAAGTATACATACTAACCCTTGCATTGCCATGGTAGAAACCCTAAAATAAAAAAGTACACAACTGGTAATGAAAGAGTCAACGTAAGAAGCTAAAACTGGCAACTTGAACAATAACAACCCTACTAACATTGGCTCTTCGCAGTAGCTGGCCAGGATGAGAAGGAAAAAAAATAAGAAAGAAAGAAAGAAAAAAACACACCCCACTAGTAAACGCGAGCCAACGGAAAGCACGCAGGATGCTCTTCTACTCATCGTCTCTTCTTTTCAACCCAAAAGTGAAGAAATTTATAGGACTGACTCAGTCACCTTCCAGTGAACCCTTTAAGTCGGACTTTCCACCTCTCAGAACTGCATCAATCTTTCTGACCATCTCCCAAATACTGATATTTGCCATTTCAGCAGCCGACCATGATACATGGCACAATAAGGATTCAAAATGATTTTCTGCAGTCAACATTAAAGGAAATCTAAATTGTGGATAAAACACTTCACAGTAATATTTACATTCCACATGAGGGGTAGGGTAACTGTGTTGATGCTGATCATGAATCTATCGCACACTATTTTATAGTCACATCCAGAGTGAAACACAAAATTCTGCTGCCCTCCCAAAACCAATGTGAGCAAATGCTCTGTATCTCTACAAAGGCAGTGTGGCGAGACTGTAAAGCATCATCACCTGCCATCATTGTCCTGGGTAGCTGGAGACAAAATTTGCTAGAGACATATCTGACAGACTCCCTTAGGTTATGTTCACACATGTCAGATTTGACATGGATTTCGTCACGGATTCCTTATCATATTCAATGACAATCTGCATTACTTATTTATAAGACAAAACATACGAATTTTCGGCCTCACTGAATGATAATGGTTTATTCTCTAAGTGAATTTGCCCGAGAACTTCTGTACACTTACAGCAATCTGTGGCGGAAATACAGATTCTGATCCAACATGTGAACATGGCCTTAGGCACAGCTCTTATACACATGATTTTGAAATATATTACTATACTGCAACTAGCATAGAAGAGAAAATTTACACAGTTCTGTGTAGTCAGAATTCTATATGGTGTTTCTACAGATACTAGATTTTTTCCATTTTATTTCTTATGGGTACCACATTAGAACTGACAAAGTTTCCAATTACCTACATGGGGAAAACTGGTGGCCATTCAACACCAAATGGAGAAAATAAAGCAGAATATGCATCATGTAGCAAATAGCATTAAGGCTAGGTTCACACGTCCGTTTGCATCTGACCCGTTAAGGGTCTGATCATTTTTTTTTTTTTGAGCCGATCGGATCCTGAAATGTGTCAGATGCAAATTACTACTGCTGGGTCCCGATGGGCCCCATTCACTTGCATGGGGTTCGTGGGTGACCCGGTAATTTTACAGGCTTTTAGTTGAGAAAAAATTGAGCTAGCACTGTTTTTTGCTCCACTAAACTCCGATCCAGGTTCAGGTTGGATTGTCGACGGTACACCAAATAGAATACTCCAAATTAGTGTGAAAATGCAGAAGTATGAATAGAAGCATGGATAACTGCAAAGGATAACATTGAAATTATGTTCCAGATCCATATAACTTTGAACTGGATTGCATCCATACTGTGGCTGAGCTGTTGCTATGCGCAAAACCAGACTGCTTTTTTTCTCTCTTTTTTTTTTTTTTTAAGAAACACTGATAACTTTGGGACTGTGTGTGTGAGTCCAGCAAAAAACAGAGAGCAGAAAGTCTGACAGGCTAAGCAGCAAAATGGTAGGACATTTGTAATAAATATTTAGAAAGCTGCTTTACTTTGCATTTAGGAAACCAATCATAAAAAAACTGAAAAAGTGTTCAAAGCCTTTAGAGGGACTTTGCTAAAATATATACCCTTAGAATGGACTATCAACATTTTGTTGCAGGGGTCGGACTCCCAGACCCCTTACTGAAGTCTAGGTACTAAAGATATGAACCTGAATGCAATTCTTGTCTGAAAATACCTTATTATTTTAGGGCTACAGTTCCTATACAGATTCAAGTGTATCCATGGTACTCTAAAAACAATTAATTTTGTCCAATATTGCAGATATATTCTCACGCATCTGTTCTCTTGTGCTGCTATCCCACTTAATGTATGGTTGCAAGAAATAAAGGAAATATCAAATGTAGGATTAGACTATAGTCTGTATACTGAAATCACACATAAATCTGCACGGGAGCTGTGGTCATGAAACTGAATATTTTAAACCAATTTGACCCACAAAACTGCTTGATATCCGGGACTTTTAATTGATGCCTATCTTCAGTAGCCACCAGTATCTGATCAGTGGGGCTCTGACACCAAGTAACCCCGGCCAATCAGCTATGGAGTCGGCAACACACAGTGGACGAAGCAGGAGGCCGACAGCTCTGTACATTGTGCAGTGGCCATGCAGTTCAGCTCTCAAGGGGTTCTCAAAAACCAATTTAATTTTAGATGGAATGAAGCAACAAAAGCATGGTTAGAAATGTCTATAACGTTTTACCTTTCTGCAAAATCTGTGTGTGCACGCATACTTTTTTTTGTCATTGAATCTTCTCCTAAAGAGAACCTCATTGCGATATCTACAACATTACAAATTCTAATTACATCAAATAGTGAGGTGTAGATATGTTCAATGTAAAAGTCTGCAGTTCTACTGTGTATATGCCATAAAGAAGAAAACCCTGCAGCCTGCGCTTGAGAAATCCATCGGCACATCTGTCCTATCCAGCTCCAACACTTCTGCAATACATTGTAAAGAGGGTAAAAGGGGAAGAAAAAACACAGAGATATTTATGTTCCTAATTTGGAGCAAATGATCACAAGTCTCCCGTGTGGAAAAATCTGTCAATTCCTGTATCATAACACTACACAACGTTACAGGAAAAACAGAGTGTAATTTCTCCATTAAAATCTATTTGTCTTGTCAATGGTCTGTGGTTACCAATATATTTTTGTACTCATTGCTATTTAATTTCCAGCATTCGAGGATCCGGGATTGACCTCCCACAACTCTCCGATTCTCAGATTTTCCCCTCGGCAGAAGGAAGATATATAATATATAAAAATAAAAGTGGAGGGAAATTAAGTGCGTTGGATGTTAAGCTCTTCTTTATGACACCTAACAATGATATAGAAACGCAGCGGACGCTTTCCTTCACTTTCCATCAAGTGCTTTTTTCCAGCGCGGGTGTGAAAGAAAACTCTGCGCCGCGTCTCCATGATCAGCTTAACTCATCTTTTTCCAAAGCCAAATGGAGGGTAAGATCACAAGCAACAAAGAAGTTAAAGGGGTATTTCAGCCACTAAAAATCCCCTATCAATAAAAAGTCTGATCACAGGGGGCAAACAGCAGGGACATCCTATGATCTCCGTAATGGGGCCCCCGTCTCTCCCGGTCAATGGAGCGGTGCGTCAGCTGTTGTATGCTCCAAATATCGTTTAAATGCAGAGATGATGTCACAGAGTGGTGGTCTGGTTATTGGGGGATAATTTCACAGGGCAGGGGTGTAGTTATCAGGGACGACTGCTGAAGTCATAGAATGGTGGTTCAGTTATCAGTGTCAGCTGGTGACACACAGTGGGGGTGTGGTTATCAGGAATGGCTGGTGAAAGTAAACACTATGGGGGAGATTTGTCAAAATATGTCCAAAGGAAAAGTTGCCCATAGCAACCAATCAGATTGCTTCTTTCATTTTGCAGAAGCCTTGTTAAAAATGAAAGAAGTGAGCTGATTGGTTCCCCTGGACAGGTTTTGATAAATCTCCCCCTATGGGTGTAGTTATCAAGGATGGTCCTGTAGGACAAAGAGCAGTGGTGTGGTGTGTGACTATTGATGTCATAAAGTGGTGGTCTGAATATTGGGGTTGACTGGTGATGTCACAGACTGGAGGTGCAGTTATCAGGAATGACTGGTAAGGTCACAAATTGGAAATCAATTTTTTATAAAATGTCTGGTGATGTCACAAAGTGATGCGGTTATCAAGGATGGCTTGTAAAGTCAAGGAGAGAGGGGGTGTATTTGTATAAGGAGAAATGGAGACATCAGAGATGACTAGTGATGTCATTGCTCATTTGACTTAATTGTAACTTGACAAATTGAGCTGGCAGCATTTGTCAGAAACCCCCCTCCCCCTAATCTTAATAAAACCCCTATAAAACCTTGGGGAAAAGGTCACGAGTTAGTTCTAAATAAGACAATGTGACAGCCCTTCAATCACACCCAACAATGTCAGCTCTGTGCCATACTCCTGCCACCCGCCAACAAACACTACTCTTTCCACCAGAGGTGACGGAGAGTTAAAAAGACCCCCAGACATGATTTAGGGCTCCTACAAAGATCCAGCCCTGCATGGAATCTCTCGTCTTAGTCACCGAGCCTTTGATGCGAGCTTGTCGGAAAAGGGCACAGGTTCTGGCAGGAGCAAACTCCTGGCATGTTATAGAGGTTCAGAAAATGGAAAACCCTCCCACGCAAGCTGCCATGAACACGGATACTGGCTTCCACTTCAAGTGTCATCCAAGAGGATGAGTTGACCTTAGCAGCCGTGGAGCTGGAAGTTTAAGTCGGAAGTTAAGGTTTGCCGAAAGCTCTAAAAATAATCACTAAATATATTTCTGCAAAGATCTAATAAATAAAGCAGAAAGAGATAGAAATAAAGCATGGGTTGAATGCACAGCCTGTCAGGTCAGCTGAGGTCCTAAACAATCTGAGATAGAATGATACAGAACTTACTGTCATACAACCTTATTTCTAAGGCTAAGTTCACATAGCGTTGTGCTCCGTCCCATTAAGGAACCTTTTGGCTCCTTTTTTATGCCGAACGGCCCAAAAAATGGGGCCGAGCACAACGGACTCCAGCAGGTGCACTATTTTTTTTCTCTGCTAAACTCTAGTCATTTTGACGGACTTGCCGACGGGGCTCCGTATAACAGTGCGCAATGGCAATGTGAACGAGTCCTAAGCCTGTACCACTGTTTAGCTATGTATGCAATGCAGCCATTGTTATTTGAGAGACTAAAAAGAAAAGAGGTGACACCTCCAAGAGCAGTAGTACTGGGGTAATGTGTAAAACTTTATAAAGTCTTTATATTAAATAGTAGGATTCTGTTGCCAATGGCTGCAAACACAATGCACTTCCAAGGGGGGATTCCACCAAAAGAATGAACATGTTCGGAATTTGAATTTCTGTGAAAGAATTTTTCAATTCTGCAGTTTGCATGGTGCAGCAGAATATTAAAAACAATGGGAGGCTGCTGCATCTGAATTTCTGAGACGAAGATAGGGGCAGTATTATAGTAGTTCTATTCTTGTATATAGGAGCAGTATTATAGTAGTTATATTCTTGTATATAGGAGTAGTATTATAGTAGTTATATTCTTGTATATAGGAGCAGTATTATAGTAGTTATATTCTTGTATATAGGAGCAGTATTATAGTAGTTATATTCTTGTATATAGGAGCAGTATTATAGTAGTTATATTCTTGTATATAGGAGCAGTATTACAGTAGTTCTATTCTTGTATATAGGAGCAGTATTATAGTAGTGATATTCTTGTATATAGGAGCAGTATTATAGTAGTTATATTCTTGTATATAGGGGCAGTATTATAATAGTTATGTTCTTGTATATAGGAGCAGTATTATAGTAGTTATATTCTTGTATATAGGGGCAGTATTATAGTAGTTATATTCTTGTATATAGGAGGCAGTATTATAGTAGTTATATTCTTGTATATAGGAGTGGTGTTATAGTAGTTCTATTCTTGTATATAGGAGCAGTATTATAGTACAGTGACCCCCCGACTTATGATGGCCCCGACATATGATCATTTCAACATATGATGGCTTCTCAGAGCCCATCGTATGTTGAAGGCAGCATCGACATATGATGCTGCTGTGTGTCGGGGCCATCGTCAAACAGCTATCTGACAGCACAGACAACTTCACCAACTGACCAATAGCCAATAGCCTGCAGCATCTTGCTGCAGGCATCCAGTGAGCTGCTGGCTGCCCTCCCCTTCCTTTCCTATAGAGCTGTAGTCGGCAGGATCGTAATGGAGGACATTCTGTCCCCCCTGAAGGTATTTAAAGAACTGTACAGTACTGTATGCGATGTCACACATCACATACAATACATATACACACTATACACCCCATACATCAATGTTTCCCTATCAGTGTGCCTCCAGCTGTTGCAAAACTATAACTCCCAGCATGCCCAGACAGTCAATGGCTGTACATGCATGCTGGGAGTTGTAGTTGTGCAACAGCTGGAGGCACGCTGGTTTGTTAAACACTCCCCATAGACTCCACATACAGTGGTCATCCCAGAACCAATTGTCAGTTTCCCATAGAGATATGTATTCAACATACAATGGTTCCGAGGCCCCAGAACCAATTACCATTTTTACATAGACATACGTACTCGACATATGATGGTTCTCCTGGAACCAATTAATATCATATGTTGAGGGACCACTGTAGTTATATTCTTGTATATAGGAGCAGTATTATAGTAGTTATATTCTTGTATATAGGAGACAGTATTATAGTAGTTATATTCTTGTATATAGGAGCAGTATTATAGTAGTTATATTCTTGTATATAGGAGCAGTATTATAGTAGTTATATTCTTGTATATAGGAGCAGTATTATAGTAGTTATATTCTTGTATATAGGAGCAGTATTATAGTAGTTATATTCTTGTATGTAGGAAACAGTATTATAGTAGTTATATTCTTGTATATAGGAGCAGTATTACAGTAGTTATATTCTTGTATATAGGAGGCAGTATTATAGTAGTTATATTCTTGTATATAGGAGCTGTATAGTAGTTATATTCTTGTATATAGGAGCAGTATTATAGTAGTTATATTCTTGTATATAGGAGCAGTATTATAGTAGTTATATTCTTGTATATAGGAGCAGTATTATAGTAGTTATATTCTTGTATATAGGAGCAGTATTATAGTAGTTATATTCTTGTATGTAGGAAACAGTATTATAGTAGATATATTCTTGTATATAGAAGCAGTATTATAGTAGTTATATTCTTGTATATAGGAGCAGTATTATAGTAGTTATATTCTTGTATGTAGGAAACAGTATTATAGTAGTTATATTCTTGTATATAGGAGCAGTATTATAGTAGTTATATTCTTGTACATAGGATGCAGTATTATAGTAGTTATATTCTTGTATATAGGAGCAGTATTATAGTAGTTATATTCTTGTACATAGGAAACAGTATTATAGTAGTTATATTCTTGTATATAGGAGCAGTATTATAGTAGTTATATTCTTGTATATAGGAGCAGTATTATAGTAGTTATATTCTTGTATATAGGAGCAGTATTATAGTAGTTATATTCTTGTATATAGGAGCAGTATTATAGTAGTTATATTCTTGTATGTAGGAAACAGTATTATAGTAGATATATTCTTGTATATAGAAGCAGTATTATAGTAGTTATATTCTTGTATATAGGAGCAGTATTATAGTAGTTATATTCTTGTATGTAGGAAACAGTATTATAGTAGTTATATTCTTGTATATAGGAGCAGTATTATTGTAGTTATATTCTTGTATATAGGAGGCAGTATTATATTAGTTATATTCTTGTACATAGGAGTACTATTATAGGAGTTATATTCTTGTACATAGAGGACAGTATTATTTCAGTTACTCTGCCGAGGCTGTAAAATGCAGAAATCCCATGCACTGAAAATGGCAAGTACAGAATGGAATCCTTTTTTCCAAATCTATGTGTTAGACATTATTCAACAATACCAGACCCTATATTTAGAAAGGCTATGTTTCCCTTGTAAACAAGAGCAATTTCCCTTCTACATACCTAAATTATGACAGAATTTCGATAGTTCGATTGATATCAGCGGCAGCTGGTATCAATCTCCTCTGCTTGACACCATTTTGTAAGTGATTTGCAAAATCAAGCCATAGGACAATATACATGTGTTATCTGTGCATTCACATTCTTCAATGTGTGTTGAGCGATATTTTCCCTATCCCCCCCCCCCCCCCCCTTGCTTCTTTTTTAGTTCTTTTTTCGTGCAGATTCTTTAAATCAGAAACATCTTGAGCGGTTGTCAGGGCCGGCATTTTTCACCTATGAATATTCCATAGCAAATGTCTTGCTTTCAGAGCGAGGAGAGGGGAGAGCACATGTTATTCATTGGAAAATAATGAGCACAGTGCCTGCTAGTCATAAAACTGTCACCTGGCCGCTCTGATCTCTGTGTTAATGCCGAATAAAATCCTTCTGGGATGGGACGGCTAGGCGAGCTGACAGATTTTCACCTTTGTGAAGCCGGTGGGGGTGATGGAATGGAGGGCCATGAATTGAGCACTCTAAGAATACATATAACCCATTCCTGTTTATTATAATATTAATGAGAAGATTAGGGGCCACTTAAAGGGGAACTCCATTAATCAGGAAGTCCTTAGGCATTTTCATAATTCATTGTTTTCCCAGTGGCCCCAAAAAGTGGTTAGCAACAGTTACCACAGGATATGGATGACACAAGTAAGTCACTGGTGGGCAGGCGGCACTTTATGTGATGCTGGAAGTCAGCATGCTTCCCCCCCCCCCCCCCCCCCAACACACACACCCCTACTGGTAACATAAAAACTGGTAAAATTATGGGCGCTCGACCCTATTTCAAAACACGGTCAAGCTCTTGCAAAATCCTGCAAGGTTAATCACGTCAGCCTCTGAGACCCATTTGTTTCGTTTTAGAAACATCTGGAAGGCAGTAGGTGCCTAGAAGAAGGGGACGGGGTTTTGTAGGAAAGGTAGGAAAGCTTGTTTGACTGCCAAATAATTCCAGGAGAATAAGCTCAGCAGATCTGCCCAGGAATATGTGTTCAAGCAGTGGCAGCATAGGGTGAAAGGGGAGGGGGTGGGGGTGTACGTGTGTGTGTTCGGGAATGCTAACCCTATAATTCTTACCACCATGTGGAAGCGGCGAGGCCGGGGGCAGTGAGGTAATGCAGACCACTGACAGAGATCTGTAAATACCGCAAAATGTCCGAATGCCAAAATTAGGAGCATGCCACCCACCCACCGTCAAGAAAAGACACTTGAGCATAACTGGGCTTGTTCCAGTATTGTCGGCAAGTGTGTACAACTACTGGCCATGCCAAGTGCCCTTCTAAACTGCATCTGCTGAAATGTACATAGATATAATAGCAGCACAGCTCTTCTATTCTGGAGCAAACAGAACATGACGGATACTAAATTTACTGACATTTTGGAGTTTTAGACGTGAAGGGACATGACATAACATTTCTATGCATGGGCAAAGAATTTTCACAAAGGTACAAAAATTATAGCACCAGAATGTTAAATGGTTTTACTGTATCAATAGAATTTCTGCATAAAAAGAAAATAATTATATTAAATAAATAAATAAATATATATACGGTATATATATATATATATATATATATATATATATATATATATACACAAACACACACAGTAAAGTTCCAGCCTGTTGTTCTGGATCAGCGAGACCTGACAGGTGTCGAATTATTAGGTAGTCTGGATTATCAGACAGTTTTAGGAAAGTGTATAAAAACTTCTGATTTACTGTTTGTTACAACTAAAATAAATGGAATTTAAATCTACAAGCTTTTCTATTCCATTGACTTTATAGGCAGGGAATGTCGCCTCTGGCTATGTGTTTTATTAGGAAACATAGCTGCTTTGTGTGTGTGGGGGGCAAGGGTGCTTTTGACTATGGCAGGGGAGTATGTATCGCTTTGGAGTGTCTAGTGTTAACATAGGTGCTCATTAAAATTTAAGAAGCACTCCAGGTTTTTTCCCCCATATCATCCATACTTACCATAACTAGACCTACGGGGCTGTTTTTTTAATTCTAGCACAGCTGCCTCCATGCTTTTTAATGTTCGAACTGGGTCATGTAACCACCATTCTGACCCGCAGAAAATCACAGTGTTTTATGTGTCAGAGGAAGCGGTCAGCTGACTTCCTGTCAACTACAGGATGACATCATCACCTATCAGATTCCCCCTGGCAGCTCCGAGACCCCGCCCCCTTCAGCTCTATGCGTATACTGCTATTATCTCTATGGGATCAGGATATATAACAGTTATACACCTCCCCTTCAGCTCTATCTGTATACTACTATCTCCATAGGATCAGGATATGTATGGGTTCACACATGGAATTTTTTTTTAATTAAAAGGTCAAATCACGTTTGCCTCATGGCAATATTTCTGTAAACACTTTTTTCCTTTGAATAATAAAACACATCAAAACAGAATGCAGTCCGAACTGACAATAATCTACTCAGTCTCTGCAGTTTAAGCTTGTGGTTGCTGGAGTCTAGCCAGGTGATTAGGTGGGTCTAATAAAGTGAATTGAAGTGATGAGACTCCTACCCCCTCTCTCTACAAAACCAGAGGTTTCATGGGAAATATAGGCAGCATGAAAAAATACTTTTAGCGTGGAAATAGAAATCAATATGGTTAAAAACCCCATGTGTGCAAAATTAGCTTAACAGGTAAAAACAATGAATATACAGGAACCTCTACATTATTCTCTAGTAATAGTCTATGATGGGGGACGTGGTCTGCATGGCTGCCTGAGCAGACGTGTGTGCAGGGAGCTCCTGCCATCCTGAGGAACCATCCTGCTTTATCCCGTCCGTTCTAACTTTCTGAGGATCTTATCCCCCTCTGTCTGCCCCCAGCATCTAGCGGCACCTGTTTTTGGCACCATTTGATGTTGTGGAGGACTCTGTGGGCTTGCTGTGCCCTAGCTGGAAGTAGCCCTGAAGCCTCGGCTTTTCCTATTACCTGCCTCTCTGCCCGCGGCCCTCTGCCTTGGACCAGAGCACTAACTGGCCTCCCCTGCTCGCCCGCCATCTTGGAGTGCCAGCCGCTGCATCCTGACTTACGTCCCTGCTGTTTGAGGCGCTGCTGACAGAGGTGCCAGACGGGGCCTCTGCATTGCCGGAAGACAGCCGACGGGAGCACTGCTGCTGTGCTCGGCGGACGTGCCGACAGAGGAGATGAGGGAGCGTTCCTGCTGTGCGGCCGGCCGTCATTGCACATCTCCGGGCAGCGGCCTAACTGCTCATCCATCCCCTTGAGGGAGTCTGTTTTGTGGGGAAGCTTGTCTGCTGGGCACTAAACGGGGGTGCCTGTGATACATCTGTTCTGTATACCCCTTGAAGTGGTGGGGTGCTGAATCTCCCTGGGGCATTGTGAAACTCTCCTGCAGACCGTATGCTCTCCCTCACATTACTGGGGCCTGCCTATTCTCTGTCTCACTGATGGGGCCCCTTCCTGGGGACATTTTCCAAAACTGAGAGCCTGCCAGCTCTCCTCCATCCGCACCCATAAAGCAAGTACATCATTCTACTGTTTACCGAAAACGGAATGAGGCCTACAAAGAAAAGAACACAGGGGGTATTTATCAATTTTGCCTGTTGAAAGTTTCTTTTTACCCTTTTTTTTCACTTTGGTTTTCATGGACATGCCCATTTATCATTTGGTGCAAGTTGTTAGTAATTTTGGCGCAAATGTTGAAATCCGCTGTTCACAGCGCCTTTTACACAGAACTTACCACCACAGAGGACAGCGTATTTTACCCTGTAGATCAGCCATTTCCGATTGTGGCCATGTCCAATGCTGGCTCAATGGAGGGTGAAGGTCCCCCCAGAGGCGTCGCTGCTTTCACCCAAAAAAAATTTCATGTATTTTGACGCCTTTACATTTTCTGACATTGCTATGTGTGTTTTCCATGTGCAAAATTTCTTGGTGGTGAATTGCACCAAAAAGCACCCCTAAAGGCGCAAAATTGCACCAAAGATCGATTGGCGACAAATGATGAATTACTGACCAAAGTAAAAATCCCACACAGGACCGTGTGATTTTGAGAAAGTTTAAAAAATGAGAGTGGAGAGAATGCGCCAAACATTGGCGCAAAAAGACACTGCACCAAAGTGTTGCGCCACAGTTATGGGAAAAAAAAAACATAAATCCTTTGATAAATACCCCTGACAGTACCTACAGTGAAATATGGTGGAGGTTCAATTATGTTTTGGGGTTGTTTTTCTTCCTCTGGCACTGGGGGCCTTGAATGTCTGCAAGGCATCATGAAATCTGAGGATTACCAACGGATTTTGGGTCGCACTGTACAGCCCAGTGTCAGAAAGCTGGGTTTGCGTGTTGCGTGTTTGTGCAAAAAAATTCAATAAAAATTATCTAATTAAAAAAAAAAAAATTGTCTATGATGCACTATAAGTGAAAAAAATTCTGGAGTGCTTCTTTAATAGGCAGAGTATAATTTTACTTCTCCCCTGTAGGGGAGCTGTGTAAATGCCAGCAGTGTACTTTAATCATAAGAACTGTGAGAGCAAATAGGTGATTACGAAAAGATTGTTCTTGCTGGATAATCCGAAAGTGGACATTTATATAAAAATGTTCCTATGACAGATCATATTAACATGTTAAAGCAAAATTTGTCTTTGAAAAACATGGAAGCTGGTCAGGTAATTCACCACAGGTATGGGTCCTTAAGCACCTTTTTTGCAAGAAGACATGTCTGGCTGTATAGATGAATAGCCGGCCACATAATATATGGGTGAATTTTCCATAGTGTTCCTTCATTCTAGCTCACATAGGAGGCTTCAGTGCTATGACAACAAAGGGTTTGGCTTCATGAGACCAACCATTTAATAGTATTGTCTCAACAAAGATATTGATTGGTACCATATTGTTAGGACATGCACCCTATGTTTGATTCTTGGAGGTTGGAACACAACAATATCATTGATGAACCAACCTTTTTACAGTGAATTAGGACAAAGGGTTCATGGAGTACAGTAAAGCACCTAGACACATTTTGTCAAATTTCCGTTCTTAAGGCTTACGCTTGGATGCAAATTTCTCATGACATGCAAGAGGCGAGCTTCCACCTTTTAATCGATATTTTAGATTAGTTTACAAGCTCGTGTGTAATGTTAGGCATCGAAAAATATATGTATGAATGATAGGGTTGGTGGGGATATGTGAACAATTCTGAGGGCATGATTTCAAAGCACACATGTGAAAAGACTTAGGGAGAGTACTGACAGACTCCCTAGGGATCATATGCAAATAAGCTAGGAGAGCGGGCTCCTGGGTGATGCTATTAAAAGATAAGGATTCCTGGCTTGGGTAACCAGAAATGCTCAGGAACTGCGAGGGGTCTCTTGCAGACCACCAGGACCATTTTAGCATGGAGAGGAAGACTGATTACATGGTGTCAGGCATGATGAATCTCCTGTAATGAGTTCCTGCTGTGGGCCCAGGACTGTCCATCAGTGTCTTACTGCAAAAGATGGACTCCTGGGGAGCAGATGCTGCGTGTCAGTACAAACCCTACTGAATCAGACATTCCCATAAATTACTGCTCAAATAAAGAGTTAAAAGCTACAACCACAGAAACATGTTAGGGTGTTAAGAAGAGATTTGGGTAAAATATGGTAAAAATGCAATACAGTTGTTCCTAAAGTGAAGCTTCACTTTGAACAAAACTCTCTGATTCACCTTTTCCCAAAAGTCATAGTCAAAAAGATCAAAGCAGGTAAAATTAGGTAAATACCAGTAGCTGGAGCAAGTCTATCGAGTGCTTTTAATGTAATGGCTTCATCCACAAACTTGGCATTGTGTCTGAAAGGGCTTTGGAGCATCTCTTTACTATTCTTACTGATACCAATCCTCACAAAGGGTTAATCAAAATGTATTTAGCTCATAACATAGTAGGAGAGAGGTAACCATGTGCAGACATGTTTATTTTTGCTTTTCTACATCTCATTTTTTGGTTTGTTTCAGTGATGGAGACCACCAAGTACAGTTTACGAACTTAAAAAAATCTCAACAAACAACATTCACTCCTTTCAAGCCGTTCCATACTGATGAGAATAATAATTCATATTTTCGTAATGTAGATATAGCTGGAGAAGAAGGAATAAACATTTAACAAAGGATTAAAGGGGAACTCCCGTGGAAAACTTTTTTTTTTTTAAATCAACTGGTGCCAGAAAGATAAACAGATTTGTAAATCACTTCTATAAAAAAAATCTTAATCCTTCCAGTACTTTTTAGGAGCTGTATACTAAAGAGAAATCCAAAAAAGAAATGCATTTCCTCTGATGTCATGACCACAGTGCTCTCTGCTGACCTCTTCTGTCCATTTTAGGAACTGTCCACAACAGGAGAAAATCCCCATAGCAAACATATGATGCTCTGGATAATTCCTAAAATGGACAGCAGAGGTCAGCAGAGAGCACTGTGGTCATGACATCAGAGGAAATGCATTTCTTTTTTATCTTTCTCTTTAGTAAACAGCCCCTAAAAAGTACTGGAAGGATTAAGATTTTTTAATAGAAGTGATTTGTAAATCACTTCTATTAAAAAAATCTTAATCCTTCCAGTACAAATCTGTTTAACTTTCTGGCTCCAGTTGATTTAAAAAAAAAAAAAAATTCCACGGGAGTACCCCTTTAAATTCACTATGCGGTAAGAGAAGGAGAAGCTATTAAAAGGAAAACTGTCACATGTTCACTCCCGCACTAACCACAGGTACTTACAGATAGTGCAGGGGATGCTGATTCATATTATCCCTACCTTGCCTGGATCCGTCCGGCCGTTCGCCCGCAATCTTAGTTTATATATATATATATATATATATATATGCAAATGTAGCTTTAACTGGCCCGGGCGGGGTTTTCAGGAGCCTAGTGGCACTGTGACGTCAGCACCGTCTGCTTATGAATATTCATCCTGCCGATCCTAACTGGTCTTTACTGCGCATGTACTGACATGCGCAGTGAAGACCAGTTAGGAGCGGCGGGGAGAGGGAGAGCCGGAGGGAGGGGGGATGAATATTCATAAGTGGGTGGCACTCTAGGTGGGCAGTGCTGACGTCACAGTGCTACTAGGCTCCTGAAAACCCTGCCCGTGCCAGTTACAGCCACATTTGTATATATAGAAAACTAAGTTTGCGGGAGAATGGCGTGACGGATCCGGGCAAGGTAGGGATCACATGAATCAGCGTCCCCCGCACTATCCATCAGTACGTGTGGTTAGTGCAGGAGTGAACATGTGACAGTTTTCCATTAAAGTCACTGGGGAGATTCTCAAAAACTGCTGTATTTTATTGCTGAGTTTTGCGCCATTTGGAAAATGGAAATTAGGTGTCTGGACTGTCTGGGCATGCTGAGAGTTGTAGTTTTGCAGCATCTGGAGGGCCACAGTTTACAGACCACTATACAGTGGTCTTCAAATTGTGGACCTCCCGAGGTTGTAAAACTACAACTCCCAACATGTTTTGTAACATCGAAAAGGCCACAGTGTGCGCCCGCACGGCTGATCGCCGCCTGACCTGATCACTGCCTGCTGCTGCTGATCGCCACTCCTATACTGGTTAACCCCGCTCTGCCCGGACTACCATGGGTGCACAGAACGGGGGAACTAACCTTTCAACCTCCCATGCAACATCTGCTACTGGTCGGTCAACCAACCAATGGCAGGTGATTGGAGGAGATGGCACCCCTGCCACCTCACTCCTAACCTTCAGGGTGATGAGTTCTGTCTCAGACAGCCCAGAATAACCGTCATTTGCTGGTCAGAAATGAACAGCGAATTACGGCAATCACAGTTATTAGGGGGTCTCAGGACCCCCTTAGGCATTGCCAGGGGATGCCTGCTGAATGATTGCCTTGTGAGCAGTGGTGATCGCATACAAGTACGCCCTCCGTCCTTAAGTACCGGGACGTGAGGGCATACCTGTACGCCCTCCGTCCCCAAAACGTAAAAAAAAAAAAAAGACATTTAACATTTTTTCAAAATGATTTAAAGTAAAAAAAAATATGTGTGTATATGTGTATATATATATATATATATATATATATATATATATAAAAATTTATTTTTTACACCATCTGAGAGATGGTGGGAAATTCACACCACATTTTTTATGTAATCTGGTCTAACAGACTTTGAAAATATAATGTAAAGCAGACAATATACGTGGACACGCCCACTTTTACAAAACTGACATGAACAGTGTAAACCGCGGCACAAAGCTCTTTGAAAATGTGGTCGATACTTTTCGCACCAAAATTTTGGCCCCACTGTGTAAATACATTACTTATCCTATACTTATCCTGAGTTATATCCTGTATTATACTTCAGAGCTGTACTCACTATTCTGCTGGTGGGGTCACTGTGTACATACATTACATTACTTATCCTATACTTATCCTGAGTTATATCCTGTATTATACTTCAGAGCTGTACTCACTATTCTGCTGGTGGGGTCACTGTGTACATACATTACATTACTTATCCTATACTTATCCTGAGTTATATCCTGTATTATACTTCTGAGCTGTACTCACTATTCTGCTGGTGAGGTCATTGTATACATACATTACATTACTTATCCTGTACTGATCCTGAGTTATATCCTATATTATACTCCAGAGCTGTACTCATTATTCTGCTGGTGAGGTCACTGTGTACATACATTACATTACTTCTCCTGTACTGATCCTGAGTTATATCCTGTATTAAACTCCAGAGCTGTACTCACTATTCTGCTGGTGGGGTCACTGTGTACATACATTACATTACTTATCCTGTACTGATCCTGAGTTATATCCTGTATTATACTCCAGAGCTGTACTCACTATTCTGCTGGTGGGGTCACTGGGTACATACATTACATTACTTATCCTGTACTGATCCGGTGTTATATATTGTATTAAATTTCTAAGCTGCACTCACTTTATTTGCATCATAGCAATTTGAGTCACATGACAAACATCAAGCATCATTTAACCCCACAGTTTAGAAACAGTGAAGACTATTAAGGAAAGATATTATATCCAGGTCATGAAGGACGTCACCAGCATAAAACAATACAGACTGAGATGTTCAACTTCTCTTATATAAGAAAACTTCCCAGTAATTATAATGGCAGGAAACTAGAACTAAATCACCTCATAAAATACAATTGAACAAGGAAAAAATGAGAAAATTATGGACAGAATAATTATAAAGTAGTTATTGCTTATTTCCATAATTATACACCTCAGGGTGATTTCACTGAACAGACAACATCTGTGGACTGAACGAACAAAAAAATTGAATCTTTCCAAAAATTCAGTTCCCTTTGGTTGCTAATACATGTACTGCAGTGCATGAGTAGACCTACAAAGTACATAGCCCTTCAGCTGCCATACAGCATGTACATGTTGGGGGCACAGCTTAGGACAATCCCTTCACCATCCCTCAGTTCTCCATTCTTAGGATAGGGGATAACTAGTATCAGGTGGGCAAACCTCAAAGTTTGTTAAATCAAAAGGACAAACAAATTTAACAAACTTTGCCAAAATCAACAGGACAAGCAAATATTTGAAATTTTGGGATATATCTCATCAGAGAAAATGCTCAACTTATCACCCCCGTCTATAAGAGGGGGGTGGAGGACATAGCTGTCAATTGAGAAAGAGGCAGAGAGACACACAGAGAAGCGTGGTCCCCCCTGCTCTGTACTGCTCTAAAATATCTTCCATGCTGCTGCTGCTTTTGAAGGAGTATAGAGAAATATAGGGGAGGAAAATACCCTCTTCTGTGTCTGCGTAACAGAGATAGAGGGGGTCAGAATACCCTCTTCTGTGTGGGCTATGGAGATATAGGGGAGCAGACTACACTCTTCTGTGTGTGCAGTGTATAGGCTATGCTATAGCAGATACTTTAAATCCACTCATCTAGTCCATGGATGTGGAAATCCTATCGCCTGACGCCCGGGACAAGTAGTTTTGAGAGCCGGGCAGGTGAATTTGTCATAGTTTTAGCCCTGTATCGGGCTAGAAGCTACAGACCGACTTCCCCCGTATTTTTCTTTAATGCCGGTGTGAGGCGCAGGAGCCGATGCAAGTCTGCACCTCACACCGGCGCTCAGAGTGTATGGAGGGGGCACTGGCGGCCCCCAGCTGATTTCAGTAGCCGGGGGCCGCTGCTCAGAGCCTCCCCCCCCCCCAGCTGGTGTGAGGGGATCTCACATCACAGCTCCTCCCCTCCGCTCTCCGAAGTTTGCCGAGGCTAGAGCAGGGAAGAGCGAGGGCAGAGCCCGCGGACGGTTTGCAGGAGATGATTAAGCCACGCCCCCCCTCCCGGAGTATGGAGGGCGCAGCTCTGCATAATACAAGAAGACAGGGGAGAATGAGGACGTACACAGCCCCTCCCCTCCCCTCCCCTGCTCTGTACACACAGGACCTAATTCATCACGGGGAGATTTCAAGTTTTCACGGGGGGGGGGGGGGGGGGGGGGGCGAATACAGAGCGGGGAGAGGGGAGAGGACGTGTGTGAGGAGACTGAACTGCACTGCACGGGCTGGGGATTTTACCTCACACAGGCTCAGGTGAGGAGGCTGAGCATGCAGGCGGCAGGAAGGGAGGTTGTTTATGTATGTAATGTATGATTAGGGGGTGTATCAGCGGCGGGTGTATGTATGATGTGTGCATATGTATGGTTTATGTGTCATGTGTATATATGAAGTGTATATATGTGTATGTTGTATGTGTGTATGATGTGGGGTGGGCAGCAGCAGGTGTATGTATGATGCGTGCATATGTATGATGTATATTTATGGTGTGAGTGTATGTGTACATATGATGTGTGTATGGTGTATGCATGATGTGTGTATGTAATGTATGATGTGGGGGGGCAGCGGCGGGTATATGTATGATGTGCCTGTAGGAGATATATATATATATATATATATATATATAATGTATGATATAGGGGGCAGTGGCCGGTGTATGTATGCATGTATGTTTTGTTCAGGGGCGGACTGAACTGCACCCCCAGAATCCCACCCCCCTTCATACTCACCCGCCGACCAAGAGCCCCACGGATTCACGCAAACACGCCCGAACCAAAACTACAACTTCCAGCATGTTGCACCATAACCTAAACTGTAGAACTATAAAGTGTAACATGCTGGGAGTTGTAGTTTTGGTTCAGGTCAGCTACAGAGCCATAGGCTGTATCAGGGCATGCTGAGTGTTGTAGTTACTAACTGCAATTCCCTTTATTCCTTGACACATCCTATGGCTCTGCAGCTGACATGAACCAAAACTACAACTCCCAGCATGTTACACAATAACCTTAACTGTACTACTATACAGTGCAACATGCTGCAACACCCACACAACCATAGGCTGTATCAGGGCATGCTGAGAGTTGTAGTTATCTACTAACTAAATGCAACTTCCAGCATTTTCTGACACATTATAAATTAGAGTAAATAAAATGCACCACACAAACTGGAGAAGCATAACCTCCCCCCCAGGAACACAGCGGCTTTCAGTGGTTTCCTATCAAAAGACTCCATATATAAGTCCATATGAAGACTCAAAAATAGTGATTAAAATATTTTAAGAAGTGCATATATGTGAATAAGCCCCTTTCCTGATAAAAGTTCTGATAATAAATGGTTCCTATAAAAACTACAGATCACGGCACATAAGATTGCTCTCATCCCTGTATATGGAAAAATTGGAGTTATAGGGGCCAGATGGGGGGGGGGGGGCTTGCCTCGGGTGTAGAAGGAGCTATCTACAGCTCTCCCGCCGCTAATAGCCTGGCATGCTGCGATCACCGTGGCCGGCTACTAAACCATTAGATCACCGCTGTCTAAGTTGTCAGCAGTGTCTAAAGGGATCTTATAACCATCCCTGGTGGTCTAGTGGGGGGGATCGTACTATTTTGGTTGAAATTATTTTATCTACCAGGACAAGTGGATTTTCTTGAGGGACAAGTAGATTGTGTTCCGCTTTAGTCCCTTGGACAAGTAGTTTTTTTTTTTTAATTTCCACACCCCTGTAGTGTCAAGTGAAGATTAAAGGAGAAATCCATTTAAAAAAAAATAATTAACTCCACAGCATAGGGAATTAGTAGCACGTGCTCCATTTATTTCTATGGGTGCATCGAAAAGACCCGAGTACAGCACTCAGACATCATAAGCACTCTCATAGAAATGAATGGAGGGTGTGCCGTCTACCAGTAGACGACAAACGCTCCTCACTGACAGAGCCAAGGTCCCATCTCAGAGATCGCGAGGGGTCCCAGCAGTGGGACCCCCGGGATCAGCTACTTATCCCCTAATCTTGGACCAATAAAATCCTTTCTATTTGTGGACTCAAACTTGCATGATAAGGGGTTATCCTGTGGATAGGGAAAATGTTTACTTTTATTGGAGTTCTCCTTTAAAGAATGAGCCTACGGTGTACTATACAAGTATACAATATAGAAGTAATTTAATGGCCAGAAATACTACTCCTTACGCACACACATGACAACTTAACCTGAAAAATTGTGATTCAACGCTCAAGGATCAACTACATGGAGGGAGTTCTGCATCAGTGTCTACAAAAATTCAAGCACTGAATTAACAAACTAGAATCCTCAGAGAAATGAAAAGGGTTGGAAGTGAAGTTGCAGTGCCTGGAATTCTGGGAGGATAGAGGAAAAAAAGAGTTATGATGAATACATATTTAAGATCCAGCATGCAAATGTCATGAGTCAGAACTTCCATACTTGATATTATAATCTATGAGGCCTTTTCACGGGACAGGTGTACGAAATGGACTCCCGAGCAGCCAAATGATAGTGAAAAATGGCTGAATAAGCCACATGGCTGAAACATGGCTATATATTTCATGCAATAAAAAGGCCCCACAAAGTCAGGACTGTTCTCTAGGACTCGCTTCCTCATTATAAGGATGCAGGCAGACAAAATGGCCGCAGCGGACAGCTTTTTATTTTTTTTCAGGGATTCGAAGCAACATACATCAGGAACGTAAAGCACAGAGGAGACAGGGCATCCTTCTAGGTGACAAGCAGGTTGTTATATTTCTAAGCAGGCCTGCTGATAAATAACTGGAACTTATACACAGGTCACAGCGCTGCACACATATTAGTGTTATAAAGTGATGATCTATGGCTATGCTTGTCTCTGCTGCTGGGACATTCTGGATATGCTTATTTAACAGTCAGGGGCTTCCCGTGAACAGGGTCATTTGTCTTCAGAAGCTGGTTTTCAGAAACGTGCCAGGTCTACAGGTGAGGCTAGGTTAGAATGGGGGTGGGCTGGGGGGGTGGGGGGGGGGTCAGTCCCAGCTATGACTAAACACTGCAGAGAAATCAAAAAGCGTTTTTAACTTTTGCATTTGAAGAATTGGATTCTGGTCAATTTCAGAATTTTCTTAAAAGAGACATACGTGTACAAAATAGCTTTTTGGTGGAGATACAGCACCACACTGGTCTATTGATGTGTCTGATGATTTCATTAAGACTGATACCAGACCATAAAAAGGAGTGGTGCCATTTCGGGGGAAATTAATTTTTTTTTTTTCTAGTATCACTAATCCTTGTAAATTTTTATTTTTTTTTTACTGAATGGAATTGGAGTGAGATACGGAAACATAAATTTTTTCTAACCTGTTTCTTTTCTCTGACTGTAAATTTTGTATTTCATTTTTTTGTACATTATTGTGGAGGCAGCCATCTTGCCTGTTTTTAACAGCATTTAGAAATATGCTTGGCTACTTTCACACTGCCGCTGCGATCCGACCGTAAACGGCCGTTCGGCTTTTTTTTTCCAGCCTCTAACGGCGTTATCGGAATGGGGCACAACTGTCAATAACAGGTCCTGATGGATCCCATGTACTATAATGGGATCCTTTGGATGCCGTTATTTTGTAGCGGGAGAAAAAGACAGCACAAGCTCCCCGGGCAACCCCGACGGCCATCACACTGCCTTTAAAAGGGTTAAATTTTAGCAAGCATGGCATGCACTAGAAATTACCACATTTTTTGCACCAGAAAACAGGTATACATGGCTGAAAACCTCTCCTGTAATGTCTCTGTGACAAAGTTGCTGAATAAAATAAATTTATGCATGGCTCATTAAGGTTATGGTAAATGATGACAGAGACAAAAGAGAAGAAGAACAATCACTGGGAAACGTAGCTGACATCTGAGGTATTGGTATTTCAGGGTTTGAACGAAACAATATATTTTTATGTATAGCATATATAATATAGATCTTTTGCAGAGTAAGAAATATATTCACTTGTTTTAATGCAAATCATTTGTAATCTTATTGTTGTATTTTATGTCCTTTGGTCATGTAAGCGTTAGTGTATCCTATCTAATGGTGACTGCTCCACCACCTGTCATGCCTGATGAAGCAGCGTTTGTGTTGTGAAACGCCTCGCATGCTGGTCCATTAAACCCTTTCTGTGGACGTTATCAACTCCTGAGTTGGTCCGATCAGCGTCTGGAAACCCTGCGTTCTTATTTTTGAAGCTGGTCCATTATCCAGGAGGGCTGCAGAAGGATCCAATTATTTCCACTATCTATTGTTTTGTATGGGCTGCCCAACATATTGGGGTTAGCACAAACCATACTGTGCGATTCCCATCATCTTGCTGTATTAAGCTATGACGCGCTCCTTCCCTGTTTCTAGCAGTCTATTTACTAGAGCCCATCTGAACAGGACCTATGTGCAGCTATTACCTTGTTCGTCCCAAAACAATGTCATTTAAACTTACGGCATGTGTTTTCACTAAAGTCCTCCTCGATGACAGCCTCATCTCAGAGAAGAAGCTATTCTAAAGTAGGACTGAATTTACGAGCAATGATTGTAGCCACAATGAAGCTTGCTCGTTTTATGCCACCATAATAACTTGCAAAAAAAGATATAGCTCCAGCAGAAATCAGGCAGTCACGTCTCTGACAGCACAATAAATATGCTCCCCTAGTGAGTAAAGGGATGAAGAATTCAGTTCAGTGACCCCCGGATGCTTCCGTAAAACTTTTGGGCATGTGGGACTAAACAGGACGACATCTGGACCAAACTGGGTGGGTTTCTTTGTGTTCCTAAGCATGGTGGGAACATAGGGATTTATGTTTTAATAGACTGCAAGGACAAGCCAAGAAATAAAGACATGTGAAAAATTTGACAAAAATCATGATTAATCACCTATTAAAACTCATAAAGACGCTCATAGTTTTGCAGGTGCCATTAACAACAGACCCAAGCCTGCTCCCCCTCAACCAAAATCTCTTCCCGACTGCTTAGAGGTTGTCAAAAAATTGTTATTTATTCTGGGGGTCGGATGAGAAGAGCTCAAACTTCTAGCACACTCTCCCAGGGAAATGAAGAATTGGTCCTCCTCTTCTTGTTTGCCAGGAGAGTTAAGAAAAGGTCTTGGAGATGCCTATTAGAGAAGGGCGCAGACAATGATGACGTCCATCATCAAAAGGTTATCTTACGAAGTCCAAAGGTGGACATATGAATGTCATAGAGGGAAGCCATTTAAGGGTTAGATAGAGAGAATACAGTGTCCAATGTAGGTTCTCCACTAAAGGTAAAGTTTAGAAAAATCGGATTAATAATGCACTATAAACCATCTGTACAGTTTAATTGTTGTAGTTTTTTGTGTGTCATTCAGAATATTTTAGATATTTGGGTGCCTCATTGGCATATTTAATTATATATTTATATATGTTATCCTAGTTGTCTCCATTTTTATTTTTGCTTTTATGTCTCTAACTGGGTGGGGGTTGTTTGCTGTAGTGTATTATTTTCAGGACAATGTTAAATCACAGCTATCTGATTAAGAAAAACAAATAATGTAGAAAACTAGTACAAGAAAAAGTGAACCCTGCACTGATTATTAATAAAATGTGGTCTAATCTGTCAAAAATCCAAGTAATGCCAAAACATTCACTTACTTTGTCTTGCAAAAGTACAAGGTACATCATAAAAAGTTACACTGTACCTGACCTATAAATGTTGTAGTGACATCAATTGCTTGCACCATATAAGTAACATGGATTAAAAGAAGGTGGTGCAATAAGTTCTTAAAGGGGTACTCCGGTGGAAAACTTTTTTTTTTTTTTAAATCAACTGGTGCCAGAAAGTTAAACAGATTTGTAAATTACTTCTATTAAAAAATCTTCCAGTACTTATTAGCTGCCTAATACCACAGAGGAAATTCTTTTCTTTTTGGAACACAGAGCTCTCTGCTGACATCATGACCACAGTGCTCTCTGCTGACATCTCTATCCATTTTAAGAACTGTCCAGAGTAGGAGAAAATCCCCATAGCAAACATATGCTGCTCTGGACAGTTCCTAAAATGGACAGAGTGTTCCAAAAAGAAAACCATTTCCTTTGTAGTATACAGACCCTAAAAAGAAAGATACTTTCCTACTGGAAAGATTAAGATTTTTTAATAACAAATCTGTTTAACTTTCTGGCACCAGTTGATTAAAAAAAAAAATAAGTTTTCCACGGGAGTACCCCTTTAAAGAGTACCTCTCATGATCTTGATAAATTTTATTATCCTCCCAATTCACTGCCCCCATCATGATAAACCCCCCTGCCTTTATTTTTAGTATTTTTTTCGTTTTCTACCTTGATATCGCTCTATATTTTCTGCTCAGTCTCAGACAGATTCACAGACTGGGAAGGGGCGTTCCCCAGCAGACGTGACATCATCTGAAGCCATACAGGGGAGAACTGCATCCCTCACTCTGCTACACACAGCCCAGAACAGTTCAGTGTGTGAGATGAGCTATGATTGGCTAAGGCTGCACACACACACCTTCAGCACTCCAGGACTGCATTTCCTGATTTTGGACTTCTGCCAGGCCAGAAGGAGTCCAAAATCTGTGCAAGAGATTGGGGGAAATGTGCTCTGAACAAGTAGGGAGACACCTAGTGGCAGCTTTTTTTAAACGCATATATAAAATATAGAAAAGCAAAAAATTTTTAGACAAAGTATATTAGAATTTTTTTTTTTATTTACCATAAGGAGTGCAATAGTAAAAATTTGTTTTAATTAAAGTGCCCATTTAACGCTAAAACGAATATATATATTTTTTACTCTATCTACATTCTGTTGTCCAATGCCTTGGCTTACACGGTAATGTGTCTGACATTGCTCATAGTGTACATTTTCGCTAACTCACCTGTCTTCTCTTCCAAGGTCCCCAGTGACAAATGAGTAAGGCTCCTACACTGACAAGAGCCCCTGGGTTAAGACTCCAGAACCACATCTTTAAACATTACCACCATGAGAGTCAATGACTCAGTGCTGAAACATCAGCCAAGAACAACAGTAATGGCCCAGAGGGATCCCCAGAATGACTAGGATTAACAATCTATTCATATAACCCCCAAAATATTTTGAATACGTCTAATTGTCCTGTTTGGGACTTTAGGGAATGGAACCGTTTTAACTTTCTTTTTCCCTGCTGAATACTTCGAGGTACCGCTCCCCGCACTTTCCCTCCCTCTTTAATAACAAGCCTTTTATTAACATTCTCACGACTAAGGCCTAAAACGGGACAGAATTATATTGTTTTCAGTAACGTAAAGCCCAGAAGGGACATGCGAGGTGTTAACGTGCGTGAACCACAGATGAGTGAAAGGTTGAAACATAGAACTTGACAGAAGGCGAAACGTACACAGCCGCAAGTCTTCTGAATTTCCATGAGGTATTAATGAATAGAGAACATATGGGGTAACTAAACATATCCCATAGAGGTATGTGAAAGATAGACAAAAAGATAGAGGATGATTACGCCAACAAAAAAAGAGACAGAGGGTATCAGTTGCGGCTCACCAAGAAAAAGTATTATTTTATTCATCCACTATGAATAAACACATTTGAACACTTGGGACCATTAATATAATGGATATTCAATTTTTTTTGTCGAAAACTACAATAAACATGACGGTGGTTACTTAAGTTGATTATGGATTTTGGGTGGTAACCTTAGGTTAATCCATTGGGGCCATCAAATCTGCATAAAAAATATATAGCTGTACTGTATTTATGGATGTAAATGTTGTGAATTTGGTTGAGGTTTTGGGTTGGCTTCATTTAGTGGGACTAATCCATGCCATTAGTTCAATGGCTGCAAATCCACAGGAGTAATCCAAGTGTATGTATGGGATTAATGCCTCTGATTCCACAGCAGATTTTTCTGACAGAAAGAAACGATAGAGTGAACAAACCCTTAAAGTGACAAGGGACTATCCACAGAAGACCACCACAAGTACCACAGGATGAATCAAGATGGTACAAATACTTGAGCTAAGCCTTCCTAACAATGACTACCATCACATACATCTACGTTTCACATATTCCTATATCTCATGGCTGATGGTGATGAAACCCTTCGATGGCAGCCACTCTGCCGGCGTTTGTCCCAGCTAAGTAACCAACCACCTGTTGGCCTGTGTCATTATGACATTATCTAGACTCAAAAAGAAAATTAAAGGCTTTGCATTGCATTACTTTAGTATTTGAATTGTTAACATTTTCTTCCATGTTTCTTACATTTCTATAACGCACCCAATAAAAAGACGCATAATTGAGCTGCATTTCCAGAACATCTGTGGACACTTAATTTTCACCCTCGTCCTACACAGCCTGACCTGTTAAATACAGCAGGGCCTTTGCTGAAAAATTATGACTTTTCATTTACAGCAATGGCAGCGCCTCATGTTTTCCTAACCGAAAGAATGTTTGACGGCCTTTGATTTAAAGAGCCCTGGTGTTGGGGCTGCCGCAGAGCACGCGATGATGTGTAATTATTAATCATGCAGCCCTCTCCTTCCACTGGGAACAGCTGAGACGATAGGCCAGGAATGTCAATATGATGCACTTCTTATTTGTGTGCAAAGATCGCAGCTAACAGTACAATACAAAGAGAAGACACATCACCGATTCTAGGAATATCCAAATCCCCCATACAGAGGTCAGTAGCTACAAATATGCAGTCACCATAACTATGGAAGAGGCAACATAGGCCACCATCTAAAGGAGTTTCTCCATATGGTGGTCATGTACACATACACCTGCTTCATGAACCAATTACAGTCTTCATACTAGTTTCCATGGTCTCCAGTGATTCAAGGTTCCCATTTAATTTTAGAAATGGCAACAAGGAGAAAATCAAGAGTGCATCGTAAGCTTCCCGCTATTAGGGGTCAAAGTCTCACAACTGTTCCTGGGCCTACCCTTTTTTCTACCATCTGTGAATATTTGTTGTTCCTCGGCTCGATTACCAAAGATAAATGAATGTTGATGACTGTACTCTTTTCATCAAGTTTTATTGTAGGTTTCATGTACCATCCTGGTAGGTTTTTGTTAGTACAAATATTTGTATTAAACCTATAGCTCCAGTCTGGTTACACACATTAGATAAAACTGGAGAACTGGGCAGCTTGAATGGTGAGGACTGTTACCTGTTGTTCAGCTTTTTATTCTCCCCCTTTTCTGACCAGACAAGCATGATGAGATAATTCCATAACTTCCAGAGGACACAATGGAGAGGGACACGTGCTAGCTCAGCCACTGCTCCACTAAACTCAATGGGGGGCCTGAGGCAAGTGGGAACCAGGGAACAGGGGTAAAGCAAATTCCATTGGTACTTGTTAGATTGGGGTGTGCCACCTAAGGGATCCCCTGGTCTTTTACTTAAAAGGTGTATTTTTTTTTTTTTTGACTATGCTATAGGGGCTGTAAAGTTAGTGTAGTTAAAGGGGTATTCCGGTGTAAAAAAAAATCTTTTTCATATGAACTGGCTTCAGAAAGTTAAATAGAATTGTAAATCCCTTCTATTAAAAAATCTTAATCCTACCAGTACTTATGAGCTGCTGAAGTTGAGATGTTCTCTTCTGTCTGGCAACAGTGCTCTCTGCTGACATCTCTGTCCATGGCAGGAACTGTCCAGAGGAGGAGAGCACTGTTGTCAGACAGAAAAGAACAACTCAACTTCGGCAGCTGGGGACTATTTTACAGGGGATTTTAGTTTTGCAACAGCTGGAGGCAGCCTGGTTAGAAAACACTGGTCTATTGAATTGAATTGAATTGAAGGCAACACAGGTGTGTTTCAATGGCTGCGGTGGCTGATGTGTGGGAGGTAGAAAAATGGCCTCACACTTACACACAAAGAATTATGGGTTTTATAGTTGGAGAAATGCAACTCCAACAGGAAAAAGCAAGTTCACAAAAAGATAGAAACAGCGTTGTGGTAATCTCACAACATAGCCATTAAAGGGGTACACCGCCCCTAGACATCTTATCCCCTAACCAAAGGATAGGGGATAAGATGCCTGATTGCGGGGGTCCCACCGCTGGGGACCCCTGCGATCTCTCTTGCAGCACCCCCGTCTCTCAGCTGCACAGAGAGAGGATCGCTCTTTGGCTAATAATGGGAGATGCAGGGGACAGAGTATTGTGACGTCAAGCCCCGCCCCCTCAATGCAAGTCTATGGAAGGGGGCGTGGTGGCAACTGCTCAACCAGGAAGTAGTTAGAGAAAGTAGGGAAGAGGACTATATTACATAACCACAAAACAAATGGATTTTGATGATTTCTTAACTGGGGCAGAAAGATGAGCGATGCTATATGCAGCTTGATCATTTACATATATATTTTTTCCCCCCATGAGAACCTGTGTAACTACTGCAGGGAGGTATATACTATGCAGCAGGAAGATCCCCAGGTTGCAGTACCTAGAATGGTCATCGGTTGGCAACTGTAATGTTGGAACAGTAGTAACGTAGTCATGAACTTAGCCAAGGGTGTCACCAGGAGATGGGTTAGAAGCGGTACAGATGAAAAGATGGGAGATGAGTCAGAAACAGAGAAGCAGGAGTAGAACAGCAGGTACCAGACAGAAAATCCGAAGGACAAGGTGGGAGACATTGCCAGGAACAAGGTCGAGGTAAAGATTAAAATCAAATACAGTAGTCAATAGCAATGTACAGGAACTAGAGCCAGGAAAGAAATGTACCTTAATCTTCAGCTAAAGGCTTAGCAACCTAACACAACCTTTGCAACCAAAGCAGCGACCGAATGAGCATTGCCCAAGTGAAAAATAGCAACTGAAGCAGATGTGGGAAAGAGCCCGGTTGTCTTACAGGAGCCAAAGGCTACCTGCCGGAACTTGGGGCTGGAACCAGAGAATGTAAGTAAGTACTGAGAGGCCATCACATGTTGAAATTATCGTATGTCGGGGCCATCGTAGGTCGAGAGGTCCCTGTAATTGTTTGTCATTGGAAACTCAGCAACTTTTCCTCTGGACAGGTTTTGATAAATCTCCCCCAATTAAACTCAAAACGAGTACAAGACAATTATTTGCAAAGTTTTTCTGTATGTTTTCTGTGGATTTTAAAGGAACTCTGTTAGCTGTATATGATGTTAATAGTTGTAGACACTGTTGAATAGTTATTAGGGTGTTAAGCAAACTGTACCATTTCTGGAGCTAATGGTGTATGCTAAAAAAGGTATAACAATTGCCTTTTTACTTCTTAGTTAAATGTCAAGGAGGCAGAGCAGAGCTGCTTGAAGTGTACCGGTCGTCAACAAAAACTTTTCATATAATGTAGATAATACCATTATATGTATATATGTAATATACATTGGACAAAAATTGTGTATATTTTTGGGTGAAAAAATGCTGTCCCTGCAGCTATTGTCTGTGTGTCTCTATAAGGAGTCCAAATACAGGAAGTGAGGTTAGGACAAGCACGGATCTGTGCAGGCTCCTGGTTTGTCAATAATCCTTATGTATGAACCAGGAGCATATTCTAGAGCCTCAGTGCACACTGTCCTGCTTTTTCACTTTCTGTATTTGGACTCCTCAGGCAATAGCTGCAGGGACGAAAATATACACATTTTTTTAACCAATGTATATTACAGATATACATATAATGGTATTATCTACATTTTCGAAAAAGTTTTTGTTGACGACAGGTACACTAAGTGCCACAGCCTGGCATGCCTCCACGCTTCTCCTCATCTCCCAGCTCTTTCTCTTTTGTATTATGAAAAGCAAAAAAACAGACAGACCGATGCGCATCTAAGCTTATTGGAGGAGAAAGAGTGAGGAATAGGTCTAAATTTGCTCACCTATATGTGTTGCGCTATGAGCACAATACCACAGCTCGCTTGTTCCCATAGTGAGTGGTATATGGAGGAGTGCAGCCTGCACCGATCACGTGTCCAGGAGGTGGAGCAGGTTCACTGACGAAGAGGGGGTCCCACCTCTCGAAACGCGTTGTTCGCATGCCTTTGTAAATTAAACTGTTTATTGTTTTATCAAGTCCATACCTTGCCGGGAATTTTTCACCAGCCCTCCCCTACTGAGAGGAGAGCGCCGCTCACTGCACCATTTTGAAGGGAGACCTTCCTTCCACTACCTGAATTTCTCTTTTGTATGTCACTCAAGGGGTTAGGAGTCCTAAAGAAGCGCAGCAGTATAGCAAGTACTTCAGCTGTTTGGCACCCTAACAAATAACATTTTATACCCTAACAGATATCCAACAGTGGCTACAGTTCTGAGCAGCGAATACATTTGACAAATTCCTTTTAAATATGGAATTTATAAATTGTCAATGTTTTTGGTTAAAGATTCATAGTTCTCAAACCAAACCACAACAACAGTGTAATACAAAAATATACATGTCCTTGTTACCAGAAGCTACCAGCCAGAGATTGTATTAGTGTGTCATTTATCATGATGCATGAAGTTTATCATTCCTAAAGAAAATTACTCCCAGAAATTCTAAATAATAACAGAAGGGACTTTGCGAGCGGATGGAAGATTTCCCTGAATTTAGTACTAAACAAATCTTTCATAGACGTAGCGCCAGCATCTCTTAATTTACACAAACAACTGATGTAAAATCAGACATAGCGGAGCTCGCAACGTGTCAGAAATGTGAAAATATTTAGGCCTCAGGGAGCCATTTAGCCAACTTTAATCACTGGGGTCTGGAATGGCACAACCTGTGGAAAAATCTCCAGCAGTAGCTCTCAGTAAAACACAGGATAATTAGTCTGACCACTCAAACAGCAGATCTCTGGATAAAGCTCGGATCACGTGGTGTCGCATACTCTGCTAAGTAGTTTTCCAGAAGATCTGTGAAATAGCCTAAAGGAATGAAGTCTATAAAAGTCTCTTGTGGTTCTCTGATGAAGCTTGACATGATACAGAAGGTATGTACATACATACATACATACATAGGTAAAGGTGGCCATCATCCTTAAATAGCTTTCAACCAAATCACAAGCAATTCTTCCATCCTGCACACATACATGCACACTTGGCTCAGCGAGCAGGCATGTGTTCTCAATAGGGAGAAGAGAATAAGCCACTGTCAGATGCTTTTGGTGGCTTATCTCGAGAAAAAAAGGTGTTGACATTACACATATCTGATCCTACTTTCACTTGACAGAATGGGCTGGGACTGGACATTGGCACAAGCTGAAAGACATAAGATAGTCCAGTAGGAATTTCATAAGAGCTCCAGATCTAGTGGAGAAAATAATGCTTAGCCATCGAAACCCTGCAGCTATACTAAATACAGTAGCCGATTCCTGACCATATAAAAAGTAACTGATTACAGTAAACCATACAATGTTTTTCCAATAGAGATACCCCTTTCGTACTATTGTCCTCAGGGGTATCTCTTTGGATGTTTGATGCTGCCCACAAACTGTTGTTGGGCCAAGTTAAAATAGTTCAGATTTGGGCTTTTGTTGCAAGACAGGTTCCAAGATGCAGATTAGTTCTCCTTCGGAAAGAAGACAACAGTGACACCCATAAAAAGCTACCCTGTCAGTGTCCAAACCATATAAAAGCCTTTACAAATGAATAGGGATAAAAAAATTACTAGAAAACAAACTATTTAGGCACCCTTCAGGGTCACAAACCCCGACACAATAATCTACAAATGAATGTCTAGGGGGAAGACTCTGGTTTGGCCGATGTTCCTAATCAGGTTTCATTTGTCCAACTGTAGTATTTGGTAGACTCGAGTTCCATGCCAAGACCCGTAAGGCTGCACCACCTAAACTCTGCCTGCATACACAACCAAAACAAGGTTTGCAGACCCTTTAGATGGTCTTCCTTTCCTTCTATTTACTAGACGTATCTCCCTATGAGGGACTCTGCTTCTTTTTATCAATAGATTTATATTTTTCATGTCTCTTTATTGGTCGGAGATGAACTTACAGGGCTGTTACCTATAGGTGGCACTAGAGAGACAATTTTCCTCCTCCTGTGGAACAACTGGTTTGCATATTTTTCCCTTGAAATATCAGCTGAATCTCTAATACGTATCAGTACTCTGCATAGTCTCATCTTGTCAACAACAACAAGGGGAAAATACCCTGGACAAGCAGTCTACTGACACATTACTCCTTTTTAAGGAGGAGACACTGCTTTGGCAAAATAAAAAAAATAAAAAAATAAATAAAAAAAAAGCTTACAATCTTAAATTTATATACTTTTCGTCGAAAACCAGGGTCCTTAGAGATACAAGCAGGCTGAACATCACTGTACAGGTTAAAGTCAGAAATGGGGGTAACAGGAGGTAACGGCCAGAGTATCAGAAACCCAGGTTGGCACCCAGGTGAAAGCCAAGAGCACTGTTGGTCATTCCTGAGCTTTGGCTTAGGGAGTTTAAATCCTGGATCCTTGCAGGTGCCTTCTTGCCCAGAGGGGAAGGGAAAGCTTGTAGGGGCCTCGCTTCTTTTGGAAAAGGTTTGCGATAGACGGCATCCTTTGGCCCTTTTTGTTTGACACATTTGCACTTTTCTGCAATGGGGTCAAAGCGCATCTTCAGCTGTATTTGTCAAGTGAAGCTGCAAAAATAAAAAAAAAGGTACTTGGGGATGAAAGATGGATAAAAGAATGTAAAAATTGTGCTAGTTTGGGACAGCAATTGAGAGACCTCACTTTAGAGAATACAAGGACCGCGTTCTCGCAAATGATGACAGCGCATAATGAGACACCAGGACAGAAGGCATCCTGGAATATCTGAATATTGCAGGGTAGGAACAATTTCCAACACTAAATTTTAGTTTTTTAGAAGAAAATGAATCATAAAAGGTCAAAGATAGTGTGAGGATAATGTCGTAAAGAACAATTTTGTTGGGAAACAATTCCAAAATCATTCAACAGCTTCCTCACTTTTTCCCAGAGAGAGACCCGCACACAAAATGTTACGAGCATCGGGCTGTCGGGTGATGTTTACGAGCCACCGGCGGGGAGAAAATGTGATGGCTGCAAATCCAAGCTTTCATTAAAGGCAGCAAGGTGTCTGCAAGCAGAGGATACAGAGGATTTGCTTCAGCTGACACTGAACTTCTGAGAAAACTTGTAGAATATTAAAGTTTTGAGCCACTAATAAAGTAGCGTAAATCCCAAGACCTATTCTCCTTCCTTAGGAAACGTTCTTGTGGTTAGAGTAAGAGTAAGCCCCTTACTACAAGTGGGATTTACAATATACCGGTGATTTATACTATATTTATGGTCCTAATAAAAACTTTTTAATTAAAATCTCATTAAAAGATCTGTGTACGGGTCACATGGAGTTGGCCCAAAAAATTCTGTGTAGCGCAGAACTTACTGCTGTAGATTAATGTTAAGACAAGACCCCCATAAAACACAGGGAAATATTCTGAATTGTTCCCAGAAATTTAGTCTGTGGGAAGAAATAATTGGTTAAAAGAGGTGCTCAACAGATTTCAGGACTCTGTCCAAAAAAGAGATAGAGAGAGGGGCCACAATTGGGACCTTACACTATATTAGTAGTAGTTACATTTTCTAGTTTTTGTGTTGTCTGAGTCATAATCCTGTACCCCAATTGCTAGCACGTGACTATTCTGTAACCCAAGTGTCCTTATCCTGTAACCCAAGTGTCCTTATCCTGTACCCCAAGTGTCCTTATCCTGTACCCCAAGTGTCATTACACCAAGTATTATCCTGTACCCCGAGTGTCATTATTCTGTACCCCAAGTGATATCATCCTGTACCCCCAAGTGATATCATCCTGTACCCCCAAGTGATATCATCCTGTACCCCTAGTGTTATCATCCTGTACCCCAAGTGTCATCATCCTGTACCCCGAGTGTCATCATCCTGTATTCCAAGTGTCATCATCCTGTACCCCAAGTGTCATTATCCTGTACCCCAAGGGTCATTACCCTGTACCCCTAGTGTTATTATCCTGTACACAAGCATCATTATCCTGTACCCCAAGTGTTATCATCCTGTACCCCAAGTGTTATCATCCTGTACCCCAAGCGTCAATATCCTGTACCCCAAGTGTTATTATCCTGTACCCCAAGCCTCAATATCCTGTACCTCAAGCCTCAATATGCTGTACCCCAAGCGTCAATATCCTGTACCCCAAGCATCAATATCCTGTACCCCAAGCGTCAATATCCTGTACCCCAAGCGTCAGGTTGTCATTATCCTGTACCCCAAGTGTTATCATCCTGAACCTCAAGTGTCATCATCCTGTACCCCAAGTGTTATCATCCTGTACCCCAAGTGTTATCATCCTGTACCCCAAGTGTCATCATCCTGTACCCCAAGTGTCATCATCCTGTACCCCAAGTGTCATCATTCTGTTCCCCAAGCGTCAATATCCTGTACCCCAAGTGTTATTATCCTGTACCCCAAGCGTCAGCTTGTCCTTATCCAGTACCCATAGTGTTAGCATGTCATTATCCTGTACCCCAAGTGTCATCATCCTGTACCCCAAGTGTCATCATCCTGTACCTCAAGTGTCAATATCCTGTACCCCGAGTGTCATCATCCTGTACCCCAAGTGTTATTATCCTGTACCCCAAGCGTCAATATCCTGTACCCCAAGCGTCAGCTTGTCCTTATCCTGTACCCATAGTGTAAGCATGTCAATATCCTGTACCCCGAGTGTCATCATCCTGTACCCCAAGTGTTATTATCCTGTACCCCAAGCGTCAATATCCTGTACCCCAAGCGTCAGCTTGTCCTTATCCTGTACCCATAGTGTAAGCATGTCAATATCCTGTACCCCGAGTGTCATCATCCTGTACCCCAAGTGTTATTATCCTGTACCCCAAGCGTCAATATCCTGTACCCCAAGCGTCAATATCCTGTACCCCAAGCATCAATATCCTGTACCCCAAGCGTCAGCTTGTCCTTATCCTGTACCCATAGTGTAAGCATGTCAATATCCTGTACCCCGAGTGTCATCATCCTGTACCCCAAGTGTTATTATCCTGTACCCCAAGCGTCAATATCCTGTACCCCAAGCGTCAATATCCTGTACCCCAAGCATCAGCTTGTCCTTATCCTGTACCCATAGTGTTAGCATGTCATTATCCTGTACCCCAAGTGTCATCATCATGTACCCCAAGTGTCATCATCCTGTACCCCAAGCGTCAATATCCTGTACCCCAAGTGTTATTATCATGTACCCCAAGCGTCAATATCCTGTACCCCAAGCGTCAATATCCTGTACCCCAAGCGTCAGCTTGTCCTTATCCTGTACCCATAGTGTTAGCATGTCATTATCCTGTACCCCAAGTGTTATCATCCTGAACCTCAAGTGTCATTATCCTGTACCCCAAGTGTTATCATCCTGTATCCGAAGTGTTATCATCCTGTATCCCAAGTGTTATCATCCTGTATCCCAAGCATCAATAACCTGCACTCCAAGCGTCATTATCCTGTACCTCAGGTGTTATCATCCTGTACCCCAAGTGTTATCATCCTGTACCCCAAGTGTTATTATCCTGTACCCCGAGTGTTATCATCCTGTACCCCAAGTGTCATCATCCTGTACCCCAAGTGTTATCATCCTGTACCCCAAGTGTTATTATCCTGTACCCCAAGTGTCATCATCCTGTACTCCAAGCGTCATCATCCTGTACCCCGAGTGTTATTATCCTGTACCCTGAGCGTTATCATCCTGTACCACAAGTGTTATCATCCTGTACTCCAAGCGTCATTATCCTGTATCCCGAGTATTATCCTGTACCCCAAGTGTTATTATCCTGTACCCCAAGTGTAAACATCCTGTACCCCAAGTGTTATCATCCTGTACCCCAAGTGTCATCATCCTGTACCCCAAGTGTCAATATCCTGTACCCCAAGTGTCATTATCCTGTACCCCAAATGTGATTATCCTGTACCCCAAGTGGCATTATCCTTTACCCCAATGGTCATTATCATGTACCCCAAGTGTCAGCAAAACATTTTCCTGTACCCCAAGTGTCAACGAGTCACTGTCCAGTAACCCAAGTATCAGTGTATCATTATACTGTACACCAAGTGTCAGCGTGTCATTACCATGTACACCAAGTGTCATTATCCTGTACCCAAAATGTTATCCTGTACCCCAAGTGTCATAACCCTGTACACAATTGTCATTATCCTGTTCCCCAAGTATCTAAACAGCCTCCAAGAGCAACTTCTTTCAACCATCCAGGGGAATTTGGTGATGAACAAGGCTTTATTCATCATGATGGAGACATAGTAACATAGTAACATAGTCTATAAGGTTGAAAAAAGACCAGAGTCCATCAAGTTCAACCTATATCCCTAATGAGTCCCTACTGAGTTGATCCAGAGAAAGGCAAAAAACCCTCAGATTAGAGGTAAAAATTCCTTCCCAACTCCAAATATGGCATCAGAATAAATCCCTGGATCAACGTTCTGTCCCTATAAATCTAGAATCCATAACTTGTAATGTTATTATTCTCCAAAAATGCATCCAGACTCCTTTTTGAACTCTTTTACAGAGTTCACATGACCACCTCAGGCAGAGAATTCCACAGTCTCACTGCTCTTACAGTAAAGAACCCCCGTCTGTGTTGGTGTAGAAACCTTTTTTCCTCTAGACGTAGAGGATGCCCCCTTGTTATAGATACAGTCCTGGGTATAAATAGATCCTGGAGAGATCTCTGTACGGTCCCTGATATATTTATACATGGTTATTAGGTCTCTCCTAAGCCTTCTTTTTTCTAAACTAAATAACCCTAATTCTGATAATCTTTCTGGGCACTGAAGTCCTCCCATTCCCCATATTACCCTGGTTGCCCGTCTTTGAACTCTCTCCAGCTCCACTATATCTTTCTTGTACACTGGTGCCCAGTACTGTACACAGTATTCTGTGTGTGGTCTGACCAGTACTGTACACAGTATTCTATGTGTGGTCTGACCAGTACTGTACACAGTATTTTATGTGTGGTCTGACCAGTACTGTACACGGTATTCTATGTGTGGTCTGACCAGTACTGTACACAGTATTCTATGTGTGGTCTGACCAGTACTGTACACAGTATTCTATGTGTGGTCTGACCAGTACTGTACACAGTATTCTCTGTGTGGTCTGACCAGTACTGTACACAGTATTCTCTGTGTGGTCTGACCAGTACTGTACACAGTATTCTATGTGTGATCTGACCAGTACTGTACACAGTATTCTATGTGTGGTCTGACAAGTGCTGTACACAGTATTTTATATGTGGTCTGACCAGTACTGTACAGAGTATTCTATGTGTGGTCTTACCAGTACTGTACACAGTATTCTATGTGTGGTCTGACCAGTACTGTACACAGTATTCTATGTGTGATCTGACCAGTACTGTACACAGTATTCTATGTGTGGTCTGACTAGTGATTTGTACAGCGGTAGAATTATTTCCTTGTCGTGGGCATCTATGCCCCCCATGATTTTATTTGCCATGGCAGCAGCTGCCCGACACTGGTCACTACAGCTAAATTTACTGTTAACTAAGACTCCTATAAGTCCTTTTCCACGTCAGTTGTCCCAAGTGTTCTCCCATTTAATACATAATCCCAGCCCGGATTTTTCCTCCCCATGTGCATTACCTTACATTTATCAGTGTTATTTATCAGATTATTCAAATGTGCGGAATGTCCACCAGTGAAACTCGGCCTTAGTGTCCTACTGCTGGGACTGATCGGTAAAATGGGGGTCTCTTGTCTCCTGAGTGAGTGGTGCAGCAACTGCTGCGTTAACTAACTATGGCACTGCCATAGATATAAAAGTACATGTTACGCCGAGCGCTCCGGGTCCCCGCTCCTCCCCGGAGCGCTCGCTTCTCTCTCGCTACCGCAGCGCTCCGGGCAGCTCCACTGACCCGGTGCGCTGCGATACCGTCTCCAGCCGGGATGCGATTCGCGATGCGGGTAGCGCCCGCTCGCGATGCGCATCCCGGCTCCCGTACCTGACTCGCTCTCCGTCTGTCCTGTCCCGGCGCGCGCGGCTCCGCTCCCTAGGGCGCGCGCGCGCCGGGTCTCTGCGATTTAAAGGGCCACTGCGCCGCTGATTGGCGCAGTGGTTCCTATTAGTGTGTTCACCTGTGCACTCCCTATTTATACCTCACTTCCCCTTCACTCCCTCGCCGGATCTTGTTGCCATTGTGCCAGTGAAAGCGTTTCCTTGTGTGTTCCTAGACTGTGTTCCAGACCTCCTGCCGTTGCCCCCGACTACGATCCTTGCTGCCTGCCCCGACCTTCTGCTACGTCCGACCTTGCTTCTGTCTACTCCCTTGTACCGCGCCTATCTTCAGCAGTCAGAGAGGTTGAGCCGTTGCTAGTGGATACGACCTGGTCACTACCGCCGCAGCAAGACCATCCCGCTTTGCGGCGGGCTCTGGTGAAAACCAGTAGTGACTTAGAACCGATCCACTAGCACGGTCCACGCCAATCCCTCTCTGGCACAGAGGATCCACTACCTGCCAGCCGGCATCGTGACAGTAGATCCGGCCATGGATCCCGCTGAAGTTCCTCTGCCAGTTGTCGCCGACCTCACCACGGTGGTCGCCCAGCAGTCACAACAGATAGCGCAACAAGGCCAACAGCTGTCTCAACTGACCGTGATGCTACAGCAGCTACTACCACAGCTCCAGCAATCATCTCCTCCGCCAGCTCCTGCACCTCCTCCGCAGCGAGTGGCCGCTTCTGGTCTACGACTATCCTTGCCGGATAAATTTGATGGGGACTCTAAATTCTGCCGTGGCTTTCTTTCCCAATGTTCCCTGCACTTGGAGATGATGTCGGACCAGTTTCCTACTGAAAGGTCTAAGGTGGCTTTCGTAGTCAGCCTTTTGTCTGGAAAAGCTCTGTCATGGGCCACACCGCTCTGGGACCGCAATGACCCCGTCACTGCCTCTATACACTCCTTCTTCTCGGAAATTCGAAGTGTCTTTGAGGAACCTGCCCGAGCCTCTTCTGCTGAGACTGCCCTGTTGAACCTGGTCCAGGGTAATTCTTCCGTTGGCGAGTACGCCGTACAATTCCGTACTCTTGCTTCAGAATTATCCTGGAATAATGAGGCCCTCTGCGCGACCTTTAAAAAAGGCCTATCCAGCAACATTAAAGATGTTCTGGCCGCACGAGAAATCCCTGCTAACCTACATGAACTCATCCATCTTGCCACTCGCATTGACATGCGTTTTTCCGAAAGGCGTCAGGAGCTCCGCCAGGATATGGACTTTGTTCGCACAAGGCGTTTTTTCTCCCCGGCTCCTCTCTCCTCTGGTCCCCTGCAATCCGTTCCTGTGCCTCCCGCCGTGGAGGCTATGCAGGTCGACCGGTCTCGCCTGACACCTCAAGAGAGGACACGACGCCGCATGGAGAATCTCTGCCTGTACTGTGCCAGTACCGAACACTTCCTGAAGGATTGTCCTATCCGTCCTCCCCGCCTGGAAAGACGTACGCTGACTCCGCACAAAGGTGAGACAGTCCTTGATGTCTACTCTGCTTCTCCACGTCTTACTGTGCCTGTGCGGATATCTGCCTCTGCCTTCTCCTTCTCTACTATGGCCTTCTTGGATTCCGGATCTGCAGGAAATTTTATTTTGGCCTCTCTCGTCAACAGGTTCAACATCCCAGTGACCAGTCTCGCCAGACCCCTCTACATCAATTGTGTAAACAATGAAAGATTGGACTGTACCATACGTTTCCGCACGGAGCCCCTTCTAATGTGCATCGGACCTCATCACGAGAAGATTGAATTTTTGGTCCTCCCCAATTGCACTTCCGAAATCCTCCTTGGACTACCCTGGCTTCAACTCCATTCCCCAACCCTGGATTGGTCCACTGGGGAGATCAAGAGTTGGGGGCCCTCTTGTTTCAAGGACTGCCTAAAACCGGTTCCCAGTACCCCTTGCCGTGACTCTGTGGTTCCCCCTGTAACCGGTCTCCCTAAGGCCTATATGGACTTTGCGGATGTTTTTTGCAAAAAACAAGCTGAGACTCTACCTCCTCACAGGCCTTATGATTGTCCTATTGACCTCCTCCCGGGCACTACTCCACCCCGGGGCAGAATCTATCCTCTGTCCGCCCCAGAGACTCTTGCTATGTCGGAGTACATCCAGGAAAATTTAAAAAAAGGCTTTATCCGTAAATCCTCCTCTCCTGCCGGAGCCGGATTTTTCTTTGTGTCCAAAAAAGATGGCTCTCTACGTCCTTGCATTGACTACCGCGGTCTTAATAAAATCACGGTAAAGAACCGCTACCCCCTACCCCTCATCTCTGAACTCTTTGATCGCCTCCAAGGTGCCCACATCTTTACCAAACTGGACTTAAGAGGTGCTTATAATCTCATCCGCATCAAAGAGGGGGATGAATGGAAAACGGCATTTAACACTAGAGATGGACACTTTGAGTATCTGGTCATGCCCTTTGGCCTGTGCAACGCCCCTGCCGTCTTCCAAGACTTTGTTAATGAAATTTTTCGTGATCTCTTATACTCCTGTGTTGTTGTATATCTGGACGATATCCTGATTTTTTCTGCCAATCTAGAAGAACACCGCCAGCATGTCCGTATGGTTCTTCAGAGACTTCGTGACAATCAACTTTATGCCAAGATAGAGAAATGTCTGTTTGAATGCCAATCTCTTCCTTTCCTAGGATACTTGGTCTCTGGCCAAGGACTACAAATGGATCCAGACAAACTCTCTGCCGTCTTAGATTGGCCACGCCCCTCCGGACTCCGTGCTATCCAACGTTTTTTGGGGTTCGCCAATTATTACAGGCAATTTATTCCACATTTTTCTACCGTTGTGGCCCCTATCGTGGCTTTAACCAAAAAAAATGCCAATCCCAAGTCTTGGCCTCCTCAAGCGGAAGACGCCTTTAAACGGCTCAAGTCTGCCTTTTCTTCGGCTCCCGTGCTCTCCAGACCTGACCCATCTAAACCCTTCCTATTGGAGGTTGATGCCTCCTCTGTAGGAGCTGGAGCGGTCCTTCTACAAAAAAATTCTTCCGGGCATGCTGTTACTTGTGGTTTTTTTTCTAGGACCTTCTCTCCGGCGGAGAGGAACTACTCCATCGGGGATCGAGAGCTTCTAGCCATTAAATTAGCACTTGAGGAATGGAGGCATCTGCTGGAGGGATCAAGATTTCCAGTTATTATTTACACCGATCACAAGAACCTCTCCTATCTCCAGTCTGCCCAACGGCTGAATCCTCGCCAGGCCAGGTGGTCTCTGTTCTTTGCCCGATTTAATTTTGAAATTCACTTTCGGCCTGCCGATAAGAACATTAGGGCCGATGCTCTCTCTCGTTCCTCGGATGCCTCGGAAGTTGAACTCTCTCCGCAACACATCATTCCTCCTGACTGCCTGATTTCCACTTCTCCAGCCTCCATCAGGCAAACTCCTCCAGGGAAGACCTTCGTCACTCCACGCCAACGCCTCGGAATCCTCAAATGGGGTCACTCCTCCCATCTCGCAGGCCATGCGGGCATCAAGAAATCTGTGCAACTCATCTCTCGCTTCTGTTGGTGGCCGACTCTGGAGACGGATGTCGTGGACTTTGTGCGAGCCTGCACTGTCTGTGCCCGGGATAAGACTCCTCGCCAGAAGCCCGCTGGTTTTCTTCATCCTCTGCCTGTCCCCGAACAGCCTTGGTCTCTGATTGGTATGGATTTTATTACAGACCTACCCCCATCCCGTGGCAACACTGTTGTTTGGGTGGTCGTTGATCGATTCTCCAAGATGGCACATTTCATCCCTCTTCCTGGTCTTCCTTCAGCGCCTCAGTTGGCTAAACAATTTTTTGTACACATTTTTCGTCTTCACGGGTTGCCCACACAGATAGTCTCGGATAGAGGCGTCCAATTCGTGTCAAAATTCTGGAGGGCTCTCTGTAAACAACTCAAGATTAAATTAAACTTTTCTTCTGCATATCATCCTCAATCCAATGGACAAGTAGAAAGAATTAACCAGGTCTTGGGTGATTATTTACGACATTTTGTTTCCTCCCGCCAGGATGATTGGGCAGATCTTCTACCATGGGCCGAATTCTCGTATAACTTTAGAGTCTCTGAATCTTCCTCCAAATCCCCATTTTTCGTGGTGTACGGCCGTCACCCTCTTCCCCCCCTCCCTACTCCCTTGCCCTCTGGTTTGCCCGCTGTAGATGAAGTGACTCGTGATCTTTCCACCATATGGAAAGAGACCCAAGATTCTCTTTTACAGGCTTCATCTCGCATGAAAAAGTTTGCCGATAAGAAAAGAAGAGCTCCCCCCATTTTTGCTCCCGGAGACAAGGTATGGCTCTCCGCTAAATATGTCCGCTTTCGTGTCCCCAGTTACAAACTGGGTCCACGCTATCTTGGTCCTTTCAAAGTCTTGTGCCAAATTAATCCTGTCTCTTACAAACTTCTTCTTCCTCCTTCTCTCCGTATTCCTAATGCCTTTCATGTCTCTCTTCTTAAATCACTCATCATCAACCGTTTCTCTCCCAAATTAGTTTCTCCCACTCCTGTCTCCGGTTCTTCTGACGTCTTCTCAGTGAAAGAGATACTGGCCTCCAAGACGGTCAGAGGAAAAAGGTTCTTTTTGGTGGATTGGGAGGGCTGTGGACCTGAAGAGAGATCCTGGGAACCTGAGGACAACATCCTAGACAAAAGTCTGCTCCTCAGGTTCCCAGGCTCTAAGAAGAGGGGGAGACCCAAGGGGGGGGGTACTGTTACGCCGAGCGCTCCGGGTCCCCGCTCCTCCCCGGAGCGCTCGCTTCTCTCTCGCTACCGCAGCGCTCCGGGCAGCTCCACTGACCCGGTGCGCTGCGATACCGTCTCCAGCCGGGATGCGATTCGCGATGCGGGTAGCGCCCGCTCGCGATGCGCATCCCGGCTCCCGTACCTGACTCGCTCTCCGTCTGTCCTGTCCCGGCGCGCGCGGCTCCGCTCCCTAGGGCGCGCGCGCGCCGGGTCTCTGCGATTTAAAGGGCCACTGCGCCGCTGATTGGCGCAGTGGTTCCTATTAGTGTGTTCACCTGTGCACTCCCTATTTATACCTCACTTCCCCTTCACTCCCTCGCCGGATCTTGTTGCCATTGTGCCAGTGAAAGCGTTTCCTTGTGTGTTCCTAGCCTGTGTTCCAGACCTCCTGCCGTTGCCCCCGACTACGATCCTTGCTGCCTGCCCCGACCTTCTGCTACGTCCGACCTTGCTTCTGTCTACTCCCTTGTACCGCGCCTATCTTCAGCAGTCAGAGAGGTTGAGCCGTTGCTAGTGGATACGACCTGGTCACTACCGCCGCAGCAAGACCATCCCGCTTTGCGGCGGGCTCTGGTGAAAACCAGTAGTGACTTAGAACCGATCCACTAGCACGGTCCACGCCAATCCCTCTCTGGCACAGAGGATCCACTACCTGCCAGCCGGCATCGTGACAGTACAGCATGACCGCATGTATGACCAACTGCTACTAGATTCAATAATAAGTCCCAATGGTTCGCACCCTACTGATCAGACACAAACCACTTGCCCTTGGTAGAAAAATCCCTGTAATCTGTCTCTGAAATATAAGGAGGAGAGGGTCCTCAGAACCGCGCCGCCCAGAATTGCCACTTACTTCACATGGAATTTTCCTGTGGAAATAAGCGTCGGAAATCAAAGTCCATTCAACTAATGAGCTTTTCCGCCAAAAGAGTTCATGTTTATTTTTCCAGTAATAGCTGGATTCGTTGAAATTCGAGGTGTGAACAGTACCACAGAATCCCATTGAAAACAATGGGAGTCACAATGGAAGACAGCCCAAGTGGATTCAGCTCATAACTTAATTTCCTCAGTATGCATGGGACTTAGTGTGCTAAAGTTTTATCCCCAAGTATCGTTCTGTGACGGCACCTTCATCCATCCAGTATCCTTAATGTTAATAACATATTAAAGAGTAAACAATAAATTCCTTCTTGCCCATTGTTTTTCATAAATATGTCTATACTTTCCTCGCAGAATGAGGCGGGGGCTATTAAACAGCTTGACAAATCTATAGTTAATGAAGGTAAAGAACATAAATAGCAGCCTCAAGTAATCTGCCCTCCCACTCGTCCTGCCAGATCTTGCGTCGAGCACGGCGTACGGCCATACATCATTGTCTGTAATACTGTTTCCCTACTTTTCCATATGGTCCAACCTTAGGGTCACATGCACATAAGTAACTTTGACACTGTAAAAAATTCCGTGACAGAATGAGGGCAATGGATGATGTCATGAACAGAGCAGTCTAAGGGCTGTGACATCATACCTGGGAGCCTCCAGCTGTTGCAAAACTACAACTCCCAGCATGCCCGGACTGCCTTTGGCTGTCCGTGCATGCTGGGAGTTGTAGTTTTGCAACAGCTAGCAGCTCCCAGTTTAAGAAACACTTTAATCTTGTTATTCTGCAGGAACCTGGAAGCAGAATTTTACACTTTTTACTGCATTAACCAGTCTTAATCTACCGCCCCCCAGCTTGTTCAATTAGTGCTGCTAATTTTTATTGGCAAGCATTTGTGTTTTCTACATATATAATCCAATTGCCATCAAACCACACAGAGAGGGAAAAATAACAGGCCCGGAAGGACTCCTTCAAGTTCAGAAAGGCAACCTGTGGGTCTATTAAAAATGCATCAGTTGGAGCCTAATCCTCAATACGAAAGCTGTCAACGGAACAAACTCTGCTATTTTCAGCCGCATTAAATGGAGCAGCCTATTGTCTCCACTGGCTTTTTAAGTTGTATGTTGTATTATGAAATTAAAAAGGTCAGATCTCCTTTCTCTGCGGCTTATTCGAGCTCCTTGTCGCACACCCATCTCCTGGGACTCCGCAGTGCCAGGTAATAAGGAGCCGCACCAAGCCGATGCCAAGACAAGGATCGTATCACGATGTCATTGTATTGTTCTCGGAGTGTTCTCAGAAAAAAGGGCACTTAATGGGTGATGCCAGTGATTGAAAAAGAGAGAAAAAAAAATTGCAAGGGAATGCCAAGTCGCAGCCCTTGATGATACAACAGCTCGGGGAACAATGGGCTCTCGGGGAAACAGAATGATGGAGCAAATAAGCACTAAAAACATTCAACATTGAATTGTTACTAGTGGTTAAACCTGACATATACACAAAAGATCTAAAAAAAAAACAAAAAAAAAAAAAACAAACGGCACAGTAAAAATTATAGCCATGAAAGCAATGGTGATAGCTCCGATGCTTGGAGCAGGCCAAGCCCACCTGTTAGAATTGGGTTGCCCCAGTCAAATGTTTTCGGTGCGGAAATTCTTCTATGTGAAATCAATGAGACTCGTGCGGAAATTCAATCCTATGAACATAGCCTTACACTTGAAGTCATAAGGCGATGTTCACACGGCTAAAAAATGGGTGGAATGTCCGTCAAAAAAATATATGCAGACATTCCACACATTTGAAAGTTCCGGCAGGAGCTTGGACCACTCAAAAACGCATCTCATAGAGGGTAATGCATTTCCAAGTGGAATCCGCAGGAAAAATAGACATATCTATTCTTTCTATGTACACTGTAATCAAACAATTCTACCATGTGCACAGTGCAGCAGAATACTACTGAAATAAATGGGACTTTGCTGCAGTGGAATTTCCAAGCAGAATTCTCACGTGGAATTCGCCTTGGAAATTCTGATGTGTGAACATAGCCTAAAGGTTACATTTAGGGATGAGCAAATCAAATCTGACGAATCCGAATTCGTTATGAATTTCAGGAAACATTCGATTCACAACGAATGCGAATATCACCGCAATACTATAGAGCAAATCGCTTAATTAATCTCCATTTAGTGCGGTCCAGGCTCCAGGGCATCTAAAATGGCGGATCCACATGTGAGGACATGGGGCAAGAAATCCTGGGAAGGCGGGAACAAGGGTAGGCAGGATGACCCTGAATCACATGCAGCATGCAGCCTATCAGCAGCCAGTCACCCCTGTGATGTCACAGCCCTATATAATCGGTAGCAATATTGTGGCCAGTCACTTCAGCCTTTCACTGAAGAGATAGATAGGGACAGACAGTGCTGTGTGTTGCACAGAAAAGCTTTTTTCCAGCAGCGATTCACCTCCTAGTCAAGTCAGCGTTCTGTTGCACAGAGAGGGACAGAGAGAAGTGTGTGTTTCACAGAAAATCATCCTTACTGCATCAATTCACCTCCCAGTCACTGTCTACAGAGTTCTATTACAGAGAGGGACAGAGAGCAGTGTGTTGCACAGAACAGCAGCGATTCATCTCAAGCACAAATCCTGCCTAGAAGCACTGAAGGGAGTGAGATTGAGAATTTTGGGTGTAGTACACAGCGACTGTGTGCTGCAGCACTGGTGTACACCAACTGAAAAGCTAATAGTAGCCAGCCAGTTACAGTGGGCATAGAACTAAAAGCATATTGTCCTCTATTAAATGTAACCTGTGTGTGAACCATTTTGTTCCAGTTAAAGTCTTAACCTCTTAAGGACCCATGACGTATGCATACGTCATGAGTCCCGGTCCTGCGATATAACGCGGGGTCACACGGTGACCCCGCATCATATCGCGGCGGGCCCGGCGTCATAGTGAAGCCGGGACCCGCCTCTAATAGCGCGCGGCACAGCTATTAACCCTTTAGCCGCGCGCTCAAAGCTGAGCCGCGCGGCTAAAAACGAAAGTAAAAGTGCCCGGCTAGCTCAGGGAGCTGTTCGGGATCGCCGCGGTATAATCGCGGCATCCCGAACAGCTGTAGCACAGGAGGAGGTCTTCTTACCTTCTCCTGTGCTGTCCGATCGCCGAATGAATGCTTCAAGCCTGAGATCCAGGCTTGAGCATTCAATCGCCGAAAGCCCTGATTGATCCATTCCTATAGAGATGGATCAATCAGTGTAAAAGATCAGTACATGCAATGTTATAGCCCCCTATAGGAGCTATAATATTGCATTAAAAAAGTGTAAAAAAATCATTAACCCTTTCAATTATCCCTTCCCCTAATAAAAGTTTGAATCACCCGGCATTTCCAAAAATAAAAAAAACATTATGTAAATAATAATAAAAATAAACATATGTGGTATCGCCGCGTGCGGAAATGTCCGAATTATAAAAATATACCACTTTTTAAACCGCTCGTTCAATGGCGTACGCGCAAAAAAATTCCAAAGTCCAAAATAGCGCATTTTTGATCACTTTTTATACCACAAAAAAGTGAATAAAAAGTGATCAAAAATTCTGATCAGAACAAAAATTGTACCGCTAAAAACTTCAGATGACGGCGCAAAAAATGAGTCCTCAAAGTGCCCTGAACACAGAAAAATAAAAAAGTTATAGGGGTCAAAAGATGACCATTTTAAACGTATAAATTTTCCTGCATGTATTCATGATTTTTTTCGGAAGTGATACAAATTCAAACCTATACAAGTAGGGTATCATTTTAACCGTATGGACCTACAGAATAAAGATGAGGTGTAATTTTTGACAAAAAATGTACTGCGTAAAAACAGAAGCCCCCAAAACATACAAAATAGCGTTTTTTCATCAATTTTGTCGCACATTGATTTTTTTTCCCGTTTCACCGTAGATTTTTGGGTAAAATGACTAATGTCATTACAAAGTAGAATTAGTGACGCAAAAATTAAGCCATTATATATAATTTTAGGTGAAAATTTGTAAGAGTTATGATTTTTTAAAGTTAAGGAGGAAAAATTGAAAATGAAAAAACGAAAAAGCCCGGGTCCTTAAGGGGTTAAAGGCCTAGATACTGTGAAAGGCCAGGCAAAAGTACACACCTGCTGGTGTTGGAGACAAATACTGTTTTAAGCTTAAGAGGAGAGGCGTTCAACCTGATAACGACCATGGACATCTATGCTCGTCCAATGGCCGTTACCGGGGTATGACGCAGGCTCCCGACTCGAGCCCGCGTCATAACGGCCGGCCCCCAGCTGATTCTTGTAGCTGGGGGCCGGCGTTAATAGCCAAGATGCGGCGATCGCCACGGCCGGCTATTAACCCTTTAGATCGCCGCTGTCAAAGTTGTCTAAAGGTGCCTGTATCCCATCCCTGGTGTTCCAGTGGGGTGGATCGCCCCCCCGCAGCGCGATCTCGCGGGGGGGGGGGGGGGGGGGGGGGGTTGGGGGGGTCGATCCACTACTGAGGTAGCCTGAGGGCTTACCTCTCCTGCTGCGGCGCAGGTTACATTTTACGTAATGCATATCCTCAATACTTACTTGTGCACACTAACACTTTTACAAAAGAGACCGTTCTTCTGCTTACCTGCCTCAGCTAATATCCTGATCCTGCCACCAGCCTGATGCCAAATTCTCCTTTTTTCACCCACCTTCGTCACCGGGTACTGGTATTGCCACCCACCGCACCACTCTGTCACCGTGTCACTTTCAGGACTCCTGATGCTGCTGCCACCTCCAGGCTGTCTCATTCTGCCACCATATGCTCTCCTCATGCTGATCTCAGCTCCAAGCTGTCTCATACTGTCACCATATGTTCTCCTCATGCTGCTGCCATTTCCCGGCTGTGTCAATCAGCCACTATATGTTCTCCTCGTGCTGCCGCAAACTCCAGGCTGTGTCATTCAGCCCCGCTGTGGTCTCCTCATGCTGCCCCCAACTCCAGGCTGTGTAATTCAGCCACTATATGTTCTCCTCATGCTGCCACCACCTCCACGCTGTATCATTCAGCCGCTATATGTTCTCCTCGTGCTGCCGCCAACTCCAGGCTGTGTCATTCAGCCACTTTATGATTTGCTCATACTGTTGCCAACTCCAGGCTCTGTCACTGTGCCGCCATGAGACATGTGACTCCTTGTTAGATTTGGTCTTTTGTAACCACATTATTTATTCATAAGTAAATGCCAGGGCCCGGGAAATTAAACTTTGGAGTGAAGTATTAAATTTCAAAAAATCGATGTAATCTTTTCAAGACTGAGGCACCTATGGTCGTCGACGTCATATATTAGCTGTGGAATTAGCGATAACAATGAACCATAACTGATTAAATGAAACATTTGCAGTTCTAGAAAGAATAAGACAGTGGGTGGGGGGGGGGGGGTGCTGCGGGTGCTGAGGGGCACCGGCTGGAACAGGTGGTAGCTCATCTCGTGGCAGACCGCCAGTTCAAATGGGTACTCAAAAAATGTAAATAAATTGAAATTAACTTAAATAAAAATTACATAAAAATCGATTTATTCTCTTACATTTTGATGCCATATGTCTCCCTGCTGCCACATCCAGAAGCTCAGTGATTCTAATAGCGATGCCTGTAATGTGCATGTCATACTGAATAACAGCATTATTTATCTAACATAGCAGCACACTCCCTATGTGTGTTAGGACAAAGTGTTCTACACCCCTATTGAGGCTCTCTCTATAGGTCAGAAATAGCCATTTTTTTATAGCGATTCGCCGCAAATAAATTCTGAACAAAACTATTTTTGGGGGAGAATTCGGCGAATTGGCCGAATCAACATTTTAAAAAATTCGCTCATCTCTAGTTACAATGGATGAAGCTGAGGTTGTCTGTTGTTATGAATTTTGCTGGTAGCAGCTTTAGGGCCCATGCACACTATGGAATACACACAGATGATGCTTGCTGCAGAATCCCATTGATCTCATGTAATTCTCCTGCTCAGTTCACAGTACAATGGTTCCGTAGGGGAACTTTTCTAGTGGAATTAGTTTCTGCCTGAAGAATAAACATGTTCAATCTACTGGTGGTATCCGCCAGAGAAGTCCTGCCACTAAGCTTCAGATATTGGGTATTTGCTTGTGTAAATTTTGCAGTTTGAACTGGCCTTAGAGCTTTAGTTAGATCAAAGCCAAGATCACCGCTACTGATATACAGTGGTACCCCGACATACAATCATTTAAAAATATGATGGCCTCTCAAAGGCCATCGTATGTTGAAGGCAGCATCAAGATACGATGCTTCTGTGTGTCGGGGCCATCGCAAAAACGGCTATCCGGCAGCGCTGACTGCTTCAGCTGCTGCGGGATAGCCGTTTGCATGTGCCCCACTGAATGATACTTATATATCCCCGTCGCTCCTGCCCGTCATTTTGCCACTTCTGTGCTGCCGCTGCCCTGCGCCGTCGCCCTCTGTTGTTGTCATCACGTTGCTGCTCACGCCGCCCTGTCGTCCAATAGGGGCGGCGTGAGCTGCAACGTGATAGTGGTGATGGAGAGCGACGGCGCAGGGCAGCAGAGACGTAGTAATACGGCATCAGAGGAGCGGCAAACTGACGGGATGGAGCGGTGGGGACACCACATTCTTCAACATGGTTTCAACAAACGATGGTCCGCCTGGAACCAATTACCATCGTATGTTGAGGGACCACTGTTCATACAAAAAAAATAAGTTTTAAAGTTGCATAAGACTTAATGGATGCAATTTTTTTTTTACCTGTCTACTATAAACATTTTTGTTGCCTTTTTATGCACAGAAAAATATATTATTGAGGAAAAAAGCACCCAAAATTCCACAAATAATAACACAACAAATAGAGGCTTATTTATATATACTGTGCTATCTAATGGTTCCAATTAACACATATAATTTTGGAAGGTTTTAACCTTTCAAGGATATGCGATGAAAACAAATCATTCCTTGTACACCTCTTGGCGGCATGTGCAGACAGAGACAGCTGGTTAATAGTAAAACTGAAATAGAAACATCAAGCCCTGGATGACATGATCTTTAATAAAGGAAACCTTGTACAAATAAATACAAAACCATGCAAAGGAGAAAATTCATGGAGGAAAGGTGTGGTTATAATGATCTGCGTTTAGTATTCATCTCTCTGATCTTGTAATTTTAAAAGCCATCACAAGGTAGAACGATGTACATCATATCCCAACTTTAAGTATGTCCACATTTGAAGAGAGTTTTACTGTTTATATGTAGCTTTAACCTACATTAAACAGAGTAGTCTGTGTGTACATACATTTTATTACTTATCCTGTACTGATCCTGAGTTACATTCTGTATTCTACTCCAGAGCTGTACTCCCTATTCTGCTGGTGAGGTCACTGTGTACATACATTACATTACTTATCCTGTACTGATCCTGAGTTATATCCTGTATTATACCCCAGAGCTGTACTCACTATTCTGCTGGTGAGGTCACTGTGTACATACATTACATTACTTATCCTGTACTGATCCTGAGTTATATCCTGTATTATACTCCAGAACTGTACTCACTATTCTGCTAGTGAGGTCACTGTGTACATACATTATATTACTTATCCTGTACTGATCCTGAGTTACATTCTGTATTCTACTCCAGAGCTGTACTCACTATTCTGCTGGTGAGGTCACTGTGTACATACATTACATTACTTATCCTGTACTGATCCTGAGTTATATCCTGTATTATACCCCAGAGCTGTACTCACTATTCTGCTGGTGAGGTCACTGTGTACATACATTACATTACTTATCCTGTACTGATCCTGAGTTATATCCTGTATTATACTCCAGAACTGTACTCACTATTCTGCTAGTGGGGTCACTGTGTACATACATTACTTTACTTATCCTGTACTGATCCTGAGTTACATTCTGTATTCTACTCCAGAGCTGTACTCCCTATTCTGCTGGTGAGGTCACTGTGTACATACATTACATTACTTATCCTGTACTGATCCTGAGTTATATCCTATATTATACCCCAGAGCTGTACTCACTATTCTGCTGGTGAGGTCACTGTGTACATACATTACATTACTTATCCTGTACTGATCCTGAGTTATATCCTGTATTATACTCCAGAACTGTACTCACTATTCTGCTAGTGGGGTCACTGTGTACATACATTACATTACATTACTTATCCTGTACTGATCCTGAGTTATATCCTGTATTATACTCCAGAGCTGTACTCACTATTCTGCTGGTGAGGTCACTGTGTACATACATTACATTACTTATCCTGTACTGATCCTGAGTTATATCCTGTATTATACTCCAGAGCTGTACTCACTATTCTGCTGGTGAGGTCACTGTGTACAAACATTACATTACTTATCCTGTACTGATCCTGAGTTATATCCTGTATTATACTCCAGAGCTGTACTCACTATTCTGCTGGTGAGGTCACTGTGTACATACATTACATTACTTATCCTGTACTGATCCTGAGTTATATCCTGTATTATACCCCAGAGCTGTACTCACTATTCTGCTGGTGGGGTCACTGTGTACATACATTACTGTTACGCCGAGCGCTCCGGGTCCCCGCTCCTCCCCGGAGCGCTCGCTTCACCTCCTCCGCTGCAGCGCCCCGGTCACGTCCTCTGACCCGGGGCGCTGCGATCCTGCTGCTAGCCGGGATGCGATTCGCGATGCGGGTAGCGCCCGCTCGCGATGCGCACCCCGGCTCTCCTACCTGACTCGCTCCCCGTCTGTTCTGTCCCGGCGCGCGCGGCCCCGCTCCCTAGGGCGCGCGCGCGCCGGGTCTCTGCGATTTAAAGGGCCACTGCGCCGCTGATTGGCGCAGTGGTTCCAATTAGAGTTATCACCTGTGCACTCCCTATATTACCTCACTTCCCTTGCACTCCCTTGCCGGATCTTGTTGCCTTAGTGCCAGTGAAAGCGTTCCTTGTGTGTCCCTTGCCAGTGTTTCCAGACCTTCTGCCGTTGCCCCTGACTACGATCCTTGCTGCCTGCCCCGACCTTCTGCTACGTCCGACCTTGCTTCTGCCTACTCCCTTGTACCGCGCCTATCTTCAGCAGCCAGAGAGGTGAGCCGTTGCTAGTGGATACGACCTGGTCACTACCGCCGCAGCAAGACCATCCCGCTTTGCGGCGGGCTCTGGTGAAAACCAGTAGTGGCTTAGAACCGGTCCACTAGCACGGTCCACGCCAATCCCTCTCTGGCACAGAGGGTCCACTACCTGCCAGCCGGCATCGTGACAATTACATTACTTATCCTGTACTAATTCTCTGTTACATCCTGTATTTTTGGTCCGATGAACAAATAAAGTCTCAGACTATCAGAACTGCTGTACTGTACATGATTAAAGGAATGACTAAGCATAGCAACGCCAAACATTCATCAGCAGAACATCATTCCTGAACACCTTGTTACCAGAAGATTTCCCTCATGCATTCAGTGATGAACCCTGGGTACTATGAGCGACCAAATTAAAAGATTCCTGGTAATGGGCAATGTTTCCGAAGTGTTTGGCTTCACATGTTCTAGTTTTTCGGTTCATTGAGAAGTGATTAGTGTGAGCCGTGCCTGTGTCTGAGGCCCCATGTGGTCATACGATTAGAATGCAAATGCTGAAGTGATGAGTGAGGCCAGTGGTGACAGACATGTCTCTCACACTTCTCAAGTCCCCCCAACCTTATAAATATATATATCCCACTAGTATCTGGGGGGAAAAAACCAAGAGGGGTCCACAGCTGTGTTTCTGATGCTGTATAGGCTAATATGTTAAATTTAAGGGGGTTCAGATAGAGTTAAATATTGTTTAAAAGCCTCTTCATATTGGACAATAACTACCAGCTAGATAGGTGTTTTGACAATAAGCTAATCACAAAGTGTCCTCTTGCCAGGACCTCTAGAGACCATCTAGAGATCATATATGTGGGACGGCCTAGTAGTAAGGGTTTAATTTCCCTACAGCGCCCCCTCATGTGAAATGAAGCATTACACTGTGTCCAATCACACCAATAGGCTGTGTGTATAATCCAGGACAGGACAGGTTTTCCAATGCCAAAGGCTGAGAGGAAAGGAGCCAAAATAGGGAACCCTTTTTTACTCAGAATTCCCTGATCTGATATAGGAAAATCGGTTTAAACAACCCCTTTAAAAGGTTTCTCTTCCCTAACTTCAGTAATTAGAGTTGTAATATTACGACTTAAGCAGGAAAACAGAGACAAGTGAAAACTTAGCCAGAGAGTCACACAGAAGCTTAGAGTGCTCAGCAGCACAAAGTATTTCAGCAGCAGTGATCTCGAATTTAGTGCAAGCTGAAGTGGTCATGAATTTATCAACTGCAAGTTTTTTTTTTTTTTTTATTCATCGCAAAATTTTAGTGCAGCAGAATCCCACTGAAAAATAAATGGGAGGCTGCTGCATCGGAACTTATTTCCGAGCGAGAATTTTTCCACTTGGAAATTCCGTAAGGTGAACCCAGCCTCCGAAAATGTGCACAAAAGCCCTGCAACCATTTAATAAATTTGGCGCGTGTACGCATTAGCACCACATAAAATAAAATAAATTTACCTACAACATTGATAAATTCCACCAGAGCATTTATAGGTATAACATAGTGTAAGGGCAGGGTCAGAAAAGGGGTGTGCTGTATTTGTGTGACGTAAAAATAATTAAATTATGGAAGCTATAAGGGCCTTTGGCAGTATTAAGATTTAAGGAGATTTGATGGTAGTTGATAGACTAAGTATGGCACAGTGGAAGAGCAAAGTGTCCACAGCAGAACAGAGTATTTAGGAGAACTGTGGGGAGAAATCATGGTAGGTCATAGACTGAATATCACATAAAGGAAGGGGCAGGGACCCTGGCAACACAGAGCATTTCAGGAGAGGTATGTGTTGTTCTTGTGAAAGGGAGGGGGCAAAATATATGGCTGCTCACTCCTGTCTTCTTCCTCTCTGGATAGGGCGCAGTGATTTATAAACATTTTTTTATTCCTCTTCCTACAACAACCAGACTTTCTCAGGGGGGACCTGGGCGATTAATGAGAGATGCAGAAGCAGGGCCTGTCTGATAGAAACCTTTAAAAATGTTCCCATCCAGATGTGAAACTTTGACGGGCTGGATGTGGTCTGGTAATGCCGAGCCAGGTGGCAAATGTAGCTGGCGGATTCCTCCCTCTAATGTGACGCCAAGTGGCAACCTTATTAGTGCTGGAGGCATGCGAGGCCTGTGAATGAAGTATGATGAACACAAGTTTTTTTTTTTATCTCGCCATTCCACCCAAACAACTCACAGCTATTTGGAGTCGGAGGAATTTAAAGAGTATCGCTGTGACCTTGCATGACAAGCCATGAAGACGTAATTGCGAAAGTTCTCATCACTGCGCCTATAAACCGCATCCCAATCTGCAAATAATCCCTTCTTCCTTTGCATGGCTGCAGATCGTCATGACCCGGAGCCAAACATTCTTCTTTGACTATGCCATTTTCTCCATAGCCTGAACCTTCACTGCCCTTGTTGTTATATGAGTCGATTCCCGCACGCCTTGGGCGCGTCTACAACAACCTTTACCGCTGGTTGACTTGTTTTCGGTCCCTAGGACTCACAATGAAGTTCTGCCAAGTGTAAAGTTGTTGTGCTGTACACAGAGACTTGCCAGGACATGGGGCAGCAGGGCCCCAAGTTTAACACATTTACAAACAGCATACTAGTTAATTTCAGAGAGTGTCTTAAACTGGTGAGATAAAGTCAGAAAAGCCATGGTAAACATGAAATTGCCCATTGAGAGCAACTCCGCTTGCTCTCAATGGGCACACATTTGATTCAAATTATTTTTAAATTAAAATAACATTTTATCTGATTATTTAATCATCAAAAGTAGATTTTATAGGCACACAAAAATAAGCTGATCACAAGGTGACCATGATCAGCTGCTATCTGTAGGGAAAGCAAGTGAAGTGTTCCAGTTCCCTACAGCACCCCAACAGGGGGAAATAAACATTACACTGTTCTCCCTAATAGCAATGGGATCTCCATGCAATTCATGAACATGTATGGTCTTACAGAGCATCCAAAACAAGTGACACTACAAAAGTGGTTCCCCCCGTGTTTTTCTCAGATATTCATTCTGTTAAGAAAGTCATACTCTGGCTTAAAGTTATTTTTTTTTTCTTATATAGTGAATCGGCTATTATTAAAAAAATATAGGAAAGCTTCTTGTGTATTTCTTGCGCTTACCTTTTTAGCTGATGTTGCAGGCATAAGTTTTCAGCCATACTGGATGAAATTTTGAACATAAGTGCCCATTTATTCACCTTCACCATAGCCCAGAGAAACAAATTCATGTGTTTTGTTTGGTGACTTAAGTAGTGCCAACTGTTGTATCTCTCTGATTGATGAATTTTAGATATTTTCATCAGCCGAAATTGATATGACCTATTATGACCACTGAGGTGTTTTGTGAAGATGTGAAGTCTTTAGGTTGTGCTCACGTAAAATTTTTGCTGCATTTTCACACATTTTTACTGCACTGCGGCTGTTTTTTGCTATGATTTTCAAAAAGTTTTTACTGTGATTTGCCCATTTGTGGTAAAACAGCACAGTTAAAAATAAACTTATATCTCATCATATGCACCGTGCAAAGGAGAATAAATATCACTGGAGCACTGCATTAAAAAATAACTTTATTTCAGGATAAAAATGTGCCCTCAGTGGTCCAAAAACTCATATGTGATTACAAAGAAACACAGAAAGATAAAAGATACCTGGATAGATCTTCTACAAATATAGGGAGAAACAGATTGAGATGATCATAGAAAAGCAGTAGAAGTCCAAATACAGGTATAGAAAACTGCGCTCAACTACACAGAGACCTGATTACAAAAATACCTCTGAGTAATGTAAAACAAATCACCCCGAATAGTGTGGAGGGGTATTTCCCTTCAACTTGTGTTTATACATGTTTTTAAAGTGTTTTTAAATTGCATAATAAAGTTTGTATAATTATTTATAGCTTGTTTGTCAACTTTTATCTCTATTTTGTAGCAATCTGTATTTTTTGCCTGTCCACTTGTTTCTCTGGAGCTGCAATAAAATACACAACCTGTGGGCAGGTGTGGCGCTGTTTTTAGAAGAAAGCAGCCATGTTTCTTTAATCCCTATGACTAAAACAAACATTTAATGGGTTGTAAACTTTCACTGACGCCTTTGCAGGCGTTTCTTTTGACCTACTTAGTGTTTATTTCAGCTGAAGCCAAATGCTCCATGCACTGTATCTACTTATTCTGGAACGTCACAAGCCTTTAATGAACGATCATCACATAAACATTTAACTAGTGACCATAAAATTCTGGGATGCCAATAACAAGCCGAGCAACAAAAGGGAAATAGTTGTGTTTGCAATTACGGAGAGAGGAAATTTTTATCAAGGTAATGAGGGGCAGACGGTTCCCCTATTGATGTGGAGAAGGTTGGTTTATGGGCAGCGCTTAGTCACAAAGCCCAGCTTCCAATAAACAGAAAGGTTGACTCACAGAGGAGGACTGAGGACAAGATGGAGGTCGTCTGACTCAGTGACGCACTTCTCCACGTGAAAGATCGAAAACAAAGTTAAAGTGAGCTTGGAGTATTTTCCTAACAAATATAAAATCTAAACGAATATAGATCTAAATTATATCTGGAAATCACCAGCACTGGAATGGATTGAATGGAGTATATATCTCTAGCTGCAGCAAAACCAAGTCAGCACATGTCCCCGTATGTTGTGCAATAAGTGGAGATACAAAATATATAAATTAGTGGTATGCGCTACTGGAGAGCTGCATCCATTCAAAAGACCTGTGGTTTTTAATCAGGGTGCCTACAGTTGTTGCATTAGTTGCAGATTGCTCTCTCCACCCCTTGAAGCAGACAGGCTCCCTGTCATCAGCTGACTAGTGATGTCAGGTCTCGGACGCATTGCAACCTGGGAATAATCTGAGACAACAGTCATTTTGTATGCTGTTAAAAATAAATATTGGGGTGAAAATCACAGAAGAATTGTGAGAAAACCGTCACACACAGGTACAGACACTATATTATGAACTACACTAACTTTACAGCCCCTGTAGCATAGTCAAATAAAAAAAAATTCCTGGAATACCCCTTTAAAGTAAAATAACACATCATGCCCCTCACGATTTTATATGACTAGTAGTTTGTTGGAAATAATCCCTTACCTAAGTTTTCCCTGGCTGCCATAGTTTAAAAGAAGAAAGTAGAACAAGCAGGGACTATGAGGTATGGTTGACCATGTGACTACATGATGGCTCCTTGCAATAGTACTTTCTGAAACTATATAAGAAAGGAAGAATAGCCATTGTTGAGGCACGATTCCATTAGAAAATGATGTTAGTAAGATTTTTCAAAAAATTTCCATGTACAGACAGAGTAGCATACGTCACCAATAGTGTGTGTGTGTGTGTGTGTGTGTGTGGGTGGGTGTGTGTGTGGGTGGGTGGGTGGGTGTGTGCGCGTGTGTATATATATATATATAGATGCAAATCAAAAAATGTTGCAGTATCTAGAGAAGTTTTCGGGATTACTCCCTTTATCAAGTCCAAAGTAAATCTAAGCTCACAAGCAGAAGACACAGGCTACATCTCACAGATATGCAGGGGTTAAGACAATAGATGAGTCCATGGCCTATCTTAGTGTGAATTCTCTACATCTATTGTCTTAACCCCTGCATATCTGTGAGATGTAGCCTGTGTCTTCTGCTTGTGAGCTTAGATTTGCTTTGGACTTGATAAAGGGAGGAATCCCGAAAGCTTCTCTACAAAATTCTGTTAGTCCAATAAAAAAGGTTATTACAAGATACTGCAACAATTTTTGATTTGCATCTGCATCACTGGACTAATACGGCAACTCAAAATTTACAATATATATATATATATACACACACACAGTCTTGGCCGTAAATGTTGGCACTCCTGAAATGTTTCTATAAAATGAAGTATTTCTCACAGGAAAGGATTGCAGTAACACATGTTTTGCTATACACATGTTTATTCCCTTTGTGTGTATTGGAACTAAACCAAAAAGGGAGGAAAAAAAGCAAATTGGACATAATGTCATCAAACTCCAAAAATGGCCTGGACAAAATTATTGGCACCTTAACTTAATATTTGGTTGCACACCCTTTGGAAAAAATAAGTGAAATCAGTGTCTTCCTATAACCATCAATAAGCTTCTTACACCTCTCAGCCGGAATGTTGGACCACTCTTCCTTTACAAACTGCTCCAGGTCTCTCTTATTGGAAGGCGCCTTTTCCCAACAGTAATTTTATATCTCTCCACAGGTGATCAATGGGATTTAGATCTGGACTCATTGCTGCCACTTCAGAACTCTCCAGCGCTTTGTTGCCATCTATTTCTGGGGGATTTTTGACGTATGTTTGGGGTAATTGTCCTGCTGGAAGACCCAAGATCTGAGATGCAAACCCAGCTTTCTGACACTGGGCTGACCCAAAATCCGTTGGTAATCCTCAGATTTCATGATGTCTTGTACACATTCAAGGCCCCCAGTGCCAGAGGCAGCAAAACAACCCCAAAACATCATTGACCTCCACCATATGTCACTGTAGGTACTGTGTTCTTTTCTTTGTAGGCCTCATTCCGTTTTCGGTAAACAGTAGAATGATGTGCTTTACCAAAAAGCTCTATCTTGGTCTCATCTGTCCACAAGACGTTTTCCCAGAAGGATTTTGGTTACTCAAGTTAATTTTGGCAAAATGTAGTCTTGCTTTTTTATGTCTCTGTGCCAGCAGCGGGGTCCTCCTGGGTCTCCTCCATAGTGGGGTCCTCCTGGGTCTCCTCCATAGTGGGGTCCTCCTGGGTCTCCTGCCATAGCGTTTCATTTAAATGTCGACTGAGTTCGCACTTACACTGAAGCTCTCTGAGCCTGCAGGACAGCTTGAATATCTTTGGAACTTGTTTGGGGCTGCTTATCCACCATTCGGACTATCCTGCGTTGACACCTTTCATCAATTTTTCTTTTCCGTCCATGCCCATGGAGATTAGCTACAGTGCCATACTTGATAATGTTGCGCACTGTGAACAAAGGCAAATCAAGACCTTTGCAGATGGACTTGTAGCCTTGAGATTGTTGATATTTTCCCACAATGTTGGTTCCTGAATCCTCAGACAGTTCTCTTCTCCTCTTTCTGTTGTCCATGCTTAGTGTGGCCCACACAGACACAAAATGCAAAGACTAAGTGAACTTCTCTCCTTTTTATCTGCTTTCAGGTGTGATTTTTATATTGCCCACACCTGTTACTTGCCCCAGGTGAGTTTAAAGGAGCATCACGTGCTTAAAACAATCTTGTTTATCCACAATTTTGAAAGGGTGTCAAAAATTTTGTCCAGCGCATTTTTGGAGTTTGGTGACATTATGTCCAATTAGGGATCGATCGATATTGATTTTTTAGGGCCGATACCGATAATCTGTGGACTTTCCGGCCGATAGCTGATAACTTATACCGATATTCCGGTGTAAGTTATCTGCTATTTCAACACTCCCCCCCCAGCCCTACAGAAGCCGCTGCAGATCAATGATTTAAAGCGGATGACTGTATATAGCCCTAAATCTCAATATTTTTCAAATTTATTTCAAAAGAAAAGTAGCAAGACACATTGTTTTACATAAATGCATCGCATGCACAGCAAGTCCTTAAAGGGGTTATCCAGCATTAGAAAAACAGAGCTGATTTCCTTAAAACAAAAACTGACCCTAATTTGTCTACAGGGTATGTGTGGTTTTGCAGCTCGGTCCCACTGAAGTGAAAGGAGCCAAGTTGTAATACCGCACACAACCTGAGGAGAGGTGTGGTGCTGTTTTTGGAAGAAATCAGCTCTGTTTGCTAAACCTGAAGAACCCATTTAATATATTGTTTAAATGATTTGTAAGATTCAAGATAAAGTGTATATATTAATAAGTAATTGTTCTCTGTGCAATTCTCTTTATGTAAAAGGATTGAATTGTACTAAGTTACAGATATAGTATCAAGGCCGGCTCAGCCTATAGGCAAAACAGGCAGCCATCTAGATCACCCTCTAGATGGGGGCACCGCTCTTTTAGCTGCAATAAAGTGAGCCAGCATCCGAAGTGCCTGCCCATCAAGTAAAACCCTGCCACGCTTCCTCCACCCCACCCGTACTATAATAATCAGCATTTTCACCCTGCTGGAGGAGCGCTGCACCATTTTCAAGCCAGACAGGGGTGATCATTAAGCTCAGATATGTCCAGCATCACGCACGCCTCCATACATTGGGAGAAGCCAATGAGCGGGGTCAAGGGGAGGCAAAATTAGCTCTTGCCTAGGGTGGCAAAAATCCTTGCACCAGGCCTGTATACTATGGGGTTTACAAAGTCCATCTTGTCCTCCTTCCAAGTACCATCCACTCCCTTCTTAGCAATTAGAGCTCCCCATGTACTATACACACTACCTACTCATGATTCTCCCCCCCCCATGTACTATCCATAGTCCTCACACATACTGCCCACAGGCTAGAGAACCCTAGGTAGTATTCACAGGTTCCCAAATAATATCAACAGCCCCCCATGTGCACAGTCTACCCCTGCACCCTACGTAACATTCACAGCCACTACATGTACTGTCCACAGGTCTGTCACAACCCTCTATGTGTGGTATCCAAAGCACCCCCCCCCCCCTCACACACACACACACACACATATAGTATCCATAGTCCAGTCCCCTACAGCCCTCTTATGCAGAATCCACAGCCCACCATGTACTGTCCACAGTCCCCCATGTAGGATCTACAGGCCCTGTCCTGAATAAAACATTTAGGGTAGGGTAACACGTGCCGTATTTTGTTGCTGCATATCTTCCTACCAATTGAAGTCAATGGGTAGGAAAATACGCAGCAGCAAATATGCAGCAAAATACGGCACATGTGACCCTACCTTTAAAGAGCTCAAAAAAGCAGTATTCGGAACAAGTCGAGACTGGGCCAAACCATGTCCAAGGAGGGCAATGCATCCTGTGGCATTTATTCCCCAAGGACACAAAATGCTCTGTATACACAGTCTACGTACCCATCCGACACAGTAAATCTGACGAGACCCAACAGACTGCATGGCTACAGGGTACAACAGAAGGTTCACTATACACCTGTTAGGTAACAGAACCCACGAGACAAGTCATTGGATCAGAGGTCATCCTGGCGATTTCAGTGCAAGGCCTGAGAAAACCTACCAGCAGAGAGGTCTTTGTTCAGGGACCCACCAGAAAAATCACTGGCTTCCTGGTGGGCCAATCCTGGAAATTGAATTTACCATTCAAACAAAAATCTAATTTGTGCGACAATGAGAGAGAGAATTTTTCAAACTATTTTGATTAATATTCAGATATGACGTGAACAGACCCTGACATAGGAAAAAACACAAAAGGAATTGCTAGGACCAAAATAGTTCATAGCAAGGTTTTGGGTTCATATATAAGACCATGTTACAGATCTGTGTTTTATGCACGCATATAGCACCCATAGATACTTACTATACACGCTTGCTTCCTATGTATTTTGTCTAGGATTTTCCTGTTTTACAGCCTGGTAACCCTACCCCACTGGATGCATCTATCAAGTGAAAGGATTTGTGAGGCCCCTGCGATGGTTTATTGAATATTCTCTTACTCTTTCGTTTGTTTTGACGGAGCACGGTTCTCACAAGAGACAAATATTTACATTCAGAGATGTGTCACTTTTGGCAGGGTACGAGAAAAAGAAAAAAAAAAACCTTCCTCATTTTTACTTCAGCGAGGAAATGATTTGTTTTCTTGTCTGCTTGACCCAGCACAGGACAAAGCACCTTGCAAATATCAGCCACTTGACAAGAAAAGAGCAAGCGGCCAAGCATTGAGCAGACGGGATTCAGGGAAGCTGGTGAGAATCTCGCTTATATAAACCAAGGGTTTGTTTGGGAGTGACATCATGGTAATGACATCATACCTGCTATTACATAAGCTTAACCCCTAAGCTACCGTCACTCTGGCACTGGCAACGTTTGCAAATCCATTCTCGACTAATGATAACAGATTGAGAAATTATTTTTTAACTTTAAGTTAAAGACATTATAGCTTTATTTAATTTTCTAATTTGTTAAAGTGGGAGCAATCATGCCTAAAGCTGGAGCTCAGGTGCTCAGTGACACCCCCTGACGGGGCAATACACTTGTTATTGCAAATGTAGAGAAGAAAGGAACTTTACTACTTACCGTTCTGTTCTTCAAGTTCATTTCCAATATCGTATCCCATCTGCTTCTGACGGGCGATGATCGATGAGAGAGCATCCAGGCCAGCATCTTGTTCTGAAGATAGAAATAATAGAGGTAAATTTAATAAATGAGAGATTGGAACATGCAGATCATAGGAGAAGCCATTCTGTAACCCTCCAAATGGAAATCATTATAAAGGGGATCTCCTCATTTGAGAAGTCTACTGAAAATTAGGTAATCACACTGTGTTGTACTTCTGGGGACTCCGGCAATCATCTGTAATCTGTGGTAAAGCCAAATGCAAATGTTCAGTTTCCCTGCAGCGGCAACACAGGTCAAATGACGCATTACATTGTCCTATAGAAGTTAATGGGCTTCCCCTGTATAGATGTACTAGGTAATCCAGACAGAGGGTTTTGCTTTATAGCTGCTTTCAAGGTAGGACTCAGGGAGCTTAGAAGTCCTTCACATGGTATTTATAGTGGGGTTATCCCAAAAATACAACTTGGCAACTATAGGATAGGTGATAAGTAGCTGATAATAATGTGACTTTTCTGACCCACAGTGATCATTTAAATGGTGGTCCTACGTCTCCCAAGTAAAGGTACTGGTGATGAGCATGTACCCTGCTGCTCCGTCACTCGCTACAGGACTGCTGGAGATAGCCGAGTACAGCAAGTGAGAAGGACAGTAGCGCACATAATTGAGCGCTGCTCCACTCACTCAGGGGACCACATTCTCATGAATAAGTCAAACCCCTTCAGCCCAATCTGATATCAGGTGTGCATGCCGGGCGCAAAAGTTTCCAAAGCGACTGCCACCTGTCCTATTCTAATAAAAACACGCACGACACTGGCATGTGGTTCCATCTATTCATGCTCAGGTCAGGTAAAAGAGAGAGACGCTGGACAACATAGGCACTGTACCACCCCATTAAGTTGATGCATATCACTAGGTAAACATGAAAATACTTTTCTGGTCTTGCATTGATCTTGAATGACAGTGTGACTTGAATCACATCCAGAGCTCCATTCCATCTGATCACAAGCATACATCTCGCTGCTGCCACCTGGTGGACCAATGTTTGTAAAGAGCACTGTATGACATGCAAAAAATTACATGAAGCACAATACCTTCTGGGTGTGACTGGAGCATGATGTAACAGATCAATACAAGAGTGTAACACAGTGTGGTGGATTATATGTATTTACAAAGTAAAGATTTTTCATGCTGCAAACTTTGCAACGCAAGTTTAGTGTCCCTGTACTGAAGTCCTTCTTGTTGAATCACCAGGTTTACAGCACAAAAAGGGTTATAATGGATCAAGCAGACAGTGATTCCTATAGTCTTAATCTGGGACAGCTCTGAGGCTTCCAGACACCACAAAGGTATTGCGGTGTCTGTGTACAGAGGCCCAGATGTGCCAGAATTGCCTTTTCTCTGTATTAGAAAACACTGAGGCATTATTATCCCCTCCTTTTCTTCAGTTTCGGTGCCTCACTACATAAAAGCCGGGGGCTGCTATGGGATCTCAAGAATCCAGGAGGGTCATGGATGAAGAATAAAAACCAATACAATAATACATTACAATCTATCCATACACTAAGAAATTCCCTAATATATTATTCTCTGTGTCTCTCGTCCACCAATAGCAGTCTTACGCCCCAGGACCTCCAGCAGCGAGCAGCACTTGGAGGAGTCAAGTGACGGGACGTTTGGGGATTTTGTATGTCGATTTTTAGAAACATTTTAATGCTGCCAGGACGTGTAATCTTGTCGATCTGACAGCTTTGTTCTTTGAAATCAAAACCCAGAAAACGTTTGCAACAAATTAGGTCTAATTTTCTGTATTGGTACAATATGAGCGTTCTTACTCAGAACAAATCGTCTGATAATTGAGGTGGACAGGACCAAAAACAGGGTGTTGGTGATCGCTGCTTTTCCTCGCCGGCTGCTGCGGAGTGAGAAACTAAATTGTCATAGATATGGCACGGGCTGGCGTTCTGAGCAATTCCACAGAGAGCATTACACATGGATACAATCAGCACCCACGTAATATAGGAGAAGAAACGCCGAATTCATCTGGTTCTGGTTCCTATCAGGGACAGGAGATATAACAGGAGAAGAGGGGAGCACAAAACTGCTTGGGGTGCAGTGGTGCGATTTTCACTTCTTCAGTCACCCATATTGTTATCTGTCTACCTTTGTATGCAACACAATGGCCCTGATTTATTAAAGTACAACAGACTTTTTTTCTCGGTTTATGCGCCTAAATTTTTGTCGCACTATCCGTGCGACTATTTCTGCACCCAAATTTTACGCCGCACAACCTACACTTAACTCTGAAATGGGCGTGGTTAAATCCATAAATGGGCGGGTTCCCAACAAAAAGCTGAAAACACTCGGAGTAAAGTGGTCCCTCAAGTTACAATATTAATCGGTTCCAGGGTGACCATTGTATGTTGAGACCATAACTCTATGGAAACCTGGTAATTGGTTCCAGGACGACCATTGTATGTTGAGACCATAACTCTATGAAAACCTGGTAATTGGTTCTGAACCCCCAAAATGTCATCCAAAATATGAAAAAGTGAGGATTAAAGAAAAATAAGTAGATAAATAATATATATAAAGCAAATCCTTATATATAAAAGTAATAAAGATCTGCTGGAAGCTGTAAATCACTGTCTATGTCAGTGTTTCCCAACCAGGGTGCCTCCAGCTGTTGCAAAACTACAACTCACAGCATGTCCGGACAGCCGTTGGGAAACAATGGTTTATGTAGAGGACAGGAGCTTCTTCAGGGTCCTATACAGTACACACAGGGCCCCAAATGGAGCCGCCCTTACTTGGTGTCCAAAGGAGCAGCTAACCCTGGCACAGGTAAGAAGTAGTACAGAACTTGTAGTTCCTCCCTGTACTGTAGGGGGCGCTACCAGACAGCCAGTCAGTGTATGCACTTCAGAAATTGAGGTGACTTACCAGTAAAATGCCCATTCCGATTGGTCAGTTCGTCCAGTTGTGGCACATTTCACAGATCTTGACTGTCCGTACATTGTATGTTGAGTCTGGTTTCAAGTTACAATGGTCCAGAAAAAAACATTGTATGTTGAAACTATTGTATGTTGAGGCCATTGTAAGTGGAGGGATCACTGTACTTCAAAAATCACTCCAGAAAAAGCATGAGTTTGGCTCACAGAATAACCCACAGCCAAGAGGACGACAAAAAATGGAGCAATTTGTAACAAGGGACTGTTTACCATTGTGGTGTGTGTTAAAGTAACTTGTTTTCTAACCTGAAAACATTTTGTACAGGTCAACACTTTTATGAATAAAATATTGAATGTTTTTGGGATAGTTAAATGTTAACAAAAAAAATAAAAAAAAAAATTTTTAAACACATTTGCAATTTTAGGTTTAAATCAATTTAACACCCAAGCTGATAAACAAGGAGAATTGTTGTAATGTTTGAAAAATTATAACACATGAATACTTTTGATTTGAAGTCTAAACCATTTTCACTTACACAACTAATTTCTTTAGCTCGGAGTTTGTGCGACACAATTGACTAGTGCAACAGAAAAAAAAAATGGAAATGTGCGACAGAATAGTAAATAAGCCTGAAAAAAAAAAAGACGAGTGATCTTGAAATCACTCCAGAATAAACACTCCACTCTTAGTAAATCAGGGCCAATGACTCCATCTCAGTTGTGACAGCGCATGACTTACAATCCTTCTTGTTCCTGCACCTTTTCTTCTTGACTATTTATCTCACATCTTTTTATTCTAACGCTGCATTATTACTGTGCAATCTTCTTTTTTGCCCCGTCATCTTGATGGCAACAGGTCTGTGTGACATGTAGAGCGGTTTATTATACGGCAGCAGATGGCGGGGACTACATCAGCACTGTAGGCTGAAGGCATGTACATGGAGCACGCTGTAGGTAACTAAGTTCCATAGACAATAAAATACACTAAAGCTGGCTATAGTTACAGTATGGACAAGCAGTTTGATGCCAACTTTACATCACCAAGTGGCAGATGGAGGGCTGTAAAGCCACCGCCACTTAATTCTGGAGCAAAAGAGACGTGTTCTGTGGAGTGAAAGATCACACTTCTGTATCTGGCGTCTGATGGATGAGTCTGGTTTTGGTGACTGCCAGGAGAACATTACTGGCCTGTAAAGATTGGTGCAGGAGGGATAATCCTCAGGGGTTGGTTTAGGCCTTTTAGTTGCCGTGAAGGAAAATCCTAATACTTTAGTGCCAAGACCTGGTGGACAATTGTTGCTTTCAACTTTTTGGGAATGACTGCACCTCGGTAACAGGAAGGTCCACAAAGACATGGTTGGGTGGGTTTAGTGTGGGAGAACCTGAAAGAGCCCTAACTACAACCCCATCCAACAGCTGTAAAGGGGTTCTCCGGTGCTTAGACATCTTAACCCCTATCCAAAATATAGGGGATAAGATGCCTGATTGCGGGAGTCCCGCCGCTGGGGACCCCCATGATCTTGCACGCTGCACCCCGTTTGTAATCTGTCCCCGGAGTGTGTTCGCTCCGGGTCTGATTACTGACGACCACAGGGCCGGTGGCGTGTGACGTCACGCCTCTGCCCCCGTGTGACGTCACGCTCCACCCCTCAATGCAAGCCTACGGGAGGCAGCGTGATAGCTGTCACGCACCCTCCCATAGGCTTGCATTGGGGGGCGTAGCGTGACGTCACACGGGGTGGAGGTGTGACGTCACACGCCGCCGGCCCTGTGGTCGTCGGTAATCAGACCCGGAGCGAACACGCTCCAGGGACTGATTAAAAACGGGGTGCCGCGTGCAAGATAATGGGGGTCCCCAGCGATCAGGCATCTTATCCCCTATCCTTTGCATAGGGTATAAGATGTCTAAGCACCGCAGAACCCCTTTAAGATAAACTAGAATGTAGATTGTAAGCCAAGCCCTCTCATTCAACCTCAGTGCCTGACTTTACAAAATGCTTGTCTGGATGAACGGGTAAAAACTTCCAAATTCCTGTAGTAAGTCTTTTAGGAAGAGTTGAAGCTATTATAACCGCAAGAGGAGGGGACAAGTCTATATTAATTCCTAGAAATTTTAAATGGAGTGTCCTAAAAGGGTTTAGAATGTGTCCATGTAGTGTACGTTAGACATATGACAATGTATAAAGGAGAAGGTGACGTATCCTAAACATCTTTCACTGGAGAAAATGTTTTCACATACACCTTGTCCCCCAGACAGCTACCTTATGTACATGGGCACCTTACAGGGAGTCTAGGATAGGTTACCTGCTATAACCCGCTGCTGTTGTTGTCTCAACTCTCCAACCCCGAGGCCTCGTGTCTCCTCTGGTTCCTCCATCACCCATGGATTGTACTGAGACGATCCTGCTGCTCCGCCAGTCATCAGACTCGACCTGGTTACAGATAAATAGAGAAATTAATGCAATGGTGAAGTGCAACCTACAATCCCATGGCAAGTTGACCATCTAGTCTGGCATTTGCATTGTCAATGGTAAGATAAGACGATGGAGGGGTCCGACCTTGCACTTGTTAATCTTGACATGTTAGCGCCATAGTAGACCGTAAGTACATATATGTCAGCACCAATGCACGTATCCAAGACGTCACATTATTACCTCTAAAGGGTAGCGTCACGTGAAGTGTATCCGCAGCTTATCTGACACTGCGTATTTCACCTTTAAAATAAATTGCGAGTGACAGCAAAATCTATGCAACTATATATCCGCATTATAATATTTTATTGAACTTAGTAGGTAGCATGCTGCGGGTGTGACTCTTTTTATTAACTCAAAGAAAACACGAACAGCGTATGAGGTGCAAGGAGAAGAAACGCAGCATCAAATATCCTGATGAACAATATAGAAGGTTTGTATTTCACACACCAAAACTCGCTGGATGGCCAATAAGAGTTGGCGGTGTATTTGCATTTGTCAAATAAGCAGCGGATGCATAACGTGTGACCCTACCCTAAGGGTGTATTCACATGTACTGCATCCACCACCGATTTCATGCCGCGGAAAATCCGCTGCAGACTCGGCTACCTATTCTCAACGGGTCTGAAGAAAATCCGCAAGTATACCACTATTGCTGGCGGATGCCGTATCTGTGAATGTACTCTTAGGCTATATACAGACGGAGGAATTATTGCGTTCTCAAAACACAATATTCCCTATTGACTTCAATGGGATTCCGCCGTGGAATTCAGCAAAATAAAAGACTGGCCTTATATTTTTGCGGAAAACGTTCTTTCCGAAGCAGAATGTCCGCTGCACAAATTCCGCTGTGTGAACGGGACGGCGGAATCCCACTGAACATAACCTTAGGGTCTATTCACACAGCAGAATTTCGACTTGCGGAATCCCGCCTCAAATTAAAGCCCACAGACTTCTATGGGATTCCGCAAGTGGAAATTCAGAAGTGTGAATGGGAGTGCGGAATCCCATAGAAGTCTATGGGCTTTAATTTGAGGCGGAATTCCCAAAGCGGAAATTCTGCCGTGTGAATAGACCCTTAGTGTCTTCAGAAGCCACCCCAATATAGAGCCGATAAGTGCATAAGCAGTCATGTGTATGTGTGTGTATACAGATGATGCTTCCGAATGGGTTATAATGGAGTATCATACATCCTACACTATCGAAATATATAATCCAATACATCATTACGCTATGCAACTATTGTCGCCTGTTATCAGACAAAAGAGGGGGGTAGATCTAGAATAAGAAATCCAACTAGAGAACATGACGGACCACAAGTTATTCAGGCAGTAGGTTAGTGATCCTGTTTGGGAAACACCACATTGGAGAAACTGACACCTACACAAGAGCAAAGGCCTCTGAGCTGTTTAGGATCCCAAACCACATATATGAAATGTAACACAAAGCCTCCAATGTGCCTAATACACCTCAGGGATCTATGAATACACAAGGCTTTTATTATGGCAGGGTAAGCATTAAAGGGGTACTCCGGTGGAAAACTTTTATTTTTATTTTTTTAATCAACTGGTGCCAGAAAGTTAAATAGATTTGTAAATTACTTCTATAAAAAAAAAAAAATCTTAATCCTTCCAGTACTTATTAGCTGCTGAATACTACAGAGGAAATTATTTTCTTTTTGGAACACAGAGCATTTTAAAGTACTGTACAGAGTACAGCAAACATATGCTGCTCTGGACAGTTCCTAAAATGGACAGAGATGTCAGCAGAGAGCACGGTGTTCGTGATGTCAGCAGAGAGCACTGTGTTCCAAAAAGAAAATAATTTCCTCTGTAGCATTCAGCAGCTAATAAGTACTGGAAGGATTAAGATTTTTTTTATAGAAGTAATTTAAAAATCTGTTTAACTTTCTGGCACCAGTTGATTTAAAAAAAATTAAAAAGTTTTCCACTGGAGTACCCCTTTAAAGGGGTTATCCAGGATTAGAAAAACACACCAGACTTCTTTCAAAAACAGCACCACCACTGTCTTCAGGCTGTGTGTGGAATAACTTCATTCACTTCAGAGAAACTGAGCTGCAATACCCAACCCAACCAGAGGACAGGGGTGGTGCTGTTTTTGAAAGAACTCTGCTCTGTTTTTAATCCTGGATAAACCCCTTTAACTGTAACCTGAAGTCTATGGGCCTCATTAGGTTGCATATTGGGATCTGTGTATTATACAGCGACTAAAAAGCACCTTTTACGGTCTGGAAAAGAAGAGCAACAAAAGGACACAAAATGTGGACAGCAGAATATAACAGATGACAGTGGGAATTAGGATTATTATGACAAGCGATTGAATTGCAGTGCGTTTTAGGGTCATTAGGTGGTGTAAAGCGCCATCTACTGATCAGTTTTGGGAAGTGCATGCACAGACAAACCAAAGACCAAATCTCTGCAACAAGGGATTGCTATTACTGTAAAAGTGTTGTAAAAAGTTTTGTTAAAAGGCACCTGAACGGATTATGTACAAAGATACTATGTGCACATAATGGGGGTAAGGACTGGTATATCGGTAATTGCTACAGTCAAGTATAATGTGTGTAGAGTGTTACCCAAGCTGAGTGCCTCCAGCTGATGCAAAACTACAACTCCCAGCATGCCTGGACAGCATGTGCACATTAAAGGGGGTATGGACTGGTATTACAGCAATGGCTATGGTCAGGTATAATGTGTGTTTAGAGCATGTGTGTTTCCTAACGAATGTGCCTCCAGTTGTTGCAAAACTACAACCCCCAGTATGCCCGGACAGTCGAAGGCTGTCCGGGCATGCTGGGAGTTGTAATTTTGCAACAGCTGGAGGCACCCACTGGTTGGAAAACACTGGTGTAGTGGGATAAGGATTGTAAAGTGCAGACAGATGGACGCACAGACTAATGCAGCGTGCATAGAGAGAATAGGCATAAGGCTGCATTCACACCACGTTTTTGCAATACAGTTCCCGTATACGTTTTCAATGTGAAAACCACCGCATTGAAAACCGTATGCCAAAATAAAACCGTATATGTTTTTTTTTTTAACATGGGAGTCAATGGGAACTAGAGATGAGTGAACTTACAGTAAATTCGATTTGTCACAAACTTCTCGGCTCGGCAGTTGATGACTTATCCTGCATAAATGAGTTCAGCTTTCAGGTGCTTCCGTGGGCTGGAAAAGGTGGATACAGTCCTAGGAGACTCTTTCCTAGGACTGTATCCACCTTTTCCAGCCCACCGGAGCACCTGAAAGTTGAACTCATTTATGCAGGATAAGTCATCAACTGCCGAGCCGAGAAGTTTGTGACGAATCGAATTTACTGTAAGTTCGCTCATCTCTAATGGGAACCGTACAGAACCGTAAGTGCGTACAGTTCCATCCGGGTTTCACCATACGGTTTTTGACTTAATACAGTTTTTTTTTTCTTGGAATTTCAATCAAACAAATGAAACTTTATTAATAATGGAGTGAAAGTTAAAAACGTATACTTTTTTTTATTAAGAAAACAGATGCAACCAGACATCATTTTGCAAACTGTATACGGTTTTTAACTGTATACGGGTTAAAATTGTACACACGTTTTAATACAGTTTAGTCAGGTTTTAAAGGAATCCGTTTTTCATCAAAAACCTGATACGGGAACTGTATTGCAAAAACGTGGTGTGAATGCAGCCTAAGCTAGGTATTGTATAATGAGTAAATCAGTAAGGTTACAGACTTGGAGTTTTTCTACCCAGGTAATTCACGGCATATCTCTATTTGATCAATGCACCCATATTGTAGTTCTCTAATCTGGTATGGAGGATGCAGGGTAGAACGATGCACAGGCTAAATAGGAGTGTATCCCAGTAACAACATCCATTCTGCTTTCTAATCGGTGCAGGGAGACAAGTTCAGGAAGAGACAACTGAAGCCATAAATGCAACATTGCCCATAACCTAACACCAAGGATTGCTGGGAATTGTAGTTGTATAGTGATGTCATTCAGTGAATAATAAGGTAAAAAAAGAGAAGACAAGCGACCTGGCACTACTGCTTCACACACTTATAACACTAATCCCAAATAGACACATAGAAGCAGCTTGTCAATCGTTGCATATAGGTGGTGCTATACTTGTCGGAAAAAGCAGTCCACTGTGAATTGGATAGTAACAAAGGAGACAAGTGCACCAATTCGTATGCTTCTTCTTTATTTACGAAATCATTCGATAAACAGAGACATCGGTGCAGGGGGATACGACGATGCGGTGTTCAGCGGGCGCGTTGTTGTATCCCCCTGCACCGATGTCTCTGTTTATCGAATGATTTCGTAAATAAAAAAGAAGCATACGAATTGGTGAGTGCACTTGTCTCCTTTGTTACTATCGAATTCAGTGAATAATGTCATAGCAGGGCTGCACCAATATAATTGTTATTAAATTATCTACAGAAATCAAATTACACACAAAAAAAAATAAAAAATATCAAATTTCCAACATATCTCTGCTAAACGGCTACAGGGGTTATCCAAGATTAGAATAACAGAGCTGATTTCTTCCAAAAACAGCACCACCCCTGTCCTCAGGTTGTGTGTAGTATTGCAGTTCAGTCCCCCTGAAGTGAATAGAAAAAGCTGTAACACCACTTAGAAACCAATTGACCAGGGGTAATCCCCTGATCACAAAAACCCTTATTAAATTATTTACGGTAAATTGAATTTATTAAGGGTTTTTGTGATCAGGGGGTTACCCCTGGTCAATTGGTTTCTAAATGTTTCTGACCATAACCCATTCTGGGGAATTTTGTTTTTAGCTGTAATACCACACACAACCTGACTACAGGTGTGGTGAGGTTTTTGAAAGATAACCCTTTCTGGATAACCCCTTTTTGCATCCATATTACAGCTGCAAGTCATGGCCAGACAGCAGGTTTAATGACCTGAGCTGAAAGACTTATAGATCTGTATGTCAGCTCGGGTCAATAGACCCGCAAGTCAGGCCTTTGGGGATGCCAAAGTGTTTCTGTGTTAGGACATGCTCACACTACAGAAAATCAATGTGGAATCCATGCTGAATGTCCGCATTAAATCCAGTGTAGATTCCACCTCGAATCAGACTCCCATTGATTTAAACAGGTTTTCTGCTACTCTGTGCACACAGTAGAATTTCTGCATGGACAATTCTCTCGTGGATCTGAGTTCTTGAAGAAGAATAAACCTGGTCATTTTACCGGCGAAATCTGCAAGTAAACTCTCATTAAATCAGTGTGACTTTGAATTTCTGAGCTAAATTGTATGTAAAAAAGAACAGAAAGAGGATTTCCGCCAGAAAATGTCCTTGCTAAATTCTAGTGTGAACATACTCTTACACTCATCTAAAACGGGACTAAAACACCAGTTATCCACAACGTTATATGAGGTTGCATGTGTAAAAGGCTGATAAACGTCCACCTGCACGCGTATCATCCTAGATGCCTAGTGATCTTACTGTGCAAGGATGAGGCACTTTGTTGAGTGTTCCTGTTGTGACATTCACTATAAATAAGTTAGGGAGATCTCTGGCAATTTGCTATATAAAAGCAGCTGAGTAAAAATTAGAAAGAAAAAACAAAAAACAACTCCCATAGAGCAACATGGAACTAGCTATTATAATAGCCTGTCACAGCAATTTCCATGTATTTTTATATCATTTTTCGTGTAAGTGAACCTGTTGCGACTTATCACAAGAGATCCACCTGTTGCTACATTGTACTGCACAAGCGTCTATTCAACATGGCGACCAAGGGAAGAGACGTTACTACTACGAATGCTCCTCCCTAGAGACCTCCTCTAGCCCATTGCTTCTCCTACATTGGGATAAACCGCTACGGAAAAATCACTGTCAGACATTTAGCAATTATTTCATTGCAATTTATCTCTAGCGATTAATATCTCCAGCATTGTCCCAGCTTTAGGCTTCTATATACTGTATTTATCGGCGTATAACACGCACTTTTTAGGCTAAAATTTTTAGCCTAAATTCTACCTGCGTGTTATACGCCGATAAGCCACTGCAGTTCAATGATTTTTAAAGCGGGCGCTTTAAATCAATGAACTGCAGCGGCTTTGCAGGTGCAGAGACCGCCAGCGCTGCCGGCTTCTCTCCCCCTGCCTGTCCTGGGGTCTAGAGCCCTGCTGCCGGCCCTTCTCTCCCCCTGGCTATCGGCGCCGCTGCCCGTTCTCTCCCCCTGACTATCGGTGCCGGCGCCCCATTGCCGGCGCGAATAGCCAGGGGGAGAGAAGCGGTGCCGACAATGGGGCAGCGGCGCCGACAGACAGGGGGAGAGAAGGGGCAGCGGCACCCATTGCCGGCGCCGCTGCCCCGTTGCCTCACCCATCCCTGGTTGCATAATTACCTGTTGCCGGGGTCGGGCAATGGGGCGCTGGCACCGATAGTCAGGGGGAGCGAACGGGCAGCGGTGCCGATAGCCAGCGGGAGAGAAGCGGCAGCAGCAGGGCTCTAGACCCCAGGAAAGGCAGGGGGAGAGAAGCGGGCAGCGACGGCCTCTCTCCCCTTGCCTTTCCTGGGGGTGTATTGGGGTATACGCATGCACACAAACTTTTTTACCCAAATATCATTGGTAAAATGAGGGTGCGTGTTATAGGCCGGTGCGTGGAATACCCCAATAAATACGGTAGTTACATGTAGTGCACCAGGCTGGCTTACATCCTATTGTTCACACCATTACTATAAGATCAGATGGGCTTCCTAGAACCTTCTAAGTGCAGCCCACAAAGTACTGACAGCACATTCCAATGATTGCATCCTGCAATAATGACATAACCTGAATGACTTCTCTCACTGTAGTCTGTTGACATTCTTGCAAGGAACTCGTGACTTACAACGTCTGCAAAACTTGTGGCTAGTACAAGAGGAATTGGAGAGGTACCCCTGTACAGAGTAATGCTCCTGTAATAAATAGATGGCTCATGTCTGCCAGAGCATTATAATTTGTATGTTTAGGGGCCACGAGCTGGTATTTTATGTATGCGGAAGCTGCCTGGCACATAGCTTATTGTTGCTGGAGAGACACATGTTGGGAACTTTGCTGTAGATGTTGCAGCCACAATGGGCACATTGGAGTTCTAGATTGCAAGTATGAAGTATGGACCAATAGAAGACCAGTTTTGGGCCCAGTATAGGCTCAGGCAGTTATCATTTTGCAGCCAGTACAGACCCATGATGGGAATTGTTCTTTTGCAACCAGTATGAATGCATAGGAGGCCACAACCAGTATGAATACATAGGAGGCCACAACCAGTATGAATGCATAGAAGGCCACAACCAGTATGAATGCATAGGAGGTCACAACCAGTATGAATACATAGGAGGCCACAACCAGTATGAATGCATAGGAGAGCACAACCAGTATGAATGCATAGGAGGCCACAACCAGTATGAATGCATAGGAGGCCACAACCAGTATGAAAGCATAGGAGGCCACAACCAGTAAGAATACATAGGAGGCCACAACCAGTATGAATGCATAGGAGGCCACAACCAGTATGAATACATAGGAGGTCACAACCAGTATGAATACATAGGAGGCCACAACCAGTATGAATGCATAGGAGGCCACAACCAGTATGAATGCATAGGAGGCCACAACCAGTATGAATACATAGGAGGCCACAACCAGTATGAATACATAGGAGGTCACAACCAGTATGAATACATAGGAGGCCACAACCAGTATGAATGCATAGGAGGTCACATCCAGTATGAATGCATAGGAGACCACAACCAGTATAAATACATAGGAGGCCACAACCAGTATGAATACATAGGAGGTCACAACCAGTATGAATGCATAGGAGGTCACAACCAGTATGAATACATAGGAGGCCACAACCAGTATGAATACATAGGAGGTCACAACCAGTATGAATATATAGGAGGTCACAACCAGTATGAATACATAGGAGGCCACAACCAGTATGAATGCATAGGAGGCCACATCCAGTATGAATGCATAGGAGGCCACATCCAGTATGAATGCATAGGAGGCCACAACCAGTATGAATGCATAGGAGGTCACAACCAGTATGAATACATAGGAGGCCACAACCAGTATGAATACATAGGAGGCCACAACCAGTATGAATGCATAGGAGGCCACAACCAGTATGAATGCATAGGAGGCCACAACCAGTATGAATGCATAGGAGGCCACAACCAGTATGAATACATAGGAGGCCACAACCAGTATGAATGCATAGGAGGCCACAACCAGTATGAATGCATAGGAGGCCACAACCAGTATGAATACATAGGAGGCCACAACCAGTATGAATACATAGGAGGCCACAACCAGTCTGAATGCATAGGAGGCCACAACCAGTATGAATGCATAGGAGGCCACAACCAGTATGAATGCATAGGAGGCCACAACCAGTATGAATGCATAGGAGGCCACAACCAGTATGAATGCATAGGAGGCCACAACCAGTATGAATACCTTGGAGGCCACAACCAGTATGAATACATAGGAGGTCACAACCAGTATGAATACATAGGTCACAACCAGTATGAATACATAGGAGACCACAACCAGTATGAATACATAGGAGGCCACAACCAGTATGAATACATAGGAGGTCACAACCAGTATGAATACATAGGAGGTCACAACCAGTATGAATACATAGGAGGTCACAACCAGTATGAATACATAGGAGGTCACAACCAGTATGAATACATAGGAGATCACAACCAGTATGAATACATAGGAGGTCACAACCAGTCTGAATGCATAGGAGGCCACAACCAGTATGAATGCATAGGAGGCCACAACCAGTATGAATACATAGGAGACCACAACCAGTATAAATGCATAGGAGGCCACAACCAGTATGAATACATAGGAGGTCACAACCAGTATGAATACATAGGAGGTCACAACCAGTATGAATACATAGGAGGTCACAACCAGTATGAATACATAGGAGGTCACAACCAGTATGAATACATAGGAGATCACAACCAGTATGAATACATAGGAGGTCACAACCAGTCTGAATGCATAGGAGGCCACAACCAGTATGAATGCATAGGAGGCCACAACCAGTATGAATACATAGGAGACCACAACCAGTATAAATGCATAGGAGGCCACAACCAGTATGGTCCCAAGAGAGAAGTTGTTGTATTGCAACCAGTATAGACCCAAAGGAGATCAGTTTTGTGACCAGTATTAATTCATAGGAGGCAGAAGGCTGTCAGGGCACAGTAGGAGTAGTAGTTTTTCAACCAGTATAGGCCCATAGGATCGTGAAGGCCATGAGGGTATGCTGAGAGTTATAGTTTTGCATCAGCTGAAGAGTCACGGTGGGAAACACTACTCCAGATATCACAGCCACAGTCGTCAGGGAGTGGTGGGGTTGTATTTTTTATAACAGCTGGAGAAGGATAATTTAGGAAACATTATATAAAGCTTGAACCCTTATAAGATCTAAGCTACTAGAACAATTTTGAAGCATCAGTACTATATCAACATTCTTTGTACTGTTTGGCCACTTTAATAAAATTTATAGGGTCCAAAATCCCCTTGTGACATTAAACAAATCTCCTCTGATTCCTTCATAAACTGCAATTAGATTCCTAAATTGAGGTCTGGCTACATTACCATGAAAGCTTAGACATGTAAGCCGCTATCCCAACGCCGGACAAGGTTTTGTTCTGGACTGAATTAGTTTTAACTACGACTCATTAAAAAAATGAGTGACAATCCCCCCTCTTTCTCATCGGCCCCTTTATACTGATGCAGAGACATGGCCTGATTATCTCTGCAGGAAAGTGTAATCTCTCTGACATGTTTGGTAAGCGCTTTCCAGCAGGACGAGGCATAACTTCCTCTGCGTCCTGTGATCGGCCCGGCTCAGCTTTTTTTTGCTGGTGTGAAGATTAAAGATTATCCAATTAGCCCCCCGCAGCCTGCGTTCACTTAATCCCCGAGTTCATGGCTGAGCGCTGGACTGTGCCCATCGCTTCTGATCACACCGGCACACTCACTAATGATCACTTGTTCGGAAGGGCGCGAAGGGAAGAAGGATGGTGCTGTATGGCACAGGGGGGGTACGACCTTGGTCTATCCAGTGATCGGCTCATAAAGGGCCATTGTTGTACTATATACTTAATAATAAAAGCAACAAAGCTGCACATAAAAACTCAACTGGTATCACTGGATTGTATGTAAGGATGAACACAGATCAGCCATAACATTCAACCAATGATAGGTGATGTGAATATTATTGATTATCTGGTGACAATGGGGGGGTCCATTAGGCAGCTAGTGAACAGTCAGTGCATATGCAGAAGTATTGCCTTGTAGTGGTTAGTACCTATCATAAGTGTAAAAGGGAGAAAAACTGGTGATCGGCTCATGGTGCCCAAGGCCTCACTGGTGTGTGTGGGAGGTGAAAGCCCAGCTAGTCTGATCACACAGAAGAGCTGCTGTAAAGCAAACTGCTGTTGAAGTTCCTGTTAGCTATGACAGAAAGGGGTTAAAACACAACTACAGAGCAGTCAAAGCACCCATGCTGACCTCTGTCCATTAGGAAAGAGGCTACAATGATCACCTGAGCATCAGAAATGGACCATGGAGCAATGGAAGAAGGTGACCCAGGCTGAGGAATCCCATTTTCTATCATATGGATAGCTAAATGTATATGAATCACTTTACAGGGGAAAAGATGGCACCAGGATGCACTATGGGAAGAAAGCAAGCTGACGGGGGCAGTGTGATGGGCAATGTTCTGCAATCTTGGGTTCTGGCATTACGTGGATGTTATTGTGACACGTACCACTTACCTAAACATGGTAAAGACCCCCTTCATGGCAGTGGAATTCCTGCCAAATGGCCTGGACTATAGACCTGTGATGTGTCCTGGGGTATTAGCAGCAGGTTCTGTAAGTCCTGTTAGTTGTGAGGTGCGGCCTCCAGGGATTGGACTTTCTCCAGAACAATCCACAGATTATCGATCAGATTAGGATCTGGGGAATGAGTCACCATCCAGCTCTTTTGTCATTTTCCTCATAACTGGCTGGAACATTATTTTGCTGAGAGAGGCCACATTAGGGGGTCCCTCTGCGATCAAAGGGGGACTTAATTCTATAAAACGTTCAGGTAAGTGGTACGTGTCACAGTAACATCTACGTGATGCCTGGAGCCAAGGTTTCCAGTGGAGCATGCCCACGCTGCCATGTCCTGAGGGTATATGATGTCATGTAGTAAAACAGCAGCCATTTTGAACTTGTAAGAACTTTTTTTTGTCATCTCGCTGATCAGGCAGTAACCAGCCCAATGTTCTACCTGGCTGAATGTGACATTTCCATCAGAAAATAAATATCACTGAGAGCCACTGAGTTATGACTAAATATAAACTCTGATTCATTTCCCTAATTTCTCAGGAAAAGAAGATGTGGGCATTGGGACCAGAACCTTTATATGATCATCAGAGCAGTAAGTGGAATGTGGAGCGTCACATGGAGAAATGAGGGGGCGACGGAAGCTGTCAGCTCAGAGAACAGGGAATGATGGACACAGGGTGAAAGGCTGGAACAGGAGTCAAAACGTTTCAGCTCTTAAGTAAGAAGAAAGGGCGGATTCATCGGTCCAGTACCTCGGCCCCTGTGCCCTGTTCAAGCTACCAGGCATAATGGCTTAAATGAGACTGTCAGATGGTGGCACCATGCTGTGCGAGCCCAAACAACCAAGGGGAAAAAATACTCAGAAGAAACACTTAGACTGAAATACACAGATATACAGAAAATATATATAATTCCTTATAAATAATACATACCATATGCACAGTGATCAGGCACTAACCAGTATACGGATGTTAATGAAGAATATAAATTACATACATATGTACACTATATAAATAATATAATAAGGGTAAGTTGGAACATGACTTGGTTTCTTTGTAAAATCTGCATAAATTTAGTGCAACATCCGAAGCGGGGCTTGCGTAAAATGACTTTGCAGCAGAAATAACTACAAACTTATTTAGGGAGATTTATCAAAACCTGTGAAGAGCAAAAGTTGACTAGTTGCCCATAGAACCAATCAGATCGCTTCTTTTATTTTCCAAAGACCTTTTTAAAAATGAAAGATGCAATTTGATTGGTTGCTATGGGCAACTGGTCAACTTTTACTCTGCACAGGTTTTGATAAATCTTCCCAATTGTTTTTATGTTAAATCATATGATCATGTAGGCAAAAGCTGAAAATCCTGTAAAAAAATAAACACACCAAAGGTAAGCTGGATTTGTGGGGACGGGTGTTGATAAATATAGGTGCTTAATTAGCACCTTTCACCAGAAAAATATTGGATTCACTTCAAATGGTCTTAAAGGGGTTATCCAACATAAGGTGATTTTAGCACCTACCTGGCAGACAGTAATGGACATGCTTAGAAAGGATCTGCGCTTATCTTTGGGTTAAATGGTTATATTGTGAGATTACCATAACACTGTGGCTTTCTTTTTGTGAACCTCAGTATTTCCTGTTGAAGTTTTCCTTTTTACTACAAATCCCAGAATTCCACTTTCCTACCTCCCACACATCAGCCACCCCACCATTGAATAAACAAGCTAGATTCAATGAAAAAGGTCAGTGCTTTCTAATCAGGGTTCCACCCATTGAAGCAGACAGGCTCCCTGTCATCACCTGACTAGTGATGTCAGGTCTCGGCCGCACTGCATCCTGGGAAATACCCAAGACAGGAATAATTTTGTATGCTGTTAAAAATGAACATCCAGAGCAAAGATCACATAAGAATACGAGACCAGCCATTAGAGACAGATACAGACACTATATTATGAACTACACTAACTTTACAGCCACTGTAGCATAGTCAAATAAAAAAAAATCCTGGAATACCCCTTTAAATCAGGTAGTGAAATATATGAGCCCTGAAACATATTCTTTAAATATTTTCTTCTTCATAGGTGATAGCTAGGATCTCTAAAGTACGGTGTGCACTTAAAGGGGTATTCCAGGATTTTTTTTATTTGACTATGCTACAGGGGCTGTAAAGTTAGTGTAGTTCATAATATAGTGTCTGTACCTGTGTGTGACGGTTTTCTCACAATTCTTCTGTGATTTTCACTCCAATATTTATTTTTACCAGCATATAAATGACTGTTGTCATTTTCCCTGTTGTCAGCATATAAATTGACTGTTTTCTCAGGTTGCAATGCGGCCGGGACCTGACTCACTAGTCAGCTGATGACAGGGAGCCTGTCTGCTTCAATGGGTGGAGCGATCGCTTGGTGGGAGAGAGATCAATCTGCAGCTAATGCAACAGCTGTAGGCACCCTGATTGAAAACCACAGGTCTTTTGAATGTATGCAGCTCATTTATGTTTCAATGGGTGGGGTGGCTGATGTGTGGGAGGGAGGAAGATGGAATTGTGGGATTTGTAGTTAAAAAAAAGAAAAGTCAAATAGGAAATACAAGTTCACAAAAAGCTAGCCACAGTGTTATGGTAATCTCATGACATAGCCATTTAGCCACAAGATAAGCGCAGATCCTTCCTAAGCATGTCCATTACTGCCTGCCAGGTAAGTACTAAAATCACCTTATGGTGGAGAACCCCTTTAAAGGGGTATTCCAGGCCAAAACTTTTTTTTTTATATATCAACTGGCTCCAGAAAGTTAAACAGATTTGTAAATTACTTCTATTAAAATATCTTAATCCTTCCAATAGTTATTAGCTTCTGAAGTTGAGTTGTTGTATTCTGTCTAACTGCTCAATGATGACTCACGTCCCGGGAGCTATGCAGTTCCTATGGGGATATTCTCCCATCATGCACAGCTCCCAGGACATGACATCATCATTGAGCAGTTAGACAGAAAACTTCAGAAGCTAATAACTATTGGAAGGATTAAGATTTTTTTATAGAAGTAATTTACAAATCTGTTTAACTTTCCGGAGCCAGTTGATATATAAAAAAAAAGTTTTTGCCTGGAATACCCCTTTTAAGGATCTGAGTCCAAACATGAATACATTTAGATCAATGTTTCCCTACCAGCGTGCCTTCGGCTGTCCGGGCATGCTGGGAGTTGTAGTTCTGCAACAGCTGGAGACACCCTGGTTGGAAAACACTGATTTAGATCATTGGAGTCAATGCCTGTATGTTTACATTTACATGGGCACATGATTTGCTGAACATGTCACAGAGCTCTCTGTATAGTGTTTCTCTGGTCCCTCCCTTCAGCCATGATTCACAGTTCAAGTGATTTCTACAGCTGTCAATCAAAGCTCAGAGGGGAGGACAAGGAAGCTCTCAATACAGAGTTCAGGACACCTAAGGAATGTCGACCGCCAGGATAATGGCCGTAGCGGCAGCTGTGACATTAAAGAATTAATGTCAATTTAAAATTCTGACATGTCGTCCAGATATATCCAAAATTTTGATCGCACTAGGTCACAGTCCTGAGACCCAGTGCGATCGTGAGTAATAGCTGTCTGAGGTGCACAGCAGTGAGAACTTCACTCCCCAATTGTCAGTCAAATCTGACTCACAAGACTATGGAGAGAATGAGTTGGATCGAGCAGCTGGCCAGGCAGTAGAGTACGCTGTAGTGCACTTCAGTTGGCTATTACTCATGATCACAGCAGGTCTCAGGACCGTGACCTGGTGCAATCTAAACTTTTGACATCTCTACACGACTTGTCAAAAGTTTATATTAACGACACTAACGTTTCAAACAATGTTGCAGAGATTGTTGCACTTCTCTCCGTGTCCTCTATATGGTTCAGATGCCCTTTCTGCCCAAACACAGAATTCCTTACCTTATGACATCTGGTGCGGCACCTTCACTCTTAAAGGAGTCTTGCAGCTGTCGCTCTTTGGTGAGGAGCTCATCTACCAGGTTCTGTCTGCGGTCTCCTTCTAATTGTGTGCTGTACAAGTTCTTTGTTAAGACCATAAAACAAAAAGCATATAGGAAGGTATTGGTGTGTACTTACCATACTAGACAGAAAACATATCTCTAGGCCAGAATTGATTTTACCTGGTCCCAAAATTTAGGACCATCTATAGACATAATATCTAAAAAATGGATACACTGTGTTATGCCTTATGTAGGGAGAGAAGAAGGGGTAAATAGAATGGGGAGTATCACTGGCCCCCTAAGCCATGCATTAGGCACAGCACTGTCTTTTACTGTCTCCTCTACATTCTACCCACCCTTCTGTAATTGTTAAAGAAGCATTGCGGAATTTTTTTCTCCCATATATAGTGCAGCATAGGCTACTAATAGAGAGCAATTTAGAGGTTCTTGAGTGTGCCTTACCTGTGCTTGCCTGTTTTAGCTCCGTTGGCATGGAATAGGCGTTAATTTGTATGTAAATCCATAATTTAAATGGTTCTGTAATGCTGCCTAAATTCCCAATGAACCCTTCAGTTTAAGGCTGGGTTCACATCCCGTTTTTTCCCCATACGGGAGCGCAAATGGCAGGGGAGAGCTAAAAACTTGTGCTCCCGTATCCCTGCATATGTGGTCCCATATGTAATTCATTTCAATGAGCCGGTCGGCTCATTTTTCCCCGTATGCGGTTATCTACCGTACCTAAAACCGTAGTCAACCACAGTTTTAGGTACGGTAGAAAACCGCGTACGGGGAAAAATGAACTGACCCGTTCATTCCGGTCGGCTCATTGAAATGAATTACATACGGGAGCGCATACGCAGGGATACAGGAGCGTAAGTTTTTAGCTCTCCCCTGCCGTATGCGCTCCCGTATGAGGAAAAACGTGATGTGAACCCAGCCTTACAAGGAGGGGGGGGGGGGGTCTCATTACTGCACCTGGTGATCTAATTAGGCTGCTGGTGATGGAGGTCACCCAGTTGAACTGATTACACTCATAAGTGGGGTGAGGTCAGTTACACTGAGGGGAATTTATCAAACAATTTAGGCTGCTTTTCTGTCAAAATTTGTTGCATGAAAAGTCGCAGGCTGGCCCCATGCGACATTTTCTGCAACATTTTGTTTAGAACATTAAAATTTCATTACCATGAAGTGATCTTATTTAGAGCACTGTGTGTAGGTCAATGATTTATCACGTGCAACTTTTTGTGAAGGGTCACAGAAATGTTGCAAAAATTCTGCATGGGCAAGATAAGAAATTATCATAGGACAGGTCAACCATGCCCTATAGAACTACCAAAATGGCTCTATGCGACAATTGCATTAAGGTCCATGTGACATTTCATTCAATTGTCGCATGGCCGCCACTCCTCTGTGTCATTTAACCAGACCAATTATGTGGTGATTCATTTAAGTCTGTGCTCCATTTGATAAATTTGGAAAAAAACTTTTTTTTATATATATCAACTGGCTTCAGAAAGTTAAAATATTTGTAAATTATTTCTATTAAAAAATCTTATACCTTTTAGTACTTATTAGCTGCTGAAGTTGAGTTGCTCCTATCTGTCTAAGTGCTCTCTGGTGATACCTGTCTCAGGAACTGTCCAGAGTAGAAGCAAATCCCCATAGCAAACCTCTTCTACTCTGTGCAGTTCCCAAGACAAGCAGAGATGTCAGCAGAGAGCACTGTTGCCAGACAGGAAAAAACAACGCAACTTCAGCAGCTAATAATTATTGGAAGGATTAAGATTTTTTAATAGAAGTAAATTACAAATCTGTTTCACTTTCTGAAGCCAGTTGATATATAAAAAAATTTTTTCCAGGAATACCAGGAATGTATCATCCCAACCTGAAGGATTATTAATTTTATCAGGGATGCCCCAATTGTGCATGTACAGCTAAAGAGCAGTGATATGCAACCTGTGGCTCTGCAGCTGGTGAAAGACTACAACTCCCAGAATGTTTTGACAGCCAAAGGCTGTGCTATAGAGTACATACACTTTAAAGTGTTACTGCCCCCCTACGCATTGCTGGCAGTTATCACTGCCTAGTGGGAGTAGTTCTGCTGCACCAGCTACAGAGCCACAAGTTACAGATCACTGCTCTATAGCACAAAATGCAGGGAGTTGTAGTTTGGGGTCAGTTTGGTTTTTTGGTCAAGCCTTTCCCATATTTTTGGTTTTGGTCCAAAATTTTTATTCATCGATAACGTGCACAACACGTTACTCTGTGTGAATAGAGTTGCCGAAATCCCACTGAACTCAATAGTGTGATGCAAGGCAGAATTCATGTAGAATTCCTCGCAGATTACGCCTTGCTTTTCTACGGTGTGAACATGCCCCATCCCAGGGTGTGCATGCTGGATCACTGCTTTATACCACCCCTCCCCACCATGGATGGTCCAGGTCTCTAAGGGTCCCCTTGAAGGTAGATGCCACCTTCCTATGTCACCAGATATCAGAAGGCGAAGGATACATCTGACGTGTGGAGACCGATCGCAGTAAGGAATTCCTCAGCTGTCCGATGCTCTCATTCAGCCTCTTCATGAGAGACCTAACAGTCACATTTATCTGTAGGAGAAAAAAAACACCATCAGATGGGTCACTGTCATAGGATTAAAACAATACAGGATCACGTGGGACACAGTCTGTGCTGAGAGGGTGTCACTAAGCCTATAGGGAGAGATTTATCAAAACCTGTGCAAAAGGAAAAGTTGCCCAGTTGCCCATAGCAACCAGACTGCTTCTTTTTGCAGAAACCTTATTAAAAATGAAAGAAGCGATCCGATTGGTTGCTATCGGCAACTTTTCCTCTGGACAGGTTTTGATAAATCTCCCCCATAATGTGTGATACTGTTTTCTGAGCTGCTGTATCTAAGCCTATGATGCGAGATGCAGTCTCCTATGCAGCTAATCCTGAATATATGCATATTAATAGTGTGGTATTGCAGAGAGAGAGAATAGTAAGCAATAGGGGGTGTTGTCTTCAGGTAAATAACTACGATATATCCTGAGAAAACCAAACAGTCAAGTAAATAAGGTTAAAAATAAACTTACAAGGACACATGCCTGACCCCCCTACTAACACCATGACCTGCAAACAAAATGAGCAGTGGAAATTTTGTGGAAAAATAAACTTGCAATAAATACACGACTTTCCCCTCAAGACGATGACTAAAACGATAATCTGCGGTACAGTCAGTTGCCATTGTTGTCACTACAAACACTATGGCATGTTTTCTCTATGAGACGGGCTGTTTACAGTACAAGCAGGTATGAGAGTAAGTCACTCATCCAGAGAGACCTGACTATGAGACTTCATGACAACACTTCTTGCCATCAGGGATATTTGGATGCCAACCAATCAAAATGCTTCTTTTACTATGCACTTGGTATGTATGTGTGTGCCCGGAAAAAAATAAATTATACATATATATATATGTGTGTGTGTGTGTGTGTGTGTGTATAGTAAGGTTCGGTGTTTGGTTTTATACAGTGCTGTTAGAAAGTTTACAGTTCTTCAGGCGCTACTCATCACCAGCCCAATACCATCCCTACAGTGATCATGGTGGGGGCAGCATCATGTCTGGTGGAAACCAGGCACTACCCATCACCTGCCCAATACCATCCCTACAGTGATCATGGTGGGGGCAGCATCATGTCTGGAGGAAATCAGGTACTGCTCATCACCTGCCCAATACCATCCCTACAGTGATCATGGTGGGGGCAGCATCATGTCTGGTGGAAACCAGGCACTGCCCATCACCTGCCCAATACCATCCCTACAGTGATCCTGGTGGGGGCAGCATCATGTCTGGAGGAAATCAGGTACTGCCCATCACCTGCCCAATACCATCCCTACAGTGATCATGGTGGGGGCAGCATCATGTCTGGAGGAAACCAGGCACTGCCCATCACCTGTCCAATACCATCCCTACAGTGATCATGGTGGGGGCAGCATCATGTCTGGAGGAAACCAGGCACTGCCCATCACCTGCCCAATACCATCCCTACAGTGATCATGGTGGGGGCAGCATCATGTCTGGGGGAAACAAGGCACTGCCCATCACCTGCCCAATACCATCCCTACAGTGATCATGGTGGGGGCAGCATCATGTCAGGGGGAAACCAGGCACTGCCCATCACCTGCCCAATACCATCCCTACAGTGATCATGGTGGGGGAAGCATTATGTCTATAGGAAATCAGGCACTGCCCATCACCTGCCCAATACCATCCCTACAGTGATCATCGTGGGGGCAGCATCATGTCTGGGGGAAACCAGGCACTGCCCATCACCTGCCCAATACCATCCCTAAAGTGTTCATGGTGGGGGAAGCATCATGTCTGGAGGAAACCAGGCACTGCCCATCACCTGCCCAATACCATTCCTACAGTGATCATGGTGGGGGCAGCATCATGTCTGGGGGAAACCAGGCACTACCCATCACCTGCCCAATACCATCCCTACAGTGATCCTGGTGGGGGCAGCATCATGTCTGGAGGAAATCAGGTACTGCCCATCACCTGTCCAATACCATCCCTACAGTGATCATGGTGGGGGCAGCATCATGTCTGGAGGAAACCAGGCACTGCCCATCACCTGCCCAATACCATCCCTACAGTGATCATGGTGGGGGCAGCATCATGTCTGGGGGAAACAAGGCACTGCCCATCACCTGCCCAATACCATCCCTACAGTGATCATGGTGGGGGCAGCATCATGTCAGGGGGAAACCAGGCACTGCCCATCACCTGCCCAATACCATCCCTACAGTGATCATGGTGGGGGAAGCATTATGTCTATAGGAAATCAGGCACTGCCCATCACCTGCCCAATACCATCCCTACAGTGATCATCGTGGGGGCAGCATCATGTCTGGTGGAAACCAGGCACTACCCATCACCTGCCCAATACCATCCCTACAGTGATCATGGTGGGGGCAGCATCATGTCTGGAGGAAATCAGGTACTGCTCATCACCTGCCCAATACCATCCCTACAGTGATCATGGTGGGGGCAGCATCATGTCTGGTGGAAACCAGGCACTGCCCATCACCTGCCCAATACCATCCCTACAGTGATCCTGGTGGGGGCAGCATCATGTCTGGAGGAAATCAGGTACTGCCCATCACCTGCCCAATACCATCCCTACAGTGATCATGGTGGGGGCAGCATCATGTCTGGAGGAAACCAGGCACTGCCCATCACCTGTCCAATACCATCCCTACAGTGATCATGGTGGGGGCAGCATCATGTCTGGAGGAAACCAGGCACTGCCCATCACCTGCCCAATACCATCCCTACAGTGATCATGGTGGGGGCAGCATCATGTCTGGGGGAAACAAGGCACTGCCCATCACCTGCCCAATACCATCCCTACAGTGATCATGGTGGGGGCAGCATCATGTCAGGGGGAAACCAGGCACTGCCCATCACCTGCCCAATACCATCCCTACAGTGATCATGGTGGGGGAAGCATTATGTCTATAGGAAATCAGGCACTGCCCATCACCTGCCCAATACCATCCCTACAGTGATCATCGTGGGGGCAGCATCATGTCTGGGGGAAACCAGGCACTGCCCATCACCTGCCCAATACCATCCCTAAAGTGTTCATGGTGGGGGAAGCATCATGTCTGGAGGAAACCAGGCACTGCCCATCACCTGCCCAATACCATTCCTACAGTGATCATGGTGGGGGCAGCATCATGTCTGGGGGAAACCAGGCACTACCCATCACCTGCCCAATACCATCCCTACAGTGATCCTGGTGGGGGCAGCATCATGTCTGGAGGAAATCAGGTACTGCCCATCACCTGTCCAATACCATCCCTACAGTGATCATGGTGGGGGCAGCATCATGTCTGGAGGAAACCAGGCACTGCCCATCACCTGCCCAATACCATCCCTACAGTGATCATGGTGGGGGCAGCATCATGTCTGGGGGAAACAAGGCACTGCCCATCACCTGCCCAATACCATCCCTACAGTGATCATGGTGGGGGCAGCATCATGTCAGGGGGAAACCAGGCACTGCCCATCACCTGCCCAATACCATCCCTACAGTGATCATGGTGGGGGAAGCATTATGTCTATAGGAAATCAGGCACTGCCCATCACCTGCCCAATACCATCCCTACAGTGATCATCGTGGGGGCAGCATCATGTCTGGGGGAAACCAGGCACTGCCCATCACCTGCCCAATACCATCCCTACAGTGTTCATGGTGGGGGAAGCATCATGTCTGGAGGAAACCAGGCACTGCCCATCACCTGCCCAATACCATTCCTACAGTGATCATGGTGGGGGCAGCATCATGTCTGGGGGAAACCAGGCACTGCCCATCACCTGCTCAATACCATCCCTACAGTGATCAAGGTGGGGGGCAGCATCATGTCTGGGGGAAACCAGGCACTGCCCATCACCTGCCCAATACCATCCCTACAGTGATCATGGTGGGGGCAGCATCATGTCTGGAGGAAACCAGGCACTGCCCATCACCTGCCCAATACCATCCCTACAGTGATCATGGTGGGGGCAGCATCATGTCTGGGGGAAACCAGGTACTGCCCATCGCCTGCCCAATACCATCCCTTCCAGTGATCATGGTGGGGGCAGCATCATGTCTGGAGGAAACCAGGCACTGCCCATCACCTGCCCAATACCATCCCTACAGTGATCATGGTGGGGGCAGCATCATGTCTGGAGGAAACCAGGTACTGCCCATCACCTGCCCAATACCATCCCTACAGTGATCATGGTGGGGGCAGCATCATGTCTGGAGGAAACCAGGTACTGCCCATCACCTGCCCAATACCATCTCTACAGCGATCATGGTGGGGGCAGCATCATGTCTGGAGGAAACCAGGCACTGCCCATCACCTGCCCAATACCAGCCCTACAGTGATCATGGTGGGGGCAGCATCATGTCTGGGGGAAACCAGGTACTGCCCATCACCTGCCCAATACCATCCCTACAGCGATCATGGTGGGGGCAGCATCATGTCTGGAGGAAACCAGGCACTGCCCAGCACCTGCCCAATACCATCCCTACAGTGATCATGGTGGGGGCAGCATCATGTCTGGGGGAAACCAGGTACTGCCCATCACCTGCCCAATACCATCCCTACAGTGATCAGGGTGGGGGCAGCATCATGTCTGGGGGAAACCAGGCACTGCCCATCACCTGCCCAATACCATCCCTACAGTGATCATGGTGGGGGCAGCATCATGTCTGGAGGAGACCAGGCACTGCCCATCACCTGCCCAATACCATCCATACAGTGATCATGGTGGGGGCAGCATCATGTCTGGGGGAAACCAGGTACTGCCCATCACCTGCCCAATACCATCCCTACAGTGATCATGGTGGGGGCAGCATCATGTCTGGGGGGAAACCAGGCACTGCCCATCACCTGCCCAATACCATCCCTACAGTAAAGAATGGTAGGGCCAGCATCATGTCTAGGGACATGAAGACTGGTCAGGGTTAAGGGAAAGCTGAATGGAGCATAGTACAGAAAACTTGAACCAGAGCTCTCTGAACCTCAGACTGGGCTGAACGCTCACCTTCCAACAAGACAATAATCTTAAGCACACCGCCAAGACTACACAGGAGTGGCTTAGGGACAACACTGTGCTGATGAACCCAATGGAACAGTGGTTTTCAACCGTATTCGCAACTGTACCCCCAAAGGGTCAAAGTACTTAATTTCATAAACCCCCCTCCATCTTAATCGCCTTGTGCCATTATTTCCTCAGCTCTGGCCGCGGTACTATATAGTGAGCTGCTGCGTCAACTGCGGTGTCCAATCCCCGCTCTGCGCTGACAAATACTGGACAATGCATGGACGGTATTTGTCAGAAAATTGCCGTACCCCCGCATAACCCTTGGCGTACCCCTAGGGGTACACGTACCCCTGGTTGAGAACCCCTGCAATGGAACATCTCTGGAGAGACCTGAAGATGGCTTCCTTGAGAGGATCAGAAAAGAAGAATGGCAGAAAATCCCCAAATCCAGGAGTGTAAACCTTATGGCCTCATCCCCAAGAAGACTGGAGGCTGTGATCACTGCAATAGGCGCTTCATCTAAGTCCTGAGTAAAGGGTATGAATACTTATGTCACTGCAAGATAATAGGTTTTCCTTTTCAATAAAATAGAAAAGATTTTTAACAATCTGTTATCACTTTGTCGTTATGGGATACTAGAAGTGAGAGTTAATGGGAAAACTTGATATTTTTCTATTTTAGCACACGGAGCAACATAAAATAAGAAAACGTTAAAGGCTCTGAACACTTTACAAATGCCTGTATACTGTATTTATTGTTATCGTTCCTGAACCTTCGGCTTTCAAACTCTTCCAAAACTACAACTCCCAGCATGCTCATGCTGGGAGTTGTAGTTTTGCAACATCTGGAGGGCCACCGGTGCTAGACGTTTGTTTGTGTTATCTCCAGTGCTACAGCTCAGATCTCACCTGCTGGGACCTGTAGTCCCACTGATCAGCATTATAAAGCTTTTCCCATAGGCCAGTTCATTGAGCTGAGCAGAGATGTTTTTGATTACATCTTATTTACAGAAAACTGATGGAACAGGAGGATGAAATGCTTGAAATAACATGCGGTCAGGATGATGTTTCCAATACAAAGGTAACGGTGGTAATTATAGATTTGTGTCCGCCATAACATAATATATCTACGAGGACGTTATCACATGCAGGGTACACGACAAGAAAAGCACACTGTGGGGGTCATTCATCAAAGCAAAAAAGCAAAAGGATCAGATGTCGGCTTTTATCCTTCAGGCTATGGGGACAAGCCATGTGATGCCTGACTCGAGGCACATGACAGGTGTTATTACTGTGATCCACATACTGTGTAAATATTAACAACTGATGCTTGCTGTCAGTGAATAGGGACATTATTGTTTACATTCAGAGGCTCAAAATCTGTACAGACAACATAGCTGTAATTTCAGGATAAGCTGCCCTGTGTGTAGAATAGGAGTAGCAATATTTCTGGCTATGATATAAATTGCATATGGCATTTTCACCAGGCTGCATTTCTACTTTTCAGTTGTCCCCATAGATTAGCTGCTATGATGTCTCCATACACAGAACACACCCAGAAGAGGGGATGCTGCTCTCCTATACCTCTATAACAAACCCTCAGAAGAAGCAGCAGCATGGAGGACATTATAAAGTAGCAATGAACAGTGTAAGCTGGGAATCCAGGACTAGGAATGGGGTAATATAACACTCACCTAAGCGTTTAGAAGCTTCCCTGGGTATCTCTACCTGCCTTACCTTGCAGCTTCCTCCCCCAACATAGACTTCTATTGGCAGCATGTTACCTGAAGCTTCAGGGAGATGATCAATGTTGACTTGGACTTGAGCAGTTTTATACAATGAATGCAAAAAGTGTGGTGCTAGCACAAGCACCGCAGGCTCTTAAATCAGCTGGTCAATCAGGATGCCCTAAGCCAGACCCCCACCAATCTTTCTTCTCTCTTGACAAGTCAGTCACAATGTATTCAGCTTCTGGGTGTCAACAAAACTTTTTCCACTAAAATGCCATTAATATTATCTAATTAATACAGCCTAATACAGCCTAATTAATACAGCCTAATGTACAATAAAATGTATCAAATATAGTACATTTTTCAATTCTTCAAAATTTCTAACATCTCTGCTTGCAGTCAGTGGATTGAAATGTTTTTAATTCTACCCAGAAGTAGAAAACCTGTGCAGATCTAGCCCTGCTCACCACTGAGGGTTTGCTACAAGTATATGTAGTCCAGTTAAGCCTCTGTGAGTTAAACTGACTGGACTCCATTTTACCTTCACTAATATGTTGTAACAAACGATGAGAACAGGATACATTTGTGTTGCTGATGTGATTTTCTCTAGACTAGTGGTTCCCAACCAGCGAACCGTGGTACACTGAGGTGCTGTGAGTAGCCACCAGAGGTGCCACAAAATTTTGGAGGGAAAAATGTTTAAAGGACTTTACAAAAGACAAGACATGAGTGGTTAGGGACAACTCTGTGAATGTCCTAAAGTGGCCCAGCTAAAGCCCCAACCTGATGAAACATCTCAGGAGAGACTTGAAAATGGCTTTAACCAATGGTGCCCATCCAACCTAACAGAGAAAATATGCAAATTCAGGTGTGTAAACCTAATGGGGGAGATTTATCAAAACTTGTGCCGAGGAATGGCTGCCCAGTTGCCCATAGCAACCAATCAGATCGCTTCTTTGATTTTTAACAAGGCCTCTGCAAAATAAAAAATAAAACAATCTGATTGGTTGCTATGGGCAACTGGGCAAGTTTTCCTCTGCGCAGGTTTTGATAAATCTCATCCAATATCGATGCCAAAGGTGCTTTAAAGGGGTACTCCGGTGAAAAACATCATGAGCACAGTGCTCTCTGCTGACATCTCTGTCATTTTAGGAACAGTCCAGAACAGCATGCTATGGGGATTTCCTTTTACTCTGGACAGTTCCTAAAATGGACAGAGATGTCAGCAGAGAGCACTGTGCTCGTGATGTCAGCAGAGAGCTCTGTGTTTCAAACGGAAAAGAATTTCCACTGTAGTATTCAGCAGCTAATAAGTACAGGAAGGATTAAGATTTTTTAATAGAAGTAATTTACAAATCTGTTTAACTTTCTGGCACCAGTTGATTTTAAAAAAATAAGTTTTTCACCGGAGTACCCCTTTAAAGGGTCTAAATATTTACGTCAGTACTTTGAGGTTTTAATAAATTAGCAAAGCTTTGTTAGATTCTGTGTTCACTTTGTCATTATGGTGTATTGAGGGCAGAATGATGGGGAAAACTAGAATATTGTTGATTATAGCACAACAAATAAATTAAAGGGTCTGAAGACTTTGTGAAGGTGTTGTAGATACACAGAGAATTCTCAAATCAGCAGAAAATTAAATCACAACATAATCACAACATACCCTCTCTAACGTCCTGCTCTTTGTTCTGTGGTATTGTAACCTGTGATGTTTATGGCCATAAAAAGTGTTTTAGACAGAACAATAAGGCAATTATAGGGAACGCGGCAATAATCACCATAAGTACCGCAAATAATCGTGCTTCATCTGTTGTCATCAAAATATAAAACTGTATTTTATGATGGATTAAAGTTACATAAAGCAAAATGTGACAAACTTCCCTCGCCAACATATCCCTGCATATACAGCACTTACCTAATTGCAAGGGGATATGGTACAGGACATGAGGTGTACGGTGGAGTTCTGCAGTTGTCACCCAATTCATGTAGGGATTGTTGCTAGGCAATAGCCTGCCTAATTTTCTATGTCTGACATACAGGAAACATTGACTGTTTACTTATTTTCCTTTTATAATTTTTTACCTTAACTGGGTTCTCTCCATTCCGCAAGTATCGATTCCGCTCGTGGATTTTCTCGGCAATCTCTTGTGCAAGGCGATAGGTAGAATCATATGTAGACAACCTGCAAATGATATAAAATCCTTATCAGTCCTTTAGGATTCACATACCCCAGGAGTGCACATGTTAAAGGCAAAGTACACCCAATAATGGAGTCAGTACTATAGAGTGTGCTACATACTTATCTATACACATGAAAGATAATATAAAATGATGGTGTTTCACATTTCCCAGAGTCTAGGGGGCTAGGGGGGAGAACCTTTCAAGTCAACCCACGCTGCGCTGGCGGATTTAGACCTTAGATGTACTCATTCTTGGCTTAGATTATCCTTTACCTAATTGTAATAATACCTATTTCCGCAGTGGTCCCTCAAGTTACAACATTAATTGGTTCCAGGACGACCATTGTATGTTGAACCCATTGTATGTTGAGACCAGAACTCTATGGAAACCTGGTAATTGGTTCTGAAGCCGCCAAAATGTCATCCAAAAATAGGAAAAAAGTGAGAATTAAAGAAAAATAAGTAGATAACTAATATAGATAAAGCAAATCCTTATATATAAAAGTAATAAAGATCTGCTGGGAGCTGTAAATCACTGTCTATGTCAGTGTTTCCCAAGCAGGGAGCCTCCAGCTGTTGCAAAACTACAACTCCCAGCATGCCCGGACAGCCAAAAGGCTGTCCGGGCATGCTGGGAGTTGTAGTTTTGCAACAGCTGGGGGCACCCTGGTTGGGAAACACTGGTCTATGTAGAGGACAGAAGCTTCTTCAGGGTCCTGTACAGTACACGCAATGTCCTAAAAAAGTTACATGGAGTCGCCCTCACCTGGTGTCCAAAGGAGCAGGTAACCCTGGTACAGGTAAAGTGTACAGAACATGTAATACCTCCCTGTACTGTAGGGGGCGCTACCAGACATCAGTCAGTGCATGCACTTCAGTATTACAGGTGTTTTACCAGTGAATGTCCATTCTGATTGCTCGGTTCTTCCGGCCATTGACACGTTGCACAGATCTGGACTGTCTGTGCATTGTATGTTGAGTCTGGTTTCAACTTACAATGGTCCAGAAAAGACCATTGTATGTTGAAACTATTGTATGTTGAGGCTATTGTAAGTTGAGGGATCACTGTATATTAATACACTGTTCCCTTTACATGTTTCTACTACATGTTTTACCCTTGGTCAGTTTGTATGGGTGCAGGTCATTATTGTGAGGTCATGCTGTCCGGCCTATTTCTGTTGAGTGTTTTCACCATAGCACATGGTCTGTTTTTTGCTCATGCACCCCAAGCAGTTTCTACCCCGTGAGGAAGTCGTGAGTTATATTGCAAGAGAAACATGTTGGATGGTCTGGGTGTATGCTAATTGTGAGCCCCTTGTTCACAGGGTGCACTCTATAGTACTTGGAGTCCACTCTGTTTGAGTTTATAGCCCTGCAGTGTGATTGTAACCCCCCAATACATTCAGATTTTCACACTGTACAACTTCTGTAAATGTTCCAGTGCAAAACACAGCGACTCCTATCTCAGCTGTAGAGCTGCCCATTTACTTTATTGTTTGTGACCAAAGCCAAACACATGCATACATGACCTGAGTGTGTATGAGTAATGGTGCCGGAATCCTCTGCTTCCTTCTCCTAGATATGTATACTGCTGCTATCTCTATGGGATCAGGATATATATTAATTATATACCTCGTCTGCAGCGCTACCTGTATACTGCTGCTATCTCTATGGGATCAAGATGTATAGTAGTTATATACCTCCTTTCCAGCTCTATCTATATGGGATCAGGATATATAGTAGTTATACACCTCCCCCTCTAGCTCTATCTTTATACTGCTGCTGCTGTCTCTGTGGGAACAGGATATATAGTAATTATACACCTCGTCTGCAGCGCTATCTCAATGGGATCAGGATGTATAGTAGTTATACACCTCCTTCCCAGCTCTATCTGTATACTGCTGCTATCTCTATGGGATCTGGATACATAGTAGATATACACCTCCCCTTCAGCTCTATCTGTATACTGCTGCTGCTATCTCTATGAGATTAGGACATATTGTTGTTACACCCCTCTGCTTCAGCTCTATGGGTATACTGCTGCTACTATCTGTATGGGATCAGGATATATAGTAGTTATACACCTTCCCAGCAGCTCTATCTGTATACTACTGCTGCTATCTCTATGGTATCAGGATATATAGTAGTTATACACCTCCCCTCCAGCTCTATCTATATGGGATCAGGATATATAGTAGTTATACACCTCCCCTCCAGCTCTATCTAAATGGGATCAGGATATATAGTAGTTATACACCTCCCCTCCAGCTCTATCTAAATGGGATCAGGATATATAGTAGTTATACACCTCCCCTCCAGCTCTATCTATATGGGATCAGGATATATAGTAGTTATACACCTCCCCTCCAGCTCTATCTATATGGGATCAGGATATATAGCAGTAAACACCTTCTCTTCAGCTCTATCTGCATACTGCTGCTGCTATCTCTATAGGATATGGATACATTGTAGTTAAGCACCTTCTAGACTGTGATGGTGGAAAAAAGGTGCTATTTCATGGCAATTGTGCACATCACAGCCTCAAAAAAAATGCGCAAACACAGCCTCAAGACTTCAAATAAAAAATTTGAAAAAAACAACACAACTGTGATTATAGATCAAATAATTCTTGCTTCAAGGCAATGGTTCTCTAAAAAAAATGCATTTTAATTACGAAAATTAACAAAACTGCACATACTGTGAACTGACCCCAACCCACTTATGCGTCTAATGAGTTAACCCGGGTGACCTCCAGCACCAGCAGACTAATCGGATGACCAGGTGCAGTGATAAGATTCCCGGAGTGCTTCTTTAAGTGCAGTATCTGATATTATCTTTAATGTATAGAAGAAATGCCAGCGTGGATATAATGCAAAGAAAGTCCCGTTTATTGAGTAAAAGCCGGACTTTTACTCAATAAAAGGTGAGCAGTTCACTTCAATGTCCCTCAGATTTTAAGCTTTGCAATAAGGCAGCACATGGATAGTACAAAGTAACTTATAATAAACTTTGTCAAGCAAAACAAATTGTGGAAAACACAAATGTGCGCCTGATGTCTCCCAACATGTGTACACAGTAAATAGTAAAAAAGAGTGAAAATACCGCACTGCAACACACAACCCTTATATAATACTGGAGGTCACAGAGATAACCACCGCCTTACAGAAAGTGACCTGTATTATAGAAATAAAGATTATTCATTGTCTCATTAAACAATTTGCCTTTGGGGGGGAATTTATCATTTGCTCAGTTTATTGCGCTTTAAGTATTTACAATCAACACATGGCTGAACAAGAAGAAAAAGAAATGCAAAACTTTCACACAAAACAACAAAGATATCTGTTTTATTACAGTATTACAAGATTCTTCAACATTCTATAATTTTGCATCTGCTAAAGCTATAGATAGATTTGCCCAGTGTGTAATTTATCATTAGTTTGACGCCTCGTCTATCGCATGGACTGTGCTCCGATAATACATAAACCGTATAATAAACTGTTCATTTATTTAAGCTTTAAAAGAAAAAAAACCTGCGTGGTGTCAAAATGTGAATGTTTGGAGGTTTTTAATGTGGTCAGATGTAGAACTTTTTACAGTAGAGAATTTGTTGTAACAATTGTGTCCTCTATGAGCTGTAATCACTCCACCTTGCTCATATTATCTACATACAGCCACAATGCCTCCTGTTTCACTATAAACCTGCACTCCTTATGAAACAGCAATGTATTCTTCCATTCCTCTGTTATTGCCACTGGAAATGTATGGCTAAAGTGGATGTTACCAGTTGGGGACATGTTACACTATCCAACCAAAGCTGATAGTGCCAGTCAGGGTAGGGACATGCCACCAAATGGTAACACCCATACATTTCAGAGAGAAATAATAGATAACAGGACATACACAGAACCATAACAAAACATGCTCCAGAACTTTTATTTCATGGGAAACACAAGGATTTACTAAAACTGGTCAGGAGAGGTGACAGATCATCTTGAGTGGTGATATGATAAAGAACAAGCTGACACTCGGGGTACAGGATAATGACAATTAGGGCACAGTATAATAACACGCTAACACGGAGTACAGAATAATTACACGCTGAATCTTGGGGTACAGGTTACCGAGACTCGGGGTACAGGATGATGACACTCGAGGTACAGGATGATGACACTCGGGGTACAGGATGATGACACTCGGGGGTACAGGATGATGACACTCGGGGTACAGGATGATGACACTCGGGGGTACAGGATGATGACACTCGGGGGTACAGGATGATGACACTCGGGGGTACAGGATGATGACACTCGGGGGTACAGGATGATGACACTCGGGGTACAGGATGATGACACTCGGGGTACAGGATGATGACACTTGGGGTACAGGATGATGACACTCGGGGTACAGGATGATGACACTCGGGGGTACAGGATGATGACACTCGGGGTACAGGATAATAACACTCGGGGTACAGGATGATGACACTCGGGGTACAGGATGATGACACTCGGGGTACAGGATGATGACACTCGGGGTACAGGATGATGACACTCGGGGTACAGGATGATGACACTTGGGGTACAGGATAATAACACTTGGAGTACAGGATGATAACACTCGGGGTACAGGATGATGACACTCGGGGTACAGGATGATGACACTTGGAGTACAGGATGATAACACTCGGGGTACAGGATGATAACACTTGGGGTACAGGATGATAACACTCGGGGTACAGGATAATAACACTTGGGGTACAGGATGATAACACTCGGGGTACAGGATGATAACACTTGGGGTACAGGATGATAACACTCGGGGTACAGGATAATAACATGCTGACAGGGTATAAAAGGATTGGATAGATTGAATAGACTTTGCGCCTATCACTAGCCTAGCTCACAAAGCACCCGCACGCATTGCTGGGACTTGTTGTACTCAGTGGACTAGACAGATAATATAAACATAATATAAAACACAAGGCATAAACAATAATCCGGAGTTACACTGCACCCACCAAGAATCCATCGCTGCGGCAGTGAAGGGCGACACTTCCTGTTTGTATCACATGATCGGACGGCTCCTCCTGCGGGTCAAACTAGTGTGAGCGCGAAGCTCTGCGGAGCACGTGACAATGCAGAAGCTTTAGGATATATTTACTACACTGTATATATTTTGGTATAGAATAGGCAGTGTCCAGATTATCCTTCATGATCTTATCTGAAGAGGATTTGGCTGTTCCCGGAATGCTGGGAGTAGTAGTTCCACAGTAGAGTCGGTGCACACAGGGCTCAGGCATTTGTTGCTGTTTATCACATACATGACCCCTGATCAGTCATATGATGGCCCCATAGAGGTCGTGGGGAGAGGAGGAGGAGGAGGAGGACGAGGAGGAGGAGGACACCACCACCACCACCACCACCACCTTGTGTGCACAACAAACATGGCAGACACGTGGAGCCTGCTGGAGTCTGTATATCCAGATGTGTCTGACATCACATGAAGCCTATTGGAGTAAGTAAAGGGCAGCAGTGTAAGGGCTTGGGAAACAGCTGGAGGGCAACAATGTAGTGATGTGTAGACTACAGGGATTCTGACTACACCTCCCATAAGTCACCAGCAATCTATAGTATTGTCCCCTTTAGTGTATCTAAGTGTAGTGTCTAAGCCTGTCGTGTATGATACTATCTGCTGAGATGGTGTATCTAAGCCTGTCATGTATGATACTATCTGCTGAGATGGTGTATCTAAGCCTGTCATGTGTGATACTATCTGCTGAGATGGTGTATCTAAGCCTGTCATGTGTGATACTATCCGCTGAGATGGTGTCTCTAAGCCTGTCATGTGTGATACTATCCGCTGAGATGGTGTCTCTAAGCCTGTCATGTGTGATACTATCCGCTGAGATGGTGTCTCTAAGCCTGTCATGTGTGATACTATCTGCTGAGATGGTGTCTCTAAGCCTGTCATGTGTGATACTATCTGCTGAGATGGTGTCTCTAAGCCTGTCATGTGTGATACTATCTGCTGAGATGGTGTATCTAAGCCTGTCATGTGTGATACTATCCGCTGAGATGGTGTATCTAAGCCTGTCATGTGTGATACTATCCGCTGAGATGGTGTCTCTAAGCCTGTCATGTGTGATACTATCTGCTGAGATGGTGTATCTAAGCCTGTCATGTGTGATACTATCCGCTGAGATGGTGTCTCTAAGCCTGTCATGTGTGATACTATCTGCTGAGATGGTGTATCTAAGCCTGTCATGTGTGATACTATCTGCTGAGATGGTGTATCTAAGCCTGTCATGTGTGATACTATCTGCTGAGATGGTGTATCTAAGCCTAACATGTGTGATACTATCTGCTGAGATGGTGTATCTAAGCCTAACATGTGTGATACTATCTGCTGAGATGGTGTGTCTAAGCCTGTCATGTGTGATACTATCTGCTGAGATGGTGTATCTAAGCCTGTCATGTGTGATACTGTCTCGAAGCCTATCATGTGTGATACTATCTGCTGAGATGGTGTATCTAAGCCTATCATGTGTGATACTATCTGCTGAGATGGTGTCTCTAAGCTTATTGTGTGTGTACTACCTGTTAAGATGGTGTATCTAAACCTATCGTGTGATACTGTCTGCTGCTGAACCAATATATGCCTATTGCTTGTGATACTATCTGCTGAGAGTGTATCTAAACCTATCGTGTGACACTGTGTTCTGAACTTATGCATATAAAACTACTGTGTGTGATACCTTCTGTTGAGTCGGTGTATCTAAGCCTATGGTTTGTACTATTATCTGTTGAGGTGGTGTATCTAAGGCTATCATTTGTGATATTGTCTGCTGAGAGAGTGTATCTAATCCTACAATGTGTGATGCTGTCTTCTGGGACAGTGTATCTAAGCCTGTCATGTGTGATACTATCTGCTGAGATGGGGTGTGTGTGTGTGTGTGTGTGTGTGTGTGTGTGTGTGTGTATGTATATATATATATATATATATATATATATATATATATATATATATATATATATATAACGAAAGGCAACCGCACTCCCACATCATGCAGAAAATAAGGTCTTTATTCACACAAGCGTGAAGGTGGCGACGTTTCAGCTAGCTCACCTAGCCATTATCAAGCTAGATAATGGCTAGCCGAAACATCGCCACCTTCACGCTTGTGTGAATAAAGACCTTATTTTCTGCATGACATGGGAGCGCGGTTGCCTTTCGTTTTATACTTGGAGGGATTCGTAACCGGGATTTGTAGCAACGCACCCTATCATCACTGCATTGACCCTAGGAGTGCTGCTCTCTTGGGAGTTTTTTGTTTATATATATATATATATATATATATATATATATATATATATATATGGCTATGGTGTGTACTATTATCTATTGAGATGGTGTATCTAAGCTTATGTATGATACTAACTGCTGAGACAGTGTATCTAAACCTATCATGTGTGATACTGTGTTACAAACTTATGCATATAAACCTACTGTGTGTGATACCTTCTGTTGAGGTGGTGTATCTAAGCCTATGGTGTGTACTAGTATCTGTTGAGGTGGTGTATCTAAGCCTATGGTGTGTACTAGTATCTGTTGAGGTGGTGTATCTAAGCCTATGGTGTGTACTAGTATCTGTTGAGGTGGTGTATCTAAGCCTATGGGTGTGTACTAGTATCTGTTGAGGTGGTGTATCTAAGCCTATGGTGTTTACTAGTATCTGTTGAGATGGTTTATTTAAGGCTATGGTGTGTACTAGTATCTGTTGAGATGGTGTATCTAAGCCTATGGTGTGTACTAGTATCTGTTTTGAGGTGGTGTATCTAAGCCTATGGTGTGTACTAGTATCTGTTGAGGTGGTGTATCTAAGCCTATGGTGTGTACTAGTATCTGTTGAGGTGGTGTATCTCAGCCTATGGTGTGTACTAGTATCTGTTGAGGTGGTGTATCTCAGCCTATGGTGTGTACTAGTATCTGTTGAGGTGGTGTATCTAAGCCTATGGTGTGTACTAGTATCTGTTGAGGTGGTGTATCTAAGCCTATGGTGTGTACTAGTATCTGTTGAGATGGTTTATTTAAGGCTATGGTGTGTACTAGTATCTGTTTTGAGGTGGTGTATCTAAGCCTATGGTGTGTACTAGTATCTGTTTTGAGGTGGTGTATCTAAGCCTATGGTGTGTACTAGTATCTGTTGAGGTGGTGTATCTAAGCCTATGGTGTGTACTAGTATCTGTTGAGGTGGTGTATCTCAGCCTATGGTGTGTACTAGTATCTGTTGAGGTGGTGTATCTAAGCCTATGGTGTGTACTAGTATCTGTTGAGGTGGTGTATCTCAGCCTATGGTGTGTACTAGTATCTGTTGAGGTGTTGTATCTAAGCCTATGGGTGTGTACTAGTATCTGTTGAGGTGGTGTATCTAAGCCTATGGTGTGTACTAGTATCTGTTGAGGTGGTGTATCTAAGGCTATGGTGTGTACTAGTATCTGTTTTGAGGTGGTGTATCTAAGCCTATGGTGTGTACTAGTATCTGTTTTGAGGTGGTGTATCTAAGCCTATGGTGTGTACTAGTATCTGTTGAGGTGGTGTATCTAAGCCTATGGTGTGTACTAGTATCTGTTGAGGTGGTGTATCTCAGCCTATGGTGTGTACTAGTATCTGTTGAGGTGGTGTATCTCAGCCTATGGTGTGTACTAGTATCTGTTGAGGTGGTGTATCTAAGCCTATGGTGTGTACTAGTATCTGTTGAGGTGGTGTATCTAAGCCTATGGTGTGTACTAGTATCTGTTGAGATGGTTTATTTAAGGCTATGGTGTGTACTAGTATCTGTTTTGAGGTGGTGTATCTAAGCCTATGGTGTGTACTAGTATCTGTTTTGAGGTGGTGTATCTAAGCCTATGGTGTGTACTAGTATCTGTTTTGAGGTGGTGTATCTAAGGCTATGGTGTGTACTAGTATCTGTTGAGGTGGTGTATCTAAGCCTATGGTGTGTACTAGTATCTGTTGAGGTGGTGTATCTAAGGCTATGGTGTGTACTAGTATCTGTTGAGGTGGTGTATCTAAGGCTATGGTGTGTACTATTATCTGTTGAGGTGGTGTATCTAAGGCTATGGTGTGTACTAGTATCTGTTGAGGTGGTGTATCTAAGCCTATGGTGTGTACTATTATCTGTTGAGGTGGTGTATCTAAGGCTATCATTTGTGATATTGTCTGCTGAGATAGTGTATATAATCCTATAATGTGTGATACTGTCTTCTGGGACAGTGTATCTAAGCCTGTTATGTCTAATACTGTCTGCTGAGCTGATGAATCTAATATTGTCATGTGTGATACCAGTTCCATATCTAACACTACCATGTGTGATACTGTCTGTTGCACTGGAGTATCTAAGCATATAGTTTACTGCAGTCACTAAGTGGCTGTATCTAAGCCTGACACAGGTGATGCACTCTGATTAGGTGTTGTTTGTAGTGTACTATTGTTGGCATTACTGGTATATCTATACATATAGTGTGATGCTGTGAGCCCTTGTATCTAAGTCTATCATGGGTGATGCTGTATTGTAGCCTAGATACTGTCAGAATATATCTAACTGTTGAGAAGCCGTATCTAAGTCTGATATAGAGATAATACTGGCTGCTGAGACATTATTCTTTAACCTGTCCTATATATTACTGTTGATGTATCTAAGCCTGTCGTGATACCTGTCTCAGGGCACCTCCCAGCATCCTTTACCATATGGTGGGCAGCACAGGACTGACACACTGCGGCAGCACATCATGTATGTGTAGTAGTTGCAGGAATCACAATGGCTGCATTATGAGGAGTCACAGACAATTAGCTGCCTATTAAATACAATGTATCACAGTTTATGGCGCATTATAAGATCATCAATGATAAATGGCCTTTAACTACTGTTGGATCGGATTCATGTTACACAGATCATAAACTTGTGTTTGTACTGCCAAGTCCGCGCCATCTTACTGCCATGTCTGGGGATGGTGGTCCTGGCAGAGCTTTGGTATCCACATCAGGCACCTCTAGGCCGGGTTCACACCTCGGAATTTAAGGCCGGACAAAATCTGCGCCGACTAAATTATCGCTAGGACCGGACAGACATTGCTGCCCCCATAGACGGCAATGTCTACAGAGCGGAAATCTGCCAGAACATTCAACAAGTACAATATTCTGGCTGAATTTTTGGAGGGGACTTTCCAGGCAGAAAGTCCGCCTCAGAAACTCTGCAGTGTGCGCTGTGCAGAGGAATTCCATTGCCAGTAGTCTGTAGTGTGAACCCAGCCTTAGACATCAGAAACTCTGCAGTGTGCGCTGTGCAGAGGAATTCCATTGCCAGTAGTCTGTAGTGTGAACCCAGTCTTAGACGTCAGAAACTCTGCAGTGTGCGCTGTGCAGAGGAATTCCATTGCCAGTAGTCTGTAGTGTGAACCCAGCCTTAGACATCAGAAACTCTGCAGTGTGCGCTGTGCAGAGGAATTCCATTGCCAGTAGTCTGTAGTGTGAACCCAGCCTTAGACATCAGAAACTCTGCAGTGTGCGCTGTGCAGAGGAATTCCATTGCCAGTAGTCTGTAGTGTGAACCCAGCCTTAGACGTCAGAAACTCTGCAGTGTGCGCTGTGCAGAGGAATTCCATTGCCAGTAGTCTGTAGTGTGAACCCAGCCTTAGACATCAGAAACTCTGCAGTGTGCGCTGTGCAGAGGAATTACATTGCTAGTAGTCTGTAGTGTGAACCCAGCCTTAGGCTTTGTTCAGACGTCAGAAATTCCGCAGAAGGATGCAGAATTCTGGCCAAAATAATGCATGAATTCTGCAGGAACATATTATGACAGCCCCCGCAGTCTGTAAAAAGCTTCATTTTGGGCGGAATCCACATTTTGCCGAGAAGAAAAAAAAAAATTCAATGTGCTTCTACAGCTGAATTCTGCAAAAATATAAAACACGGCTTATCCGCAATTTTAGTAGCGAAAATTCTGCTGTGTGAATCCCAGGACCTGGGTATGACTACAAACTAGAGATGAGCAAACTTACAGTAAATTCGATTCATCACAAACTTCTCGGCTCGGCAGTTGATGACTTATACTGCGTAAATTAGTTCAGCTTTCCGGTGCTCCGGTGGACTGGAAAAGGTGGATACAGTCCTAGGAAAGAGTCTCCTAGGAATGTATCCACCTTTTCCAGCCCACGGGAGCACCGGAAAGCTGAACTAATTTATGCAGGATAAGGCATCAACTGCCGAGCCGAGAAGTTTGTGATGAATCGAATTTACTGTAAGTTCGCTCATCTCTACTACAAACCTCTGCATTCCCTATAGCAGTGGTCTACAAACTGTGGACCTCCAGATGTTGCAAATCTACAAATTTCTCCAGGCATGCAAGGAGTTGTAGTTTTGCAGTTTGGAGACCACTGCTGTATAACTCCACTCTCAGGCTCTGGTGTCGATACCTAACTCAGATGCCTCAATCACCGCCCAGGGTTTTGCCATGTAAGTTTATGTTCACACATCAGGATTTTTGTGTGGAATTCTGCACGAAGATTCCACAGCCTCAGAGTCCAATTGAATTCAATGGGATTCTGCTTCATTGTGCAGACGGCGGATCTTGTGCGCCAGATGTTTGTGGGATGGAAATTCCTATTCTGGTGTCCGCATGAAAAAAGGACATGTCCATTCTTTATGTGGACTCCATACAGAATGCATTGCTATGTATGACACACTGCATTCCTGTGCGGTCCTAGCACCGGCATATTATGCCAGCCCCTGCCCCTGCCTTTCTAGGTTCACACGGCACAATTTTTGCATGGAATTCCGCATAAAAATTCTGCATGAATTTATAGCCAATACACTTCAATGGGATTCCCCTGTCCCATTCACACAGCAGAATTTCCGCTGCTGGAATTCCATTGAAGTGAATTGAAATAAAAAGGATGAAAAAGCGCTCCACTGTGAAGGACAATATATAGTGACCCCCCCCCCCCCCCCCGACCTACGATGGCCCCGACATATGATGAAATCGACATACGATGCTTTTTTATGTCGGGGCCATCGCATTAAGTGCTATCCGGCAGCGCCAAATGCCTAAGCTGCTGCCGGATAGCAGCTTAATGTTCCCCGTGTGGTGCGGTAAGTATTACTTACCCCTCCACGATGCCCCGGGGTGCCCTCCGGGTCCAGCGCTGGTCTTCCGGTGTCTTCTCGGCCCTCTCCGATGACGTCAATACGCTGCTGCGCACGTCATCCAATAGGAATGGCGTACGCAGCGGGGTAATGACGTCGCTACGCAGGCCCAGTAAGGCCTTGCGGAAGACAGCGGAGGAGCGGAGAAGACAGCGGAGGAGCGGAGAAGACAGCGGAGGAGCGGAGGAGACAGCGGAGGAGCGGAGGAGACAGCGGAGGAGCGGAGGAGACAGCGGAGGAGCGGAGGAGACAGCGGAGGAGCGGAGGAGACAGCGGAGGAGCGGAGGAGACAGCGGAGGAGACAGCGGAGGAGCGGAGGAGACAGCGGAGGAGCGGAGGAGACAGCGGAGGAGCGGAGGAGACAGCGGAGGAGCGGAGGAGACAGCGGAGGAGACAGCGGAGGAGACAGCGGAGAAGGGAGCGGAGGAGACGGAGGAGACAGCGGAGGAGACAGCGGAGGAGACAGCGGAGGAGACAGCGGAGGAGACAGCGGAGGAGACAGCGGAGGAGACAGCGGAGGAGCGGAGGAGACAGCGGAGGAGCGGAGGAGACAGCGGAGGAGCGGAGAAGACAGCGGAGGAGCGGAGAAGACAGCGGAGGAGCGGAGAAGACAGCGGAGGAGCGGAGAAGACAGCGGAGGAGCGGAGAAGACAGCGGAGGAGCGGAGAAGACAGCGGAGGACCGGGATCACCATCGGGAGCGGCAGGGACACCATCTCGAGCGGCGGGGACAGGTGAGTACAGCTTCCTATACTTTACCCATTGCACGATTCCCTCAACATACGATGGATTCGACAAACGATGGCTCGTTTGGAACGAATTACCATCGTATGTTGAGGGACCACTGTATAAAGAAGGTGAGCCCCTATCAATAGAGTAACTCACCAGATAGTGTTGTGCTATGAAAGAGGCTCAACACTCTTGCGGGCATGTAATCCTTTCGGAGGGTTGTGATGGAGATTCCGCCTGGACATCCACCTAGGACTGCAGCTTATCCCGCCCTCGGCTAGGCATAGGGAATGTAAATTGAAGATTGTGCACAGGTGATGGGGATATTACAGCGCCGTCCACAACCAAGGTGAGTAGTTTAAAAGTTTTTTTTATTTTACATGTAACGCGTTTCAAGGACGCTCCGGACCCTGGTACAGGTTAAGTGTACAGAACATGTAATACCTCCCTGTACTGTAGGGGGCGCTACCAGACATCAGTCAGTGCATACGCTTCAGGTGTTTTCCAGTAAATTGCCCATTCTGATTGGTCACATCTTCCGGCCATTGACACATTTCACAGATCTGGACTGTCCGTACATTGTATGTTGAGTCTGGTTTCAACTTACAATGGTCCAGAAAAGACCATTGTATGTTGAAACTATTGTATGTTGAGGCCATTGAAAGTTGAGGGATCACTGTATCAGTGTTGGCTAACCTCCCAGGTGTTGCAAAACTACTACTCTTAGCATGTCTTAGGCTGTCAGGGAATGCTGGAAGTTGTAGTTGAGCAACAGCTGGCGTGCCACAGGTTGGGGTACACTGCTTCATATGGACTTTCGACACTTGTACTAGGGGGTCCCAGGGAATACCTGATAACATCTAAATGTGGACTTCCCTTTCAAATAACTTTCCATCTCTACCTGACCTGTGGTCGTAACTCATCCACCTATAAATAGCGACGTGTGAATTGCAGAATAGTAAATTTCCCCATTTATAGAAATGATTAATGTCTGTTGATGTTTTGTATGGGAGGAAATTTACTCCTGAAATAGTGTTTTGCCCTTGAAGTGATCACTTCTTCCCTCTCGGTCATTGGAGCAATCTGTTCCTTAATTATCTTCTCGCAGATCTACAATAATAACACAAAACAAGGCCTGTGTGTGGGCGGGAGGAGGGCATAAGATATCCGCTCTTCATAATGTACATGGGACAGGTGAGACCATAGACATCATCGTAGCTGCTGCTTGTGACAGATCCCAGAACTGGGGACGGAGTCCTGTGCTTACTTTGGGTAAGGATTATATACTATCTTCATTTGTTTACATCTCTTTAAGGGTTAATGTATACTTAATGGGTAACTCTAGTCAAATGTGTACAATATCAGGGGTGACTACAGTAATGCCCAGTATCCCATTACTCCTCCATGAAACACTTAAAGGGGTACTCCGGTGGCAAACTTTTTTTTATTTATTTATTTATTTATTTATTTATTTTTATCAAGTGGTGCCAGAAAGTTAAACAGATTTGTAAATTACTTCTATTAAAAAATCTTAATCCTTCCAGTACTTATTAGCTGCTGAATACTACAGATGAAATTCTTTTCTTTTTGGAACACAGAGCTCTCTGCTGACATCATGACCACAGTGCTCTCTGCTGACACCTCTGTCCATTTTAAGAACTGTCCAGAGTAGGAGAAAATCCCCTTAGCAAAACATATGCTGCTCTGGACAGTTGTCAGCAGAGAGCACCGTGGTCATGATGTCAGCAGAGAGCTCTGTGTTCCAAAAAGAAAATAATTTTCCTCTGTAGTATTCAGCAGCTAATAAGTACTGGAAGGATTAAGATTTTTTAATAGAAGTAATTTACAAATCTGTTTAACTTTCTGGCACCAGTTGATTTAAAAAAAATAAAAGGTTTTCCACCTGAGTACCCCTTTAAAGAAGTCTGGGAAACTGAGTAATGGGCAGTTTTTGTGATGGGGGCTTTGGACTGCTGCCTGTCATGGAAGAAGCAAAGTAGTCACCGCAGACTCTTCACTTGACTTTAAAGCTAGGTTCACACTGCGGAATATCCAGACAGAAAATTTCCGCCTGGAGATTCCGAATGCGGCCAGTGCTGACTGAATCAGTCGGCGCTAGGACTGAAGGGACATTACAGTCCCCAATAGACTTCAATGTGTTCCGCGAGTAGGTCCGCCTGAAGAATGAGCACCACCATTCTTCAGGTGGAAATTTGAAAGCGAATTTTCCATTCACAAATTCCGCTTCAAAAATTCCGAAGTGTGAATTTGTGAATGGAAAACCAATTCACTATACTGTACATTTTAGTAAGCATAATTTCTGCCTGCAATTTCAAAGCGGAATTGCAGCCGGAAATTCCGTAGTGTGAACCTAGCCTAAGGGTCTATTCACACGGCGGAATTCCTCCTCAAATTAAAGCCCATAGACTTATATGGGATTCCGCACTCCCATTCACACTTCTGAATTTCCACTTGTTCCGCAAGCAGAAATTCAGAAGTGTGAACGGGAGTGCGGAATCCCATAGAAGTCTATGGGCTTTAATTTGAAGTGGAATTCCGCAAGTGGAAATTCTGCTGGGTGAATAGACCCTTAGGCAGCGTTACCACAAACTTTTTTTTTTTTAAATGTATTTATTATTTTTTAATTGAAAAACAGCCCCAGCAGATCTGTTGCACACCAGACACCAATGGCGCCCAATGGACTCCACTGACTATAATGAGGTCCCATTGGGTCCCCAGTATGGAAGCTGCAGTATTTTTGATGGGACTTGTTGAGACGGAGGCACCCATCGTTGGTGTGAACTCATGTTCGCGCGACGGGTTTGCTGAACGCAATTGTGGAATTCCGCCAGAATTTCTGTGTTCTCAGAACACAGAATTATGCCAAAAAATTCAAGCCCCAGTGACTTCAACGTGATTCCGCAAAATGTTAGACTGGTCCTATATTTTTGTGGAATTTCTACAGCGGAATGACCTCCGCGGCAATTCCGCTGCTGAAACTCAATGGGCAGTAAATTTTGGTGGAATTTGCAGCGGAATTCTTCCGCACGGACATTCCGCCGTGTGAACGGCCACTTTCTGCCCAGAACTTCCACTTGGAAATTTTGTCAATGGGATATGCAGCAGAATTTCCTCTGCAGAATTTCTGCTGAAAAGAATGAACATTTTCATTCTTTTGGCGGAATTTAGTGCGATTGCTGTCAATAGCGACGGTTCAGGTCCGTGCGGTCCTAGTGCCAGTGGTGCCTGCTGCCTGGAATTTGACTGTAGAGCTGTAATTCATCTGGTTGCTGAGTGCTATTCCTTACAGTCTGATCTCCGAATTGCGGATCTCAAGTGTTGCAAAACTACAACTCCCAGCATGCCCGGACAGCCAACGGCTGTCCGGGCATGCTGGGAGTTGTAGTTTTGCAACAGCTAGAAGTGTACAGTGTTTTTTTTGTTTTTTTTTAATATGTTCTACAATTTCACGCTATGCAACATAGTCGTACATACTGTCCTATCTTTGTGAATAGAATCCCAGACCTGTAGTGAAGACTGACACAAATACAAAGTACCACAATATTCCTCCAAGATGAACCACAGGATTAAAACAGGCGCTAGAATCTTGTTGGGAGCAATCAGTTTATTTTACCCACAATGCAACGCGTTTCGCAGTGAAGACCGCTTCATCAGGCATGATGAAGCGGTCTTCACCGCAAAATGCGTTGCATTGTAATTAAAATAAACTGATTGCTCCCAACAAGATTCTAGCGCCTGTTTTAATCCTGTGGTTCATTTTGGAGGAATATTGTGGTGGTTTGCATCTATCCCAGATCGGAGAATCCCTTTTCTCTATATGCCTTTACCATTGTTGTGCTTGGCTGAGTACAACCACCGCGGGTGAGCATAATTCATTACCATTCACCGATTTCATATATATACGGTTTCACACTATGGAGCGCTTTCCTTTGTTTTAGCTACAAATACAAAGTAGTAGGAAAGAGAAAATCAGGGCAAAGTGAAGGGCAACACTTAATCCGAGACATTTCCCTTAAATATTTTATACAAAAAAAAAAAAAAAAATCTTTATCTGTCCTTGAAATGAACTTTGTGACTTCTCATCTACTTTATCCAAAACGTTAATAGTTTGTTTCATAAACAGACAAGAAGTAATGAAGCGCAGGCTTCTCCTGGTATTCAGCGATTAAGATCAGGAGAAGAAGTGGGTCATGTTGTCTGTCATCCTGAACTGTCTGAACCCACATGTCACGTTCACAGGGTTATTGCTGGCCTCCTGACTCTCCCCTGACAGCAAATGTGGGCGAATAGGAGGATTAAAGGGGTATTCCTGCTATAGGAGGTACTTATTTTTTTTTTTTTTTTTTTAGGGCCGGAATACCCCTTTTAAACATGTTTCATTTTAACTGTCTGATCCTTTTGTCCTCAGGGAGATAAGCCACCAGAGAAATCTACTAGTGACTGTCCCCTCTCTTCCTATTCAAAATACATGTACACTCCACCAAGCTGAGCGTGCATTTGTCATTCCAAAATGTATGGCCAGCTTTGAACAAAGATTTATCTCTGTGGGACTGATAGAGATAACTAGATACAACACACAGATATATCTGAACAAAGCTGTGGTGTCTAGGCCATAACTGTTGCTTCATTCAAATGGGGGACATGGGACCCCGTTCTCATGATCAGTGTGGACCCCAACTATCAGACACCTGACCCCAGCCATCAGGGCCAATTCACATTATGAACCTTCCGAGCTGAGAAATTCCGGTGCTGCTATGTTCACACGTCAGTCTGACATGTCCGCACGGAAAATCTCCATGCTGACATTCCGGAGACTGCGGGCGCTGGCATGTTATGACGGCGCCCGCAGTCTCCGGAATGTCTGCATGGAGATTTTAGGACTGCACAGGAATGCGCCATCTCATAGAGGGCTATGTATTCCAGTTCGTTCTTTCTGCAGACACTGAAACGGAATTTCCGTTATGTGCACAGCGCAGCAGAATCCCATTGAATTCAACAGGACTCTGCTGCAGCAGAATCTCCGTGCAGAATTCCAATCGGAATGCCGCACAGAAATTCCGACATGTGAACATGGCCTTATTGTTTTCAGTAGGATTCTGCTACACCATGCACATTACAGAAATTCAAATTCCGGACTCCGCCTAAAGAATTGACCTGTTCATTCTTTCGGCAGAATTCGCTCAGCAATGCATCAGTGGAGATGCCGCATTTCCGAGCGGTCCTAGTGCCAGTTGATATCTGCAGCCGCTGCTGCATACTAAATATCTGGCCAGAATTTTTTGTTGTGTGAATGCATAATCTGCTGCGGGGTTAGGTTGCTACCTATTGACTTCAATGGGTCTGCAGCAAAATTTCTGCATTTATGCATGTACCCAATGATTACAGCCTTGCCTTTAAGTCATGGACGGGTATAGGGACAACTGAAGCAGCTCTTAAATTTGAGGATCCCGTCAAACAAGACCCCCTACATGTCAGCTTCCTGGACCCCTGTGATATGGTAGGGAGGGGAGGATATAAGGATTACTTTTTTTTCCCCGTTAGGCTGTCCATTAAAATGGCTGATTCTGCATTATGGATTGTAACTTTTTCTTTTTTTTTTATATAGCATAGTGGACCGCGTTTTTTTGCATACAGCCTAAAGTGGAGGAAGGAGGATGGCAGCATTATGTGAGCCCTGTGTTATCTCACTCCTTCAAAAACAAAATGCCTTAGTGCCAACACGTGTTTGCCCTGGGGCATCCACAAACTTTTACCTGCCCCTGGGGTCGGCACTGCTAAGTGATCTAGGACTCTACTGTGGTGGGGTGCTCGGACTGCTGTATTGAACCTCGGCGGTGCTCTGACTTCAAACAATAATCCATATAACGTGTAGAAAGATGAAAATGTCGGCGACTCACCGATGCTGGTTCGTATTAATCTTCTTTATTCAACATACTCACAAACATGGGGAGAGAGACGACGTACAGGGGAACAGCTGACTGGCAACGGGACCGTTTCACATGGTATACATGCTTCTTCTGGAGGCCAGAAGAAGCATGTACACCATGTGAAACTGTCCCATTCTGGAGGCCAGAAGAAGCATGTACACCATGTGAAACGGTCCCATTCTGGAGGCCAGAAGAAGCATGTACACCATGTGAAACGGTCCCATTCTGGAGGCCAGAAGAAGCATGTACACCATGTGAAACGGTGCCGTTGCCAGCCATCTGTTCCCCTGTACGTCGACTCTCTCCCCATGTTTGTGAGTGTTGAATAAAGAAGATTAATACGAACCAGCATCGGTAAGTCGCCGACATTTTCATCTTTCTACACGTTATACAGTGATCCCTCAACTTACAATGGGCTCAACATACAATAGTTTCAACATACAATGGTCTTTTCTGGACATTGTAACTTGAAACCAGACTCAACATACAATGTACAGACAGTCCAGATCTGTGAAACGTGTCAATGGCTGGAAGAACCGTCCAATCAGAATGGGCATCTTACTGGTAAAATACCTGTATTACTGAAGTGTATGCACTGACTGATGTCTGGTAGCGCCCCCTACAGTACAGGGAGGTATTACTTGTTCTGTACTCTTTACCTGTACCAGGGTTAGCTGCTCCTTTGGACACCAGGTAGGGGTGACTCCATTTTACATTTTTAGGACATTGCGTGTACTGTACAGGACCCCGAAGAAGCTCCTGTCCTCTACATAGACCAGTGTTTCCCAACCAGGGTGCCTCCAGCTGTTGCAAAACTACAACCCCCAGCATGCCCGGACAGCCGAAGGATGTCCGGGCATGCTGGGAGTTGTAGTTTTGCAACAGCTGGAGGCACCCTGGTTGGGAAACACTGACATAGACAGTGATTTACAGCTCCTAGCAGCTCTTTCTTACTTTTATATGTAAGGATTTGCTTTATCTATATTAATCTACTTATTATTCTTTAATTCTCACTTTTTCCTATTTTTGGATGAAATTTTGGTGGCTTCAGAACCAATTACCAGGTTTCCATAGAGTTCTGGTCTCAACATACAATGGTTGTCCTGGAACCAATTAATATTGTAACTTGAGGGACCACTGTATAAATTATAATACCACAATACCTAATGTAGTCTATAGTTAAAAAGTCAGTCCTGACCACTGGTTATTCAATTATCGATATTATATAAAGGTGAGTAAGAAATGTCCGGTCAGTCTCCCAGGGCACACAGATATAGCCAGACAGTATGTCCCTTGATAATAGCCCTTTAATATCACACTTGGCCAATTGACCAGCTAAAAGCAAGAGAAAAAAGGGGAGGGGGGGGGGGACAGTCACCTTATCAACAACATTAGGTATCCATCAAAACTTATAGCACCTCTTGTGAAAATAAGTGAGAAATAAAAGAAACAACATTACAGACTGTCGTCCTATAGTTCCGACGCGTTTCCCCCCATATGGTGTCGAGGTTTCTCGAGGAACTTTAATACGTATTGAACAGTCCAATGATAATGGACAGATGTTAGAGTGAGGCTGGCTAATAGATAGTGCTGATAGACCTCATGTTGGTCAGGCGTGCACCCCGGTCAGTGTGTATCCAAACACGCCTGATACACACTGACCGGGGTGCACGCCTGACCAACATGAGGTCTATCAGCACTATCTATTAGCCAGCCTCACTCTGACATCTGTCCATTACCATTGGACTGTTCAATACGTCTTAAAGTTCCTTGAGAAACCTCGACACCATATGGGGGGAAACGCGTCGGAACTATAGGACGACAGTTTGTAATGTTGTTTCTTTTATTTCTCACTTATTTTCACAAGAGGTGTTAAAAGTTTTGATGGATACCTAATGTTGTTGATAAGGTGACTGTCCCCCCCCCTCCCCCCTTTTTTCTTGCTCTTTGCTGGTCAATTTTCTGAGTGTGATATCGTGGGGGTCCCAGCAGCTGCACCACTGCGATCAGACATCTTATCCCCTATCCTTTAGATAGGGGATAAGATGTCTAAGGCGGAGTACCCCTTAAAGGATTTGCCTTTTTTCCCACTGGAGATGGCCTTGTATCCGATCACAAAAGTCCAATTAACTTCAAGTCACGTTAAATTCAACTGATTTCGGCTGCTCTGTGCACACGGTGGAATTTCCATGCCAGAAATTCCATTTTACATGTCAGCACAAGGAATGAACACATTAATTCTTTGTGCGGAGACTGCACGGAATGCATAGCTGTCTATGAGACAGAGCATTACCGTGCGGTCCTAGCATTGGCAAATTATACCACCACCCGCACTCTCCAGAATCTGCGCACGGAGATCCTCTGTGCTGACATTCCGGTGTGTGAACATAGACTAACTTTACCTGACAGTGAATGGTTCTTAGAGACTACTACACTACTCAGAGGTCTTCTAAAGTTTGTGCCCCATACATTTAGTGGGGACCACCCACAAACTACCTGTAGAACAAGTACCTAAAGGTTCACCATCTCCTCATATGTTTTCTCCTTCTTTCCCCAGAAATGAGCATTTCTTGTGCACCCCCAGTAATCATTACACCAGACGAAAATGTCTGGGAAATCGACACCAACGCCTACGCAGACTGCGGGCACTTTGTGGACTGGGACCAATTCTCGACTAAGTCTGGACCACAGAAGACTAACCATATAGAGATTCCTCAGTCACAGAAGGACCTAAAGAAGATGGCGAGAGATGGAACTTGGGGTGCTAATCAAACTATGCGGGCTCAAGCCTACAACCAGATCATCAAAAACGTTAACTATCGAATATTTACACCCAACGCCACTGTTTATCATGATGTATCCGAAAGGCTTTTCGGGAAGAGTGGACTCGTTGATCACCCCTTACCAGATTTCGTGGATGGTTGTCTTATGCCCATGTACTGCCTTAATGTTCGAGGTGAAACTGCTGTGAAGAAGATACTCATATGCATTGGCAACCAGTATCCAGACATCACCTACAGCCCTGTGATGCCCGCTGTGGTCGCAATCTTAATGCATTTCAGTGAAGATGAAGCTGAGTGTTTTGAGAGGATTTGCCGCCTTATCTCCTGTACAGAACCTCATAAGACTTACATCGAACAAAGCTTCTTGTCCTATGAAGCTTCCAGCATGACTTTTGGTGATTTAGCCAAAAGGTATTGCCGGGCTTGCCATAAGTTCATCACTACCCACTGTGAAAACTCATCGGAGGTCTTCTCAGATTGGTTGATGTGGCTCTTCGGAGACTTGCCCTTTGATTACATCATTAGGGTCTTTGACGTCTTTCTTCTTGAGGGCGACAAAGTGCTGTACCGAGTTGCTCTAGCTTTGCTCAAGCAATACAAGCTTCACACAGAGTATGAGGGACAAGACATTAGGAGTGAAATCCAGGAGTTTGTCAAGAACATCTCCAACCACATTTGTGTGGAGAAACTCTTGGAGAAAGCCTTTAGCATTAGGCTTTTTTCCCACAAGGAGATCTGGCTCCTACACATGGCCAACAGAAAGGCTTTGTCCCAGAGTGGAATCACGGTCATGCAACCAAGGTGAGTGGATACTTAAAGCGATAACTGATAATCAGGAGTGGTAGAATCGTTCTGTGAATGTAAATCTATTGCATATTTGTCTGTATCCTGGTAATCTAAACTTTTTGGATGGTTACATGGAGATGTCTCAAAGATTCTCCTATGGTATATTGATGTAACGTTGATAACACTGTAATGTCTCCTTGCAGACAACCAGCTCACATGTCCGTAGACATCACAAATTTCTTCTCAGAAGTTGTAACGGCTCATGAAATGAGGGTTGTGTGGTCGTGGATTCCTGAGCGCTACTCCCTGTACCCCCCTGTTCTGCTGTTCTCTACCATGGAACATGGCTATAGTCTGCAGAGGTAATGGCATGATTAACACTGGTAAACAGGATCTCACCATGGAAGGCCAATTTATATAAAGCTATTAGAGCCAAGGACAAACACCCCATTAGGCTCCTATGTGGTTGGGTGGCCCTTCCTTATGATCCCCCATGATCACTGGTTCCCTAGCATCTTCAAATAAGGGAAAAGCAAACAAGCTCTAGCCCCTTTAGTAATCAAGGGAAAGGGCATAGTAATAGGCTCTGGTGCCTGGAGTCCAAAGTCACTTCTACAGCACAGGAAGACAACAATATTTTAAACAGCAGGTAAGGGGTGTTTGGTAGAGATTTTTGCACTGAGGCCCAAGGCCAAGAGCTATTGTATTGGCATTTGAGACTTTCCACGGTCAATAAACATTGCAAACACTAAACATACTAAAATGCCTAATGAATCAAGGTCCTGAACAATTCCATACAAGCTAATTTTCATATGTGGTGGCTCCACCCCTGTATGCACTCGCTTAACAATTCAGCAACACTGAGGTTCTTTACCCCCGTATGACTCTTCCTGTTACCCAGACTTCTAGGTCTAAGGGTGTAAAGTGTCTCCTAGAGGAGACTAGCAAGCTGGCCTACCATGTAATCCTTCATGGGGAATAAAATATGCAGCTCTTCTCTAGAAGGAAAAAAGAGTGCCCCCTCGACTCCTTAAAGCGTGCCTTTAAAGAAAATATATATTTCACATGTCCTAGGGACATGTAAAAAGTTTTTTTATTGGTCGGGTCTGAGCGTTCAGATCTGGCTAATGACAAAAACAATGTCACTCCTCTCTCCACTCTGTATCTAGGAGACCTGGACTGCCCCATAGACTTACACTGTAAATCTGTCCAGGTCACATGACACATACCTGGCAGGGAATACACTATGTGCACACTTCTGGCTCGTTCTCGATAACATTCAGACCCTAACTGATCAAAACTTTTGATATATCTGTACGACATATCAGCGATTTTATAAGTGCCCATTTAAAGAGTTTTGAAACATGAGGAACACCCCCTGACTGGTGTATAAAGTAGCAGGGTAGCCCAGTGTTAACTAGGTCCCTATAATAATAAGAGTGTACAGAGACTTATAATTCACATCCAGTGTTTTAGCTTCAGGCTTCTTATTTTTCATTATATTACAGATAGTCCTTTCCAAGTAAAAGCAATTTAATGCCTGAGTTACTTTTACTCAGCTGCTTGTATAACATTCAGCTAATTTATTGGCTTTCTTCAGACGGGAGTCCAGAAAATACATTTATCAGTGCCAGGAAATAAGTATTAGGACAGAGCATTAAAGGGGTACTCCGGCCCTAATACATCTTATTCCCTATCCAAAGGATAGGGGATAAGATGTCTGATCGCGGGGGTCCTGCCGTTTGGGACCAGCCATCAAGCCCCCTCCCATAGACATGCATTGAAGGGGCTTGACATCACACGGGGGCGGAGTTGTGATGTCACGATACTCCGGCCCCGTGGTTGTCACGCTGCACACTCTGATCCTACAGTGCTGCGGAGAGCTTGCAAAGGTGGGTGCTGAAAGACAGATTGCGGGGGTCCCCATCGACAGGACCTCCGTGATCATACATCTTATCCCCTATCCTTTGGATAGGGGATAAGATGTATTAGGGTGGGAGTACCCCTTTAAGATAAAATGATTTAATGTATTTTTGCCCATGCGGCTGAAGTTGTGTAACTGAATGTGACGTCTTGTTTAGATATTCTGCTTTACCTTTTGTTATCAGTGGTAACCTAAAACTGCTACCTGTGAAGCTGGAGTGACAGCAAGCAGTGCATAAGAAAATACAATGAGAACTAATATGCATGTGTTGTGGTGGGTGCGTGAACCTCAGATACTCCACGCTTTGCTTGTAAGTTGGACCCCACCATCCAAAAACAAAATGGTGGCCATAGCGTAGCCTGAAGATTGTGGCCCCCAGTGCTGTAGCTGTACATTGACTGCCATCTATCTGCTGATAACATTCCCCCATATGTACTGATAGCTCCCTGTGTAACATCTATATACAAATTATAAATACTAACTTCACATGTGACAAGTGAGCTCTCTTTACTACCTGCACATAGGTGGAGATTTATCAAAACCTGTGTAAAGGAAGAGTGGTGCAGTTGCCCATAGCAACCAATCAGATTTCTTCTTTCATTTTTAAAGAGGCCTGTGAAAAATGAAAGAAGCGATCTAATTGGTTGCTAGGGGAACTGCACCACTCTTCCTCGACACAGGTTTTGCTAAATCTCCCCCATAGTGCTGCTCTCCCCCTATTTAGCACCATAGACCTATGGGCCATGCAGGAATACAAACTGAAGTTTAAGGGTACATTCTCACATTAATAAACTTGCAGCTGGTTCCTGCAGCACAAAATCCACTGCTAATTTTTTTTGTTACCATTCACTTCGATAAGTCCGCAGAAAATCTACGATAGTGGCAGATTAGCAGATTTCGGTGGACCCATTGAACTGAAACATAGGTCTCCTAGAAGAATGAAAATTGTAATTACAAAGAAACAAAACATTTTTATATCTAAAAATATTTTATATAAAAGGAAAAACTACAAAAGAAAAATAATTCTAATTATGAAAATCTTTGGTATAACTGCGTTTCAAAATGTCCGAACTATAACATTATTTATCCTAAAGAAATACGAAGTGCCAGAATTGCTGTTTTTAGGTCACTTTTCCTCCTCAGAAACATATATTAGAGGGCAGTCAAGTAAATAACATCTACAATTAAAAGGCCTCTGAAAAATAAAAGAAGCAATCTAATTGGTTGCTATGGGCGACTACCACTTTTCCCCTGCACAGATTTGAGAAATGAAAAGGGGTTAATGGTACCCTAAAAGGATCAGGAAGGAAGTAACAATTCTACTGATTTAGGACCCCGACTCCAATCTTGACTGAAAACGCAGGGCTGCTGCAGGCTAACCCTGTGTGTATGATCATATGAGAATACACAGCGTATTTCTTGCCGCAGATGATTCTGCGCAGCGTGAAATGCGCTGCGTAAGCAGTACCTGGCACCGTACCCTTAAGAGAATTTTCAGAATTGTAATTGAAGCTAATTGTACGCTTGTCATAAATCAGCAGTTTAATTTGCCTCCACCAGGGGGCACTAAATGCACTCACATGAACTTGTTTGTTTTCTTCTGAATTTCTAAAACTTCCTCTATCTTTCTTTACAATTTATACAAACTTGCTAAGGTCAAACGCAAAACAAAATAGCAGAATAAATCCCAAAATTGTTTTTTTCTATCAAGAAAATTGGGGTCATGTGCTGCTAAAGGTTTCCTTTATAAAAGTTAGCTTTCTTCAAAGTTTTCAAAAAGTTACCCAGAATCCCCCGCTACATAGAGAGCAAGTGAGCAAAGCAAGGAGCAGCATTCACCAACATGTGACTCTAAAGCTGTTGGAGAGCATGCTGGGAGTTGTAGTTTTGCAACAGCCGGAGAGCCACAGGCTGGAGAATGCTGCTTCAGACCTCGCAGTTGCAACCGCAAGCTGTCAGGGCATGCTGGGAGTTGTAGTGTTACAACAGTTGAAGCCACAGGCTAAAGACCACAGTTAGGGGTACACTCTGGCACACTGTGTAATGCAACATGAAGGGCCCCGCTGAGAAGGTCCATATGTGTAGCAGGAGGCATGGTTTGTCTCCTAATTTAAGGCTGCTCTTTTTTTTCGATTCTATTTTTCGATTCAATACAAGACTATGCAGCAATGTGACAAACAGATCTGATCTCATTGGGGGAGATTCTCAAAGAATTTTGCTCCAAAAAAAAATTTTGCCGCAAAAAGTATCAACCACATTTTCAAAGAGCTTTGTGCCGCGGTTTACACTGTTCACTTCAGTTTTGTAAAAGTGGGCGTGTCCACGTATATTGTCGGCTTTATATGATATTTTCAAAGGGGCGAGAGTCCAGTTTCCATCAAAAATTTCACACCAGCTTTTTTTTTTTTTTGTTAAAAGGTGTTATTTAAGTAATTATTTAAAAAAAATAATAATATTGAAAAATGTTATTTAAAAAAAAAAAAAAAAAAAAAAAATTATATATATATATATATATATATATATATATATATATATACATATATATATATACATATATATACATATATATACATATATATACCCTTTTTTGGTCACTGCCCCTGCACTCACATTTAAGATCAGAAATGTTTTATAAAGGCTAAGTTTCCACTTGTTTTTTTCTGGCAGTTTTTGGAATACTGCCACTGCAATTTTTGAGCCAAAGCCAGAAATGTATTGAAAAGGAATAGGACATATATAGGAAGGACTTACACTTCTCCTCCCTTATGGATCCACTTCTGACTTTGGCTCAAAAACTGCAGTGGCAATATTCCAAAAACTGCCAGAAAAAAAACAAGTGGAAACTTATCCTTATACAGTTCTCGCTTGTCTGGGCGCTAGTAACCATGGAATATTTTGTGAGATGTTTCCGCCAGAGTTTTCTGGGATGTAAAATTTGGCGCATATATCGTAAATTTTGGTGCCAAACTCTGCAATTTTGGTACAATATGGCTGCAAAAAAAAATATTTGGGGCGCAAAAAAAAAACAGTGTCGCGAAAATAAATTTTCACATTTTCATATTTTCAAAGCAGCACAAAAGACCTTTGAAAATGTGAGGAGAAAAAAAAAAGGTGTGAATAATATCGCTGGAACAGAAATGACAGTCGTTTTTGAGAATCTCCCCCATTGTCTTTGACTGCAGGTTTTATTCACATTGTGAAGGGACGGAGCCCACGGTCCTGTTCATCAAGACGACTGCAAATGAGGTGAGACTCTTAATTGTTGTAATAGTAGAATCTGCTTTTTATACATATACTTTATATACCTATGCTTGCGAACAGTGGATGGAAACATTTACACACTTAACACCGGTACCAACCATAGAGTAGTTCTTAATGCTCCTTTTTACAGCTGAGAGTTTTTTTTAAATAATTGTTTCATATCCCACAGCAATTTTATGTGAGCTAAATACATCAGCAGGTTACCCTGCGCTTAAAGGGGTACTCCACCCCTAGACATGTTATCCCCTATCCAAAGGATAGGGGATAAGATGTCTGATCGCGGGGGTCCCGCCACTGCGGACCCCCTCATTCTACCATGCGGCACCTACCTGTAACGGCTTCTGGAACCGCTGGAGGCCCTCAGGGTAATACCATAATACCATCCCGACCACGGGGACTGAAGATTGTGATGTCACAACTCCGCCCCCGTGTGACATCACAGCCCGCCCCCTCAATGCAAGTCTATGGGAGGGGGCGTGACAGCTGTCACGCCCCCTCCCATAGGCTTGCATTGAGGGGGTGGGGTGTGACGTCACACGGGGGCGGAGTCGTGACGTCACGATCTTCCGTCCCCGTGGTCGCGATGGTATTGGCTTGAGTGCCTCCAGCGGTTCCGGAAGCCGTTACAGGTGGGTGCCGCATGGTAGAATGCGGGGGTCCCCAGCGGCGGGACCCCCGCGATCAGACATCTTATGCCCTATCCTTTGAATAGGGGATAAGATGTCTAGGGGCGGAGTACCCCTTTAATGTATCAGGCTATAATCCAGACTGTATTTTTATTTTATTTGTTTCCAAGAGAGAGGACTCTCTCTTAAACCTGCTTCAATATGATCTGACATTTCAGCATACTTTCGGACGATGCGACTTTTCGCCGAAAAGTCGCTATTAATAAACTCACCACCAATGCATTTAAAATAGACTAGAATGCATGTTCTAAAAAAAGTCGCGAAAAAGTGGCATGTATTTAGACTGCAACTTTCTGTGCGACAATTTTAGATGGGAAAAACTAATCTAAATCCTTTGATAAATCCCCCCTATGTGTCACAATTTAGACTAGATACAACCTCTGATGTTTTCGGACAGGAGAGGTTCTTCTAGGTGTAAACAAAGTTTCCCTTTCACTGACAGCAAGCAGAAATCTAGAAAATGATGAATGATGATTAACTGGATTTTCCCAAGTTAGACACTTAGGGGGAGATTTGTCAAAACCTGTGTAGAGGAAGGGTGGTGCAGTTGCCCATGGCAACCAATCAGATTGCTTATTTCATTTTTCACAGGTCTCTTTAACCCCTTAACGACAATGAACGTAAATGTACGTCATGGTGGTGTGGTACTTGGCACGCCATGACGTACATTTATGCTCCGTGATGACCGAGAGCACCGGATCGGTGCTCGCATCATGCACGGCAGGTCTCAGCGATCGCGCTCATGTCAGCATTAACCCCTCAGATGCCATTATCAATACAGATCACAGCAATCCAATCATCCTGCATGACGGCCGTCACGCCCCCTCCCATAGACTTGCATAGCGGGGGGATGACGTCACATGGGGGCGGAGTCATGACGTCACGATACTCCGTCCCCGTGGTCGCCACCCGGCTGTTTGTGAGCTGGCACCGCGGCGTGCAGCTCGAACAGGTGGGTGGCGACAGCAAGATTGCGGGGGTCCCCAGCGGATAGGGGATAAGATGTCTCAGGGCCAAAGTACCCTTTAAGGTCAAAATGGGCCTGGTCATTAAGGGGTTAAAAATGAAAAAAGCAATCTGATTGGTTGCCATGGCCAACTGCACCACTCTTCCTTTACACAGTTTTTGATAAATCACCCCCATAATGCCATGAGTAATAGACCCAGCAATCAGCAGAAAAACGTGAAAACACTGCTTGGTGCTTATATCGAGTACAGGTTTACCTTTCTAAAAGGACCTCTAGGGGGACTATTGCTGGGAAAATCTGCATTGGTAGCAAGAATGCAGGGCTGTGATCTGGCATATTCTAAACTCTAAAGCAAAACCTATAGCCTTATGATTTCAAAATCATTGGGGGGAGATTTATCAAAGGATTTAGACAGTTTTTTCCTGTCTAAATTTGTCGCACAGAAAGTCGCAGTCTAAATATGTGCGACTTTTCTGCGACTTTTGCTTTAGAGGATTTTTAGAACATGATGCATTCTAGTCTATTTTAGACAGAAAAATGCATTGTGCTGAATTTATCAAAAGCGACTTTTCAGCGACAAGTCGCATCGGCTGACAGTACGCCAAAATATCAGACCATGCTGGAGCAGGTTTAAATACAGTCTAATAAGCATAGATCCCGAAGTCCGTGCACAGAATTTATCAAGAGCCATGCAACTTTTGATAAATTAGGCGCACAATAGACGGGCCTAACCCTCTGTAGTTTAGTCTATATTGATGCGGGACATAGACAACTTTGATACATCCCCCCCAATATGTATATAATTACTGTATAAATAATTGGTATACATTATAGTGATTTACATTTCTTTCTGTCTCTTTTTCTTAGGTGTGTGGAGCCTACCTGTCGACAGACTGGAATGAAAGAAAGAAAAATTGTGGGCAGGTGTCCTCATTTTTTGGAACTGGAGAATGCTTTGTGTTTTCTGTAAGTGACTGGCTGTTTATTGCAGTACAGCAGCATAAAAAGAGGAGTGATCGATATCAGTCACGTATATGATGTAAATGTCTACAGAGGTTATATCAGTGTTGAAGTATTATAAGAGGAGCCAAACTGGTAGAAATTCAATAGCCGGCACTACCCACATTTTCAGTGTGCCTATCCTAAACAGGTGGACTAATATCAGCTCCTGGTTGCACTCTACATATAAGCACGGCATAAAAGCTTTATCTTTTGGGTAGAAATAAACTTGATGTTCACCAATCTTTGCAGTAAAAGCCTTCTTCATTTTGCTTCCATCAAAGGCTTAGGCCATGTTCACACTTCGGAATGTCTGCATGGAAAATCTTCATGCGGATATTCCGGAGACTTCAGGCACCAGAATAAAGACAGGTTCATTCTTTCTGCGGACACGGAAATCAGAATTTCTGTGATGGAAACATCTGGCACAGAAATCCCACCGTGTGCACAGCGCCGCAGAATCCAGTTGAATTCTATGGGACTCTGCTGCTCCAAAATCTCCTTGCAGGATTCAAATTGCAATTATATGAGATGGCGCACTCTTGTACAGCGCCCCCAGTCTCCGGAATGTCCGCATGGAGATTTTCCGTGCGGACATTTTGAAGTGTGAACCTAGCCTGCAGGACTGAGTTGTTACCACACAAGTCAAGCCTACAGCTGTTTCATGTTATTGTAACACTATGATGCGTCACAATGACCTAAAACAAATGTAGCCTGGACTTCGGTGCTAACATTTCTGTCCTGCACCTGTAAGCCTTTGATGGATGCAAAATAAAGACTGCATTTATTGTTTTTAAGGATTGGTGAGGGCCATATTTATTAAGACAGTTCTAAGAGGAGCAGCATAGATCAGTCACATATGATGTAAATGTCTCTGGATGAGCAGTTGAATCCATTCAAATCTATTTTCCTTATAGATACGCCCCGAGATGGAGCATTACGAGTGGGTTGTAGTGAAGAAACCAGAGATGGTGAAGACGGCCCCGCCTTCCCCACGCTCAAGACCCCGATCTTACTCTTATGGTGCCCGACTTTCACCAACCCTTAGACGTCGTTCTTTTACAATCCCTTCAGCTCCCTGCAGTCCCTCCCAGTCTGCAAACTTTCTGACTGTCCCAGGAGAACGAAACCCAGACCGGTTATCCCCGTTCCTTTCTGTGCGACATTTCCAGCTGCCGTCTACAGCCGCCTCCATGTTTATGTCTGGAAACAGCCAAAGCATTATAGTAGGTAAGAAGTTGCGATCACAGGTATCCGTGTGGTTCACTCATTGTAAAGACTTTTCACTTCTCCTTTTCACTTAAAGCTTTCCCTTTGTATGTTAATACTGTTAAAGGGATAGTCCAGTATAGGATTGCAGGGGGTCTTCCCCCCCCCCCCTCGATTTTCTGCATGGCACTCCAGCTCTCCTTGTGCATGGAGTGGGGATTGACAGCCCCCCCCCCCCCCAAATGCGGAAGGGGAGCCAGGGATACACAAATACAGTGCTAGTGTATTTCGGCTCTCTCCATAGTGTGTATGGGCCCTTGATTTTCTCTTGGGGCTAATTTGGTTTATCAGGACTTCTGGGCTTACAGGTGCCGGAAAAGATGCTCCAAATGCGTGGAATTTTTGGGGGGCAAACAAATGCTGTGGCCAGATGTCAGCAGGTAGTCAATAAGAAAATACATGAAACTCCAAATGCACTTGGGGGGAGATTTATCAAGACCTGTGCTGAGGAAAAGCTGCTGAGTTGCCCATAGCAACCAATCAGATCGCTTCTTTCATTTTTGAAAAAGCCTCTGAAAAATGTAAGAAGCAATCTGGTTGCTATGGGCAACTCTTCCAACTTGATAAAATTCCTCCATAGCGTTTTTGGTTTTGGAGTCTCCCCCCAATTGTTTAATAGTAATCCTGGTGGAGTCACATGATGAAAGAATCACATTACATATTGATGCATACCCTAATAATGTATCCAAATCTACTTAGGTTACTCTGTAATACCTTGTTTCAGGAGGTGGCGGTGGACAAGCCTTGAATATCGATGCTGACCTCAATATCGGAAGGACGCAGCATTGTGAAACATTTGACAACCCACCACTATGTGAAGAAAACTTTCATATACAGCAGCTGGAGGTCTGGGGCTGCAAAAACTCCTAAACCTGCACAAAAAAAAAAGAGAGACAAAAATAATGAACCTCTGTGTTCTCTCAATAACAATGCTTTTTTTTAAAAGGTATTGCCCTGGGGTAAAGATGGCTGCCATGTTCTTCCTCACCGTTATATGTAGTTGTAGCCCTTCTAGTATAGGAAGGCTAAAGGTGCGATGAGTGGATGATCTGTTACATACATAAAAAGAAGGCCGATAATGTATTCATTTGGACACTTGGTAATAAGTGTGTATTTGACAAGTCGCCTTAAGATGCTGTATGTGCAACCAGTTAATTCAAGATATAAAAGAGGTTCTCTGGTTTTGGGGGATCCCTGATAGAAGGCTCCTACTGGGATCCCCAGCAATCAGCTGTCATCTGTGGGAAGACCTAGCAGTAATTGCTTTATTTCTCTGCAGCGCCACCACAGGTGTTATTAAGAATTACACTGTGTTCTTTCACATCAATAGACTGTCTATGAGTGTATGTTCACACGGGTGGAAAATGTGCGGAATGTCTGCCCGGAAAATACGGCGGATATTCAGCACATTTGAATAATATGGCGGGCGCTAGGACTACTCAGAAATGCGCCGTCTCATAGACCGCAATGCATTTCCGAGTGAAAGCTGCAAAAATAATACATAAGTCTATTCTTTTTGCAGATGCCTGAATCAGGATTTTCGCAACAGAAACACTTGTTGTGGAAATTCCACCGTGTGCACATTGCAGCAGAATCCCATTAAAATCATGGGGACTCTGCTGCAGCAGAATGTTGCGGCAGAATGTCTTTGCGGAACATACCCTAATGCAGGATAGAACAGGACAGGTCCTCCATAAAAAAAAAAAAAAGAAAGATTTTTTTTTTTATTTAGGTTTTTGTCACTCGGTTTTGAGAGCCAGCATTTGTGAATTTAACTGTTGAAGTTCCCCTACAAGGGATTATTTTTTGTGAAACAAAATGTGTTAAAGGGTTACTCCGCTCCCCAGCGTCCGGAACATTGAGTTCCTGAACGCTGTGTGCGAGCTTTCAGTGTTCACGCTCGCCCCCTCGTGACATCGCGGCCTGCCCCCTCAATGAAAGTCTATGGGAAGCGAAAGCCGTCACGCCCCCTTCCCATAGACTTTCATTGAGGGGGCAGGGCGTGATGTCATGAGGGGGCGAGCGTGAACACTGAAAGCTCGCACACAGCGTTAAGGAACTCAATGTTCCGGATGCTGGGGAGCAGAGTAACCCTATAAGTTAAAAATAGCGGATAGCGGAGGTCCTGCTGCTGGGGCCCCCCGCTTCATGACATCATGCCACACCCCCTCCATTCATGTCTATGGGAGGGGGCGTGGCTGTGATGTCACGATCGCGACCTCTTGCTCCGAGCGTTCTGAACAAAATGTTCAGAATGCTGAAGCATCGGAGTACCCCTTTAAATAATGAAAGTTCTTATCTTTTGGATTTTGTTTTTATGGTCTTCACCATGTGGTGTAGATGATGTGTATTATATGTTTTATTACTTTTGCCACAATAAAAACTTATTTTAAAATAAATTATTAGTTTTTCTTTTGTCCCCACAACAACTTCTTTCAATGAAGCTGTTTTTCCACCAGATAATAATAGGAGTACAAGGAGTACAGGACTTTTGAGGGTGCGTTCACACGCTAGTGAAAAGTTTCCCATATGTTAGGTTATCATTCATTTGAAGACACTATTGCGGACTGTCTGACCCATTCAAATAAATGGTGGCGTAACTTGCAGCGGAAAAGGAGATTTTTTAACACTTACCGTAAAATCTCTTTCTCGAAGGATCCATTGGGGGACACAGACCGTGGGTGTATGCTGTTGTCTCTAAGGAGGTGTGACACTATGGTAATAAAAAAGTCAGCTCCTCCCAGCAGGATAAACCCGCCTTCAGGCTTTGAGCTAGTCAGTTTAAGTTCCAGAGCAATAGGAGGAGACCAATAGGTCAAAGAAAAACCCAAAACTGTCCGAGAACCAGAAGAAAAAACATAACTGAACACACACTCGGACAGAGAACCAAGGAAAAACCCAAAAAGTGCGGGAGCTGTGTCCCCCAATGGATTCTTCGAGAAAGAGATTTTACGGTAAGTGTTAAAAAATCTCCTTTTCTCTATCGGCTCCATTGGGGGACACAGACCGTGGGACATACCAAAGCCGTCCCTTGGGTGGGCAGATAAGAAATCAGGCGGACGGCCGATCCACTGCCGCCTGCAACACTTTACGCCCCAGACTAGCATCAGCCGATGCGAAAGTATGAACTCGGTAAAACCTCGAGAAAGTGTGCAAAGACGACCAGGTAGCCGCCTTGCAAATCTGCGAGGCCGAGGCTCTATTCTGGAGAGTCCAGGATGCCCCAACAGAACGAGTGGAATGAGCCACAACCCTGAAAGGAGGAATCTTCCCCTTGCAGCGATAGTCTTCCGAAATGGCGGACCGAATCCACCAAGAAATGGTGGCCTTGGAAGCAGGTTGTCCCTTGCGACGACCTTCCGTAAGGACGAAAAAGGAAGCACACTGACGAAACGAAGAAGTGATGGAGAGACAAGACCGAACTGCCCGAAGTACATCCAGCTTGTGTAGTAAGCGCTCCTTAGGATGAGAAGGAGCCGGACAAAAGGACAGGAGTACAATGTCCTCATTGAGATGAAAGGCCGAGACCACCTTAGGTAAAAAGGAAGGATCTGGCCGGAAAACGACCTTGTCCTGGTGGATCATCAGAAACTGAGAACGGCAGGAAAGAGCTGCCAGTTCAGGCACCTTCCGGATGGAGGTGATAGCCACAAGAAACGCCACTATCCAAGAAAGGAGGCGGAGAGACACCTCTCTAAGGGGCTCAAAGGGTGCACCCTGGAGGGCACTCAGAACCAAATTCAAGTCCCAAGGGGGAGAAGGTGATCGATAAGGAGGAACAGCATGCACCACTCCTTGCAGGAAGGTCCGGACATAAGAATTAGAAGCCAGGGGCCGTTGGAAAAGAACAGCAAGGGCCGAAACCTGACCTTTAAGTGAAATGAGAGACAACCCCAGTTCCAACCCCGACTGCAAAAAGGAGAGAAGACGGGGAACCGAGAAGGTTACTGGGGAGAAGTCCTGTGCTTCACACCAACGAAAATAAGACCGCCAAGTACGGTGGTAAATTCTTGCGGAGGAGGGCTTACGAGCCTTAAGCATGGTGTGAATGACTTGGGAAGAGAACCCGCGGGCCCTCAAAACCGCGGTCTCAACCGCCACGCCGTCAAATACAACGACTGTAAATTGGGGTGGCAAAGAGGACCCTGAGAGAGTAGGTCCGGGCGGAGCGGGAGGCGCAGTGGAGCATCGTTCAGGAGCCTGACTACGTCGGCGTACCACGACCTTCGGGGCCAATCTGGAGCTACCAGAATGGCGGGGACGTCCTCTGCCTTGAGCTTCCTCAGCACCCTGGGAAGGAGCGGAAGAGGAGGGAACAGATAAGGTAGGGCAAACCCCGCCCAAAGAATTACTAGGGCGTCCACGGCCAGAGCCTGAGGGTCCCGGGACTTGGACACAAACAGAAAGATCTTCCGATTGTGCCGGGACGCGAAGAGGTCCATGTCCGGAATGCCCCAGAGGTCGCAGAGCTGCGCGAAGACCTCCGGATGAAGAGACCACTCGCCGGGGTCGGGTGAGGACCGACTGAGGAAGTCCGCTTCCCTGTTGAGCACTCCCGGAATGTGAATCGCCGAAATGGCCAGAACTTTGTTCTCCGCCCAGGTGAGAATCTTGGTCACCTCGGCCATGGCTGCCGAGCTGCGAGTGCCGCCCTGACGATTTATGTACGCCACGGCCGTGGCGTTGTCCGACTGAGCGCGGACAGGACAGGACTGAAGACGGGACTCCCAATGAAGAAGACAAAGAAGAATCGACCGTAATTCCAATATGTTTATCGGAAGAAGGGTCTCCGGGGGAGAGCAGAGTCCCTGAACCGTCCAATCCCTGAACACACCGCCCCAGCCCGACAACCTGCCAGTGAAGGGGAAGAAAGGACCGCCCTTGGAGAAGAAGGGGGAAGCGGAGCCACCAGAGCAGAGACTGAGGGACCCTGCGAGGGAGAACAATCTGATGATCGAGGGACAGAGGAGACCTGTTCCATCGAGAGAGAATCGCCAGTTGAAGGGGGCGGTAATGAAACTGGGCAAAGGGTACGGCCTCCATAGTTGCCACCATCCGACCCAGGACTTCCATACAAGTGCGGATGGAGATTGATACCTGGGTCCGAAGGGAGTGGACCCCTGACCGGGAGCACCAGACGTTTGTCCGGCGGAAGACAAATTCGGGCAGAGGCTGTGTCGAATCGAAGTCCCAGGAAGGTTAGAGACTGGGTAGGACAGAGGACTGACTTGTCCCAGTTGACCATACACCCGAAACAAGTCAGATGTGGAGAGTGACGTCCAGATTCTCCAGAGTCTGGACTCTGGTTGGAGCCTTGATGAGAAGGTTGTCCAGATAGGGTATCACCGCGATCCCCCTTGACCGTAACAGGCCCATCACTGGCACAAGGATCTTTGTAAAGACCTGAGGAGCCGTGGCCAGACCAAAGGGGAGGGCTACAAATTGAAAGTGCCCCTCCAGAACCGCAAAGCGGAGGTACCGATGATGGCCCGGAAATATTGGCACATGGAGGTAGGCATCCTTGATGTCCACCGATGAAAGAAACTCCCCTTGTTCCAGGGACGCCACCACCGAACGGAGGTATTCCGTTCGAAGTGGCGGATGAGAAGGTGACGGTTGAGACGCTTGAGGTCTAGGATTGGTCGCACAGAACCGTCCTTTCTGGGTACCACAAAAAGATTTGAATAGAAACCCCGAAAACGTTCCCCTGGAGGAACGGGAACGATAACCCCCTGAAGAAGCAGAGACTGGAGAGCCACTCGAAATTGCTTCGCCAGAGGAGGAGACCTGGGGGCCCGGGATCGAAAAAAGCGATCCCTCGGAAGGGAGGCGAATTCGATCCAGGACCCGTTGGACACCACATCCCTGACCCAAGATACCTGAATGTTCGAAGTCCAGATGTCTCGGAAAAACAAGAGACTACCTCCCACTCGAAAAGAAACCGCGGGATGGGGCCTGACTTCATGCAGTGGTGGATCCACTGAGGGAGTGGAAACCACCTTAGCAACAAAGTCCTTGTCAAATGGATAACGTTCTTGAATTGACTTGATTCCCGGAAACCTCTTGTCTGGATGTTTCCATGCGGATTACAGAATGTCCTCAAAGTCAGCGTGAGAGCTGAACCTTTGAGGTGCTGGCTTAGCACGATGAAAGTATACTCCTGGACTGACATCTGAAGATCCTGGGTCCTCCAAGTGACAGGTGTCTCTTATGACTGTCACCAATGAGTTTATCATTGCAATTGAGTCTGAGCGGTCCTCTGAGTCAGATGCCGGCTCGGAAGCCTCATCCACCAGTTCACCAGGGGAATGTGAATGAGTAGAGGCAGTCCTGGAGGGGGTGACCCAGACCGGGTACGCGGCTCTGGCGTAGCAGAGCGGCGACTCCGAGAACGTCCTCTGGAGGAGTGACCTTGTGCCCAGAAGATAGGGGGGGGGGCAGGACTCTTGAGGGGAACGCTCACGTCTATCAGAAGACTCAATGGAAGAGTCAGACGAGGCACCCCTAGCACGCTTATGAGAGCGTGAAGTACAGGGAGATGAGGAGGGCCCTCTCCGAGGTCCTGCGCAGGGAAGACCCCTTCAAGGCGGACACAATTTCGCGGGAGGCCTCAGCCACCGAACGGGAGACTTGGGTCAAGTCAGCCATATACTGGGTCAGGGAAGAAACCCAGGCTGGAGGAGCGGCTGAACCCACTGGAACCGAAGGGGCACCAGGGGGTCTGGGGGAGCAGTGGAGCAGGCAGGGCAAGAGGGCTCAGCAGAGCCAGACATCTTGGTATTACAGTGCTTACAGATATAATAAGTCACTGAATTTCCAGGTTTCTGTTTGGAGGGAGGAACAGCGCGGGTACAAACATAATGTGAGAAAAAAGAAGACAGGAACTTTCTCACCCTAGTCTGTGTCCCCTGTCAACTGCAGTGAGGAGAACTCGCTCCGTGCAGCCAGAGAGACTGAACAGGCCAGCCAATAGGGAGGGAGGGGCGTGCCTGAAGCAAGGCACTCAGTAACCGACCCCTTCACATAGAAAATCGCGCCCACGGCGCTGATTGGACGCTGCTTCGCGCCTCTGAGAGCTCCCAGCCCAGTGGGCAGAACTCCAGACGGCCGAAGAAGAACTGTCATGGCGCCCGCTCCTTGTCCCGAGTGCACCTGCCTAGCCGTATATGCGCTCGGGGGAATAGAGCGGGCGGCCAAAACGCCAGCAGAGGCTGCCGGCGAAAGTGAAAGTAAGCCGGCGCTGAAGCGCCTGGCTCGTAGCAGCAGCTGTCAGCCGCGATAAGGCGCTGCAAGCATAACGAAAGTAAGCCGGCACTGAGAGCGCCCGGCCTGGAGCAGCGCCGCGGCTGGCAGCCGCATATAAGGCGCTGTAATAGTTGCACCAACACACACCACATAATAAAGTGCCCCATACTATATGCCCCCTAAAGTAATGTGCCTCAGAATATATGCCCCCTCAGCTCCCCCAGCATAAAGTGCAGCCCCTGTAATCAAGCCCCATAACTGAAGGTAGGACAAAAACATGGGGTCTCCAGAGGTTGCGAGTCCGTACCTCAGTCAGAAGAACTTACCTAATGGAGTCTTCAGTCAGCTTTTGTCCCTGCATCACGCCTGGCTGCTATGCGCGAGCGAGGCGAGCAGAGAAAAAGGGGGACCCGGACCCATGAGGTACCACCCAGACGCTGACCGTTGGTGAGGGGGGGGGGGGGTGAACAGCGCATATACGCAATGTCTGTGCCCCCTTACTCGCAATGGGGGAACAGGGAACCGGAGTCCCTGAGCCCCCACCTGAAAACGGGAAAGAAAAAGAATTAAAAAACTAACACGTCCCTATACAAGGAAAATAAAAAATCAGAAGACCTGGTCTGGAGAATCCAGCCCATGTCCACCTCCTTCAAACACTAAGCTTAAACTGACTAGCTCAGAGCCTGAAGGCGGGTATATCCTGCTGGGAGGAGCTGACTTTTTTTATTACCATAGTGTCACACCTCCTAGAGACAGCAGCATACACCCACGGTCTGTGTCCCCCAATGGAGCCGATAGAGAAAATTGTTTTTAACTTTTTTTTTTACAATTGTTCTTAATTTTTATTTTTTGTCTCACAGAAAGAATCAACTAGATCAGTGATCTCCAATCTGTGACCTTCCAGATGTTGCAAAACTACAACTCCCAGCAAACCCTGCTGGGAGTTGTAGTTCTGCAACATCTGGAGGGCCACAATTTGAAGACCACTGATCTATCTGATCACTTGTAGAGTAAACATCTCTGTCGCTGTCATGACAACTAGAGATGAGCGAACTTACAGTAAATTCGATTCGTCACGAACTTCTCGGCTCGGCAATTGATGACTTTTCCTGCATAAATTAGTTCAGCTTTCCGGTGCTCCGGTGGACTGGAAAAGGTGGATACAGTCCTAGGAGACTCTTTCCTAGGACTATATCCACCTTTTCCAGCCCACCGGAGCACCTGAAAGCTGAACTAATTTATGCAGGATAAGCCATCAACTGCTGAGCCGAGAAGTTCGTGACGAATCGAATTTACTGTAAGTTCGCTCATCTCTAATGACAACCCATAAGCACACTGTGGCACCTCCCTTTGTCTAACCATTTTATATGCTATAGCAGTGGTCTCCAACCTTCGGACCTCCAGATGTTGCAAAACCTCAACTCCCAGCATGCCCGGACAGCCGTTGGCTGTCCGGGCATGCTGGAAGTTGTAGTTTTGCAACATCTGGAGGTCTGCAGGTTGGAGACCACTGTGCTATAGTCTCCATTGTCCACAGCATATAATTGCAATTGGAGTTTACTCCATTCATAGCCAGTGCATCAGTGTCAGCTGACATATATTGCGGATGCCGTGAGTCTGCGCCTTACATAAATGGCAGATTGCCTAAGGATGCGTTCACACGCTATTTGTTTTTGCGGGTTTTCCGCCGCATATTTGAAAGGGGGCGGGCTCTTCTCGGCTGTCCACAGCAGATTTTTCACGGAGGAATTTAGGCTGCGGAAAATCCGCCACAAGCCCCATTGAAGTTAGTAGGGACTGCGGCGGATTTTCCGCAGCATAAATTCCGCCGCGGAAAATCTGCTGCGGACAGCCGAGAAGAGCCCGCCCCCTTTCAAATACGCAGCGGAAAACCCGCAAAAACAAATAGCGTGTGAACGCACCCTTAAAAGGATTTTGTCACCACTCTGCCGCCCCCTACAGTCATAGCCCAAACATACAACTAGTGACTAGATTTGGACCATATTCCACATGTTGACATTTACTTTGTAGAGGTAAGTGGAGATTCTGTGGGTTGGTCGAAAACCAGGATTTCTACAACCTGCAGAAACTGTCTGGCAGCGCCCTCCTCGCTCCCCTTCCCCACTATATGTGCTGTAAACGCGCGTATTTTGTAAGGCCTCGTTTACACGGTGGAATTTGTGTGCGAAATCCGGCTGAAAAATTCCGCTTGCAAATTTCCTTGCAGCAAAGTCCCATTGTTTTCACTGGGATTCTGCCAGACTGTGTACATGACGGAATTTCTGCGTCAGAATGTCAATTCTTTCCGCGAAGGCAGAGATCTGAATTTGTGCAGTAGCTGTTTCTGCCGCTGAAATTCTGCAGTGTGCGCAGTCCAGCAGAATCCCATTGAAAACAATTGGACTCTGCTGCAACTGAATTTCCGCGGTGGAAACATCTGCAGCGGACAATTCTGATTTCGGCCTCTGCAGAAAGGATTGACATGTCAATCTAGAACATACTGGTGCTAGGACTGCTCGGAAAATGTGCAGTTTCCATAGATGGCAATGCATTTCCGAGCGGTCCTAGCACCAGTATGTTCTGCGGGCGTGCAATGTCTGCCGTGTGAACGTACCCTTATACCTCCCATTGTCTTAATCGGAATGCTGCAGAAATTCCGCCACGGAAATTAAACTTCTGGGCTTCATCGAAAGAATGAACAATGATTCTTTCAGCGGACATCCGCAAGGGCTGCATTGCCGTCAATGGTGAGGGCGCATCTCAGAGCAGTACTAGTGCCGACTGTTTCGAGGCAAAGATTCCGTAGTGTGAATGTCCAAAGGGGCCCAGTCACACGGCAGAATGTCCGCTCGGAAATGCGCCGTCTCTGTAAACTGAAATGCATTTCCGAGAGGATTCCGCAGAAAGAAAAGACGCATAGGTGCAGCAGAATCCCATTAAAAAACAATTGGAGTCTGCCGCAACGAAATTTCAGAGCAGAATTCCGCTGTGTTAATGGGGCCTAAGATTTTTTTTCACTCCCACAACTTAAAGGGGTTCTCCGGTGTAAAACTTTTTTTTATTTTTAAATCAACTGGTGCCAGAAAGTTAAACAGATTTGTAAATGACTTCTATTAAACAAAATCTTGATCCTTCCAGTACGTATTAACTGCTGTATACTACAGAGGAAATTATTTTCTTTTTGGAACACAGAGCTCTCTGCTGACATCGTGACCACAGTGCTCTCTGCTGACATCTCTGTCCATTTTAGGAACTGTCCAGAGCAGCATATGTTTGCTATGGGGATTTTCTCCTACTCTGGACAGTTCTTAAAATGGACAGAGGTGTCAGCAGAGAGCACTGTGCTCGTGATGTCAGCGGAGAGCTGTGTTCCAAAAAGAAAAGAATTTCCTCTGTAGTATTCAGCAGCTAATAAGTACTGGAAGGATTAAAGAGGTACTCTGGTGAAAACCTTTTTTCTTTTAAATCAACTGGTGGCAGAAAGTTAAACATATTTGTAAATTACTTCTATTAAAAAATCTTAATCCTTCCTGTACTTATTAGCTGCTGAATACTACAGAGGAAATTCTTTTCTTTTTGGAATGCTCTCTGATGACATCACGAGCACAGTTCTCTCTGCTGACGTTATTATAATAATAACGCTTTATTTATTGTTGTCCTTAGTGGGATTTGAACCCAAGTCCCCAGCATTGCAAGGCAGCAGTGCTAACCACTGAGCCACCATGCTGCCCTTAGCATACATCTGCTATGCACGGTTCCTAAAATGGACAGAGATGTCAGCAGAAAGCATTGTGCTCGTGATGTCATCAGTGTTCCAAAAAGAAAGAAATTTCCTCTGTAGCATTCAGCAGCTAATAAGTACTGGAAGAATTAAGATTTTTTAACCCCTTAAGGACCGAGCCCTTTTTCACCTTAAGGACCAGAGCATTTTTTGCAATTCTGACCACTGTCACTTTAAACATTAATAACTCTGGAATGCTTTTAGTTATCATTCTGATTCCGAGATTGTTTTTTCGTGACATATTCTACTTTAACTTAGTGGTAAAATTTTGTGGTATCTTGCATCCTTTCTTGGTGAAAAATCCCCAAATTTGATGAAAAAAATGAAAATTTTGCATTTTTCTAACTTTGAAGCTCTCTGCTTGTAAGGAAAATGGATATTCAAAATAATTTTTTTTTGGTTCACATTCAATATGTCTACTTTATGTTTGCATCATAAAATTTATGAGTTTTTACTTTTGGAAGACACCAGAGGGCTTCAAAGTTCAGCAGCAATTTTACAATTTTTCACAACATTTTCAAACTCGCTATTTTTCATGGACCAGTTAAGGTTTGAAGTGGATTTGAAGGGTCTTCATATTAGAAATACCCCATAAAAGACCCCATTATAAAAACTACACCCCCAAAGTATTCAAAATGATATTCAGTAAGTGTATTAACCCTTTAGGTGTTTCACAGGAATAGCAGCAAAGTGAAGGAGAAAATTCAAAATCTTCATTTTTTACATTCGCATGTTCTTGTAGACCCAATTTTTGAATTTTTGCAAGGGGTAAAAAGGAGAAAATTTTTACTTATATTTGAAACCCAATTTCTCTCGAGTAAGCACATACCTCATATGTCTATGTTAATTGTTCAGTGGGCGCAGTAGAGGGCTCAGAAGGGAAGGAGCGACAAATGGTTTTTGGGGGGCATGTCACCTTTAGGAAGCCCCTATGGTGCCAGGACAGCAAAAAAAAAAACATGGCATACCATTTTGGAAACTAGACCCCTCAGGGAACGTAACAAGGGGTAAAGTGAACCTTAATACACTACTACAGGTGTTTCACGACTTTTGCATATGTAAAAAAAAAATTTTTTTTTTACCTAAAATGCTTGGTTTCCCAAAAATTTTACATTTTTAAAAAGGGTAATAGCAGAAAATACCCCCCAAAATTTGAAGCCCAATTTCTCCCGATTCAGAAAACACCCCATATGGGGGTGAAAAGTGCTCTGCTGGCGCACTACAGGTCTCAGAAGAGAAGGAGTCACATTTGGCTTTTTGAAAGCAAATTTTGCTCTGGGGGCATGCCGCATTTAGGAAGCCCCTATGGTGCCAGGACAGCAAAAAAAAAAAACACATGGCATACCATTTTGGAAACTAGACCCCTCGGGGAACGTAACAAGGGGTTAAGTGAACCTTTATACCCCACAGGTGTTTCATGACTTTTGTATATGTAAAAAAAATATATTATTTTTTTATCTAAAATGCTTGTTTTCCCAAAAATTTTACATTTTTAAAAAGGGTAATAGCAGAAAATCACCCCCAAAATTTGAAGCCCAATTTCTCCCGAGTACGGCGATACCCCATATGTGACCCTAAACTGTTGCCTTGAAATACGACAGGGCTCCAAAATGAGAGCGCCATGCGCATTTGAGGCCTCAATTAGGGACTTGCATAGGGGTGGACATAGGGGTATTCTACGCCAGTGATTCCCAAACAGGGTGCCTCCAGCTGTTGTAAAACTCCCAGCATGCCTAGACAGTCAGTGGCTATCTGGCAATACTGGGAGTAGTTGTTTTGCAACAGCTGGAGGCTCCGTTCTGGAAACAGTGGCGTACCAGACGTTTTTCATTTTTATTGGGGAGGGGGGCTGTGTAGGGGTATGTGTATATGTAGTGTTTTTTACTTTTTATTTTGTGTTAGTGTAGTGTTTTTAGGGTACAGTCGCACGGGCGGGGGTTCACAGTAGTTTCTCGCTGGCAGCTTGAGCTGCAGCAGAAAATTTGCCGCAGCTCAAACTTGCAGCCGGATACTTACTGTAATCCTCCGCCCATGTGAGTGTACCCGTACGTTCACATTGGGGGGGGGGGGGAAACATCCAGCTGTTGCAAAACTACAACTCCCAGCATGTACGGTCTATCAGTGGATGCTGGGAGTTGTAGTTTTGCAACCGCTGGAGGCTCCGTTTTGGAAACAGTGGCGTACCAGACGTTTTTCATTTTTATTGGGGAGGGGGGCTGTGTAGGGGTATGTGTATATGTAGTGTTTTTTACTTTTTATTTTATTTTGTGTTAGTGTAGTGTTTTTAGGGTACAGTCGCACGGGCGGAGGGTTCACAGTAGTTTCTCGCTGGCAGTTTGAGCAGCGGCAGAAAATTTGCCGCAACTCAAACTTGCAGCCGAGATACTTACTGTAATCCTCCGCCCATGTGAGTGTACCCTGTACGTTCACATGGGGGGGGGGAATACCTCCAGCTGTTGCAAAACTACAATTCCCAGCATGTACGGTCTATCAGTGCATGCTGGGAGTTTATAGTTTTGCAACAGCTGGAGACACACAGGTTGTGAAACACCGAGTTTGGTAACAAACTCAGTGTTTTGCAACCAGTGTGCCTTCAGCTGTTGCAAAAGCTACAACCCCCAGCATGTACAGACAGCGGAAGGGCATGCTGGGTCTTGTAGTTATGCAACAGCCGGAGGCATACTACATTGGCTGGGGATGCTGGGGATTGTAGTTATGCAACAGCTGGAGACACACTCGTTTGCTACTTAACTCAGTGTGCCTTCAGCTGTTGCAAAACTACAACTCTCAGCAGTCACCGACAGCCAACGGGCATGCTGGGAGTTGTAGTTATGCAACCACCAGATGCACCACTACAACTCCCAGCATGCACTTTAGCTGATTGTGCAAGCTGGGAGTTGTAGTTATACAACAGCTGAAGGTACACTTTTCCATAGAAAGAATGTGCCTCCAGCTATTGCAAAACTACAAATCCCAGCATGCCCATAAGGGCATGCTGGGAGTTGTGGTGGTCTGCCTCCTGCTGTTGCATAACTACAGCTCCCAGCATGCCCTTTTTGCATGCTGGGAGCTGTTGCTAAGCAACAGCAGGAGGCTGTCACTCACCTCCTGCTGCTGCTCCACGATGCCGCCGCACAGGTCAGTCCCTCGCCGCCACCGTCGCTCCTGGGGCCCCGATCCCAACAGGGACGCCGGGGATCGGGGTCCCCAGCACCGGGGGTCGTCTTCCTGCACCCGCTCACGTCCTCCGGAAGAGGGGCGGAGCGGGTTGCGGGAGTGACACCCGCAGCAGGCGCCCTGATTGGTCGGCCGGGAATCCGGCCGACGAATCAGGGCGATCGTGAGGTGGCACCAGTGCCACCTCACCCCTGCTGGCTCTGGCTGTTCGAGGCCGTCTCTGACGGCCCCGATCAGCCAGTAATTCCGGGTCATCGGGTCACTGGAGACCCGATTGACCCGGAATCCGCCGCAGATCGCTGGACTGAATTGTCCAGCGATCTGCGGCAATCGCCAACATGGGGGGACATAATGACCCCCCCCTGGGCGATATGCCGGGATGCCTGCTGAAGGATTTCAGCAGGCATCCGGCTCCGGCTCCCCTCCGGCTAGCGTCGGGGGCCGGAAATGCTCAGGGCGTATCCATACGCCCTCGGTCCTTAAGGACTTGGAAACGGGGGCGTATGGATACGCCCTATGTCCTTAAGGGGTTAATAGAAGCAATTTACAAATCTGTTTAACTTTCTGGCACGGGTTGATTAAAAAAATAATAATAATAAAGTTTTCCACCGGAGTTCCCCTTTAAATGTATCGGTGCGGGAAACAGTTCCTGACTAAATGACTACATTGCAGCCATTAAACTGAATGGGGCCGCTGTCGTTACGCCGCGGTATACGCCAGCGCCACTTGCTGTGCTAGATATTCTAAATATAAAGAATAAAACATGATGTGAACAGTCCCTTATATTTTGTCAATGATTTTCCAGTCACTATTGTGTCTATGATCGAAGAAATTCAAAATGGAGGACGATGCGGCGGTCATATTTGATGGATAGCGTCATAGTCCAACCAGCAGCTGTTGCAAAACTACAACTCCCAGCATGCCCGGACAGCCGTTGGCTGTCCGGGCATGCTGGGAGTTGTAGTTTTGCAAACAGCTGTAGAGCTGCAGGTTGGACATACTTTTTAGTCATGGTTTCTCTTATTTACGTATTTTCTTTCCGTATTTCAGTCATAAAACTATGTGGAACTAGATTTATATAATTTTCTAGGCGTATAAAACTTTTCAAAGAAACTTTCGGAATATTTGTATGACTTATAGTGGAGACATTGACATTGTACATATATTTTGGCAAAAATATGTATTTTTTTCTGTCACATTTTATGTGTGAATATTTTAAAACATTAATTTTGGGTATTTGTGAGACCTACACATTGTACAGCACCCGAATAAATAAATAACCTTCTTCTTACATCGAGGGACGGAGTCTGCTTGCTGAGGGAGGACATGTACCTAGCGCTGCAGCGACACTGACTGGAATTTAGGCGCCAAAAACACTGCGCATGCGCACGTACCACAGCTGTGCTGACGATTGCTGCGAGATCGCGCACGCGCACAATCCGTTTCAGAGGCGGTGTACGCGTATGCGTGTGCGTCGTATCTATGCCAACGGGTGGCAACAGAACCGTAGGACCTGTTGCTAGGAGACGGGAGGAAGCTCTTATATACTATACGGTAAAACAGAGCGGACGGAGCTACGAGGGACAAATATGGCATCCTCGACCCAGGACGACGGACTGCAGCTGGAATTGGAGTCAGTCATCGGGTTTAATGGTGAGAGCGACGGAGAGAGGGTACATGCTGCGGTCTGTGTTACTGTATTTAAAGGGGAGCTCCATACATACATAGGGATCTGTACAGGACACAGTGTTATGGGGAATCTGTAGATGACACACTGTTATGGGGGATCTGTAGATGACACACTGTTATGGGGGGATCTGTAGATGACACTGTTATGGGGGATCTGTAGGTGACACAATGTTATGGGGATCTGTAGATGACACACTGTTATGGGGATCTGTAGATGACACACTGTTATGGGGGATCTGTGGATGACACACTGTTATGGGAGATCTGTAGATGACACACTGTTATGGGGGATCTGTAGATGACACACTGTTATGGGGGATCTGTAGATGACACTGTTATGGAAGATCTGTAGATGACACTGTTATGGGGATCTGTAGATGACACACTGTTATGGGGATCTGTAGATGACACTGTTATGGGGATCTGTAGATGACACACTGTTATGGGGATCTGTAGATGACACTGTTATGGGGATCTGTAGATGACACACTGTTATGGGGATCTGTAGATGACACACTGTTATGGGGGATCTGTAGATGACACACTGTTATGGGGGATCTGTAGATGACACACTGTTATGGGGATCTGTAGATGACACATTGTTATGGGGGGATCTGTAGATGACACACTGTTATGGGGGATCTGTAGATGACACACTGTTATGGGGATCTGTAGATGACACACTGTTATGGGGATCTGTAGATGACACACTGTTATGGGGGATCTGTAGATGACACACTGTTATGGGGGATCTGTAGATGACACACTGTTATGGGGGATCTGTAGATGACACACTGTTATGGGGGATCTGTAGATGACACACTGTTATGGGGGATCTGTAGATGACACACTGTTATGGGGGATCTGTAGATGACACACTGTTATGGGGGGGTCTGTAGATGACACACTGTTATGGGGGGGATCTGTAGATGACACACTGTTATGGGGATCTGTAGATGACACACTGTTATGGGAGATCTGTAGATGACACACTGTTATGGGGGATCTGTAGATGACACACTGTTATGGGGGATCTGTAGATGACACACTGTTATGGGGATCTGTAGATGACACACTGTTATGGGGATCTGTAGATGACACACTGTTATGGGGGATCTGTAGATGACACACTGTTATGGGGGGGATCTGTAGATGACACACTGTTATGGGGATCTGTAGATGACACACTGTTATGGGGATCTGTAGATGACACACTGTTATGGGGGATCTGTAGATGACACACTGTTATGGGGGGGATCTGTAGATGACACACTGTTATGGGATCTGTAGATGACACACTGTTATGGGGGATCTGTAGATGACGCACTGTTATGGGGATCTGTAGATGACACACTGTTATGGGGGATCTGTAGATGACACACTGTTATCGGGGATCTGTAGATGGCACACTGTTATGGGGGATCTGTGGATGATACACTGTTATTGGGATTTGTAGATGACACACTGTTATGGGGGATCTGTAGATGACACACTGTTATGGGAGATCTCTAGGTGACACACTGTTATGGGGGATCTGTAGGTGACACTGTTATGGGGGATCTTTAGGTGACACTCTTCTTGTGTGTCAGGACATGTGACCTCTGGGCTGATCAGTCACCCGGACAGAGAACACCTGGTCTACCCCTTGGGGTGCACGGTCGTCATTCAGAGCCTGAGTAAACAGAAGCAGCACTTCCTGCACGGTCACACCAACAACGTGTCCTGCCTGGCCGTCTCCAAGTCTGGGAAGTATCTGGCATCAGGACAAGTCACCTACATGGGATTCAAGGTAGGAACCTCTGCTAGCTGTACGGAGTCTGTATTATATCCAGAGCTGCATTCACAATTCTGCTATCTGGGAAGGGTCACAAAGCTTGTGGTAAGAAACTCTGCTGTCTGTAATGCAGGGAGAGGCCGGGGGGTGGTTCTAATGCCAGGGCCTGGTATACAAGACGTTCTAGAATGCACGCTCTGAACAGGCAGGGAGTGCGGAGAGATTTCAGCTCTGAAGCTCACAGAATTGTTAACGCAGATCTGGATTTCTAACAGAAATATTTAATCCTAGGCAGATATTTTCCTTTGGGACTACACTAAAAGAGAGGCGTGCGGCAAGCTGAGTCTACACAAGGTCAAGGTGGAGGCCCTGGCCTTCTCCCCCAATGACCACTACCTAGTGTCTCTCGGAGGGCAGGATGACGGCAGGTAAGAGCTTCCCTCACTACAGCCTCCTCCATACTGTCCGGGATCGGCCTCTAGATTCCCATCAGGTTTACTGTACTCTTTTGTCTCATAGTGTTGTCCTGTGGAATGTGGCAACGAGAGAAGCCATTTGTGGCAGCCCTGCTTCTTCCCTCAGTGTGGGACATGCCCTGATCGTGGCCTTCACCAACACGAGACATGACGTCTTCATAACAGGAGGAAAGTAAGTCCTGAGAGTCAACTGTATCCAAGACAAATAACCTCTACTAAAACCACATCAAAGTACCCCAGACTATGAACGAGAAGAATAGTGAGTACAGCTCTGGAGTATAATACAGGATATAACTCAGGATCAGTACAGGATCAGTAATGTAATGTATGTACACAGTTACCTCATCAGCAGAATAGTGAGTACAGCTCTGGGGTATAATACAGGATATAACTCAAGATCAGTACAGGATAAGTAATGTAATGTATGTACATAGTGACCTCACCAGCAGAATAGTGAGTACAGCTCTGGAGTATAATACAGGATATAACTCAGGATCAGTAATGTAATGTATGTACACAGTTACCTCATCAGCAGAATAGTGAGTACAGCTCTGGGGTATAATACAGGATATAACTCAGGATCAGTACAGGATAAGTAATGTAATGTATATACACAGTGACCCCACCAGCAGAATAGTGAGTACAGCTCTGGAGTATAATACAGGATATAACTCAGGATCAGTACAGGATAAGTAATGTAATGTATGTACACAGTGATCTCACCAGCAGAATAGTGAGTACAGCTCTGGAGTATAATACAGGATATAACTCAGGATCAGTACAGGATAAGTAATGTAATGTAGGTACACAGTGACCTCACCAGCAGAATAGTGAGTACAGCTCTGGAGTAGAATACAGGATATAACTCAGGATCAGTACAGGATAAGTAATGAAATGTATGTACACAGTGACCTCACCAGCAGAATAATGAGTACAGCTCTGGAGTATAATACAGGATATAACTCAGGATCAGTACAGGATAAGTAATGTAATGTATGTACACAGTGACTCCACCAGCAGAATAGTGAGTACAGCTCTGGAGTATAATACAGGATATAACTGCAGAAAATGTGGCAAATCCTACTGAATCCTAGTGGAAGGGGAACGTTTTACACCTCCTGTATATTTCCACTTCTACCTTTGACACATTTTCTGCGTCATAAACCTGCATCATATCTGTAATGTGTGTTCCTACTCACAGTATAAAGCGTATATAACGTCAGGTCACTCACAGTATAAAGCGTATATAACGTCAGGTCACTCACAGTATAAAGTGTATATAACGTCATCACTCGCAGTATAAAGCGTATATAACGTCAGGTCACTCGCAGTATAAAGCGTATAAACGTCAGGTCACTCGCAGTATAAAGCGTATATAACGTCAGGTCACTCGCAGTATAAAGCGTATATAACGTCAGGTCACTCGCAGTATAAAGCGTATATAACGTCAGGTCACTCGCAGTATAAAGCGTATATAACGTCAGGTCACTCGCAGTATAAAGCGTATATAACATCAGGTCACTCGCAGTATAAAGCGTATATAACGTCAGGTCACTCGCAGTATAAAGCGTATATAACGTCAGGTCACTCACAGTATATAACGTCAGGTCACTCACAGTATAAAGCGTATATAACGTCAGGTCACCCACAGTATAAAGCGTATATAACGTCAGGTCACTCGCAGTATAAAGCGTATATAACGTCAGGTCACTCACAGTATAAAGCGTATATAACGTCGGGTCACTCTCAGTATAAAGCGTATATAACGTCAGGTCACTCGCAGTATAAAGCGTATATAACGTCAGGTCACTCGCAGTATAAAGCGTATATAACGTCAGGTCACTCGCAGTATAAAGCGTATATAACGTCAGGTCACTCGCAGTATAAAGCGTATATAACGTCAGGTCACTCGCAGTATAAAGCGTATATAACGTCAGGTCACTCGCAGTATAAAGCGTATATAACGTCAGGTCACTCGCAGTATAAAGCGTATATAACGTCAGGTCACTCGCAGTATAAAGCGTATATAACGTCAGGTCACTCCTAGTATAAAGCGTATATAACGTCAGGTCACTCACAGTATAAAGCGTATATAACGTCAGGTCACTCACAGTATAAAGCGTATATAACGTCAGGTCACTCACAGTATAAAGCGTATATAACGTCAGGTCACTCACAGTATAAAGCGTATATAACGTCAGGTCACTCCTAGTATAAAGCGTATATAACGTCAGGTCACTCGCAGTATAAAGCGTATATAACGTCAGGTCACTCGCAGTATAAAGCGTATATAACGTCAGGTCACTCGCAGTATAAAGCGTATATAACGTCAGGTCACTCGCAGTATAAAGCGTATATAACGTCAGGTCACTCGCAGTATAAAGCGTATATAACGTCAGGTCACTCGCAGTATAAAGCGTATATAACGTCAGGTCACTCGCAGTATAAAGCGTATATAACGTCAGGTCACTCGCAGTATAAAGCGTATATAACGTCAGGTCACTCGCAGTATAAAGCGTATATAACGTCAGGTCACTCGCAGTATAAAGCGTATATAACGTCAGGTCACTCGCAGTATAAAGCGTATATAACGTCAGGTCACTCGCAGTATAAAGCGTATATAACGTCAGGTCACTCGCAGTATAAAGCGTATATAACGTCAGGTCACTCGCAGTATAAAGCGTATATAACGTCAGGTCACTCGCAGTATAAAGCGTATATAACGTCAGGTCACTCGCAGTATAAAGCGTATATAACGTCAGGTCACTCGCAGTATAAAGCGTATATAACGTCAGGTCACTCGCAGTATAAAGCGTATATAACGTCAGGTCACTCGCAGTATAAAGCGTATATAACGTCAGGTCACTCGCAGTATAAAGCGTATATAACGTCAGGTCACTCACAGTATAAAGCGTATATAACGTCAGGTCACTCACAGTATAAAGCGTATATAACGTCAGGTCACTCGCAGTATAAAGCGTATATAACGTCAGGTCACTCGCAGTATAAAGCGTATATAACGTCAGGTCACTCACAGTATAAAGCGTATATAACATCTGGTCACTCACAGTATAAAGCGTATATAACGTCAGGTCACTCGCAGTATAAAGCGTATATAACGTCAGGTCACTCACAGTATAAAGCGTATATAACGTCAAGTGTCACTCGCAGTATAAAGCGTATATAACGTCAGGTCACTCGCAGTATAAAGCGTATATAACGTCAGGTCACTCGCAGTATAAAGCGTATATAACGTCAGGTCACCCGCAGTATAAAGCGTATATAACGTCACGTCACTCGCAGTATAAAGCGTATATAACGTCAGGTCACTCACAGTATAAAGCGTATATAACGTCAGGTCCACTCCCAGTATAAAGCGTATATAACGTCAGGTCACTCCCAGTATAAAGCGTATATAACATCTAGGTCACTCCCAGTATAAAGCGTATATAACGTCAGGTCACTCACAGTATAAAGCGTATATAACGTCTGGTCACTCACAGTATAAAGCGTATATAACGTCAGGTCACTCCCAGTATAAAGCGTATATAACGTCAGGTCACTCCCAGTATAAAGCGTATATAACGTCAGGTCACTCACAGTATAAAGCGTATATAACGTCAGGTCACTCACAGTATAAAGCGTATATAACGTCAGGTCACTCCCAGTATAAAGCGTATATAACGTCAGGTCACCCGCAGTATAAAGCGTATATAACGTCAGGTCACTCGCAGTATAAAGCGTATATAACGTCAGGTCACTCCCAGTATAAAGCGTATATAACGTCAGGTCACTCGCAGTATAAAGCGTATATAACGTCAGGTCACTCGCAGTATAAAGCGTATATAACGTCAGGTCATCCGCAGTATAAAGCGTATATAACGTCAGGTCACTCGCAGTATAAAGCGTATATAACGTCAGGTCACTCGCAGTATAAAGCGTATATAACGTCAGGTCACTCGCAGTATAAAGCGTATATAACGTCAGGTCACTCGCAGTATAAAGCGTATATAACGTCAGGTCACTCGCAGTATAAAGCGTATATAACGTCAGGTCACTCGCAGTATAAAAGCGTATATAACGTCAGGTCACTCGCAGTATAAAGCGTATATAACGTCAGGTCACTCGCAGTATAAAGCGTATATAACGTCAGGTCACTCGCAGTATAAAGCGTATATAACGTCAGGTCACTCGCAGTATAAAGCGTATATAACGTCAGGTCACTCTCAGTATAAAGCGTATATAACGTCAGGTCACTCACAGTATAAAGCGTATATAACGTCAGGTCACTCGCAGTATAAAGCGTATATAACGTCAGGTCACTCGCAGTATAAAAGCGTATATAACGTCAGGTCACTCACAGTATAAAGCGTATATAACATCTGGTCACTCACAGTATAAAGCGTATATAACGTCAGGTCACTCGCAGTATAAAGCGTATATAACGTCAGGTCACTCACAGTATAAAGCGTATATAACGTCAGGTCACTCGCAGTATAAAGCGTATATAACGTCAGGTCACTCGCAGTATAAAGCGTATATAACGTCAGGTCACTCGCAGTATAAAGCGTATATAACGTCAGGTCACTCCGCAGTATAAAGCGTATATAACGTCACGGTCACTCGCAGTATAAAGCGTATATAACGTCAGGTCACTCTCAGTATAAAGCGTATATAACGTCAGGTCACTCGCAGTATAAAGCGTATATAACGTCAGGTCACCCGCAGTATAAAGCGTATATAACGTCAGGTCACTCACAGTATAAAGCGTATATAACGTCAGGTCACTCACAGTATATAACGTCAGGTCACTCACAGTATAAAGCGTATATAACGTCAGGTCACTCCCAGTATAAAGCGTATATAACGTCAGGTCACTCCCAGTATAAAGCGTATATAACAGTCTGGTCACTCCCGGTATAAAGCGTATATAACGTCAGGTCACTCACAGTATAAAGCGTATATAACGTCTGGTCACTCACAGTATAAAGCGTATATAACGTCAGGTCACTCGCCAGTATAAAGCGTATATAACGTCAGGTCACTCACAGTATAAAGCGTATATAACGTCAGGTCACTCACAGTATAAAGCGTATATAACGTCAGGTCACTCCCAGTATAAAGCGTATATAACGTCAGGTCACTCACAGTATAAAGCGTATATAACGTCAGGTCACTCACAGTATAAAGCGTATATAACGTCAGGTCACTCGCAGTAATAAAGCGTATATAACGTCAGGTCACTCCGCAGTATAAAGCGTATATAACGTCAGGTCACTCACAGTATAAAGCGTATATAACGTCAGGTCACTCACAGTATAAAGCGTATATAACGTCAGGTCACTCACAGTATAAAGCGTATATAACGTCAGGTCACTCACAGTATAAAGCGTATATAACGTCAGGTCACTCACAGTATAAAGCGTATATAACGTCAGGTCACTCGCAGTATAAAAGCGTATATAACGTCAGGTCACTCCGCAGTATAAAGCGTATATAACGTCAGGTCACTCACAGTATAAAGCGTATATAACGTCAGGTCACTCACAGTATAAAGCGTATATAACGTCAGGTCACTCACAGTATAAAGCGTATATAACGTCAGGTCACTCACAGTATAAAGCGTATATAACGTCAGGTCACTCACAGTATAAAAGTGTATATAACGTCAGGTCACTCGCAGTATAAAGCGTATATAACGTCAGGTCACTCGCAGTATAAAGCGTATATAACGTCAGGTCACTCCGCAGTATAAAGCGTATATAACGTCAGGTCACTCGCAGTATAAAGCGTATATAACGTCAGGTCACTCGCAGTATAAAGCGTATATAACGTCAGGTCACTCCCAGTATAAAGCGTATATAACGTCAGGTCACTCACAGTATAAAGCGTATATAACGTCAGGTCACTCACAGTAAATAACGTCAGGTCACTCACAGTATAAAGCGTATATAACGTCAGGTCACTCACAGTATAAAGCGTATATAACGTCAGGTCACTCCCAGTATAAAGCGTATATAACGTCAGGTCACTCCCAGTATAAAGCGTATATAACGTCAGGTCACTCACAGTATAAAGCGTATATAACGTCAGGTCACTCACAGTATAAAGCGTATATAACGTCAGGTCACTCCCAGTATAAAGCGTATATAACGTCAGGTCACTCACAGTATAAAGCGTATATAACGTCAGGTCACTCACAGTATAAAGCGTATATAACGTCAGGTCACTCCAGTATAAAGCGTATATAACGTCAGGTCACTCACAGTATAAAGCGTATATAACGTCAGGTCACTCCCAGTATAAAGCGTATATAACGTCAGGTCACTCACAGTATAAAGCGTATATAACGTCAGGTCACTCACAGTATAAAGCGTATATAACGTCAGGTCACTCACAGTATAAAGCGTATATAACGTCAGGTCACTCACAGTAAGTATAACGTCAGGTCACTCACAGTATAAAGCGTATATAACGTCAGGTCACTCCCAGTATAAAGCGTATATAACGTCAGGTCACTCACAGTATAAAGCGTATATAACGTCAGGTCACTCACAGTATAAAGCGTATATAACGTCAGGTCACTCACAGTATAAAGCGTATATAACGTCAGGTCACTCACAGTATAAAGCGTATATAACGTCAGGTCACTCACAGTATAAAGCGTATATAACGTCAGGTCACTCACAGTATAAAGCGTATATAACGTCAGGTCACTCACAGTATAAAGCGTATATAACGTCCAGGTCACTCACAGTATAAAGCGTATATAACGTCAGGTCACTCACAGTATAAAGCGTATATAACGTCAGGTCACTCACAGTATAAAGCGTATATAACGTCAGGTCACTCGCAGTATAAAGCGTATATAACGTCAGGTCACTCAGCAGTATAAAGCGTATATAACGTCAGGTCACTCACAGTATAAAGCGTATATAACGTCAGGTCACTCACAGTATAAAGCGTATATAACGTCAGGTCACTCACAGTATAAAGCGTATATAACGTCAGGTCACTCGACAGTATAAAGCGTATATAACGTCAGGTCACTCCGCAGTATAAAGCGTATATAACGTCAGGTCACTCACAGTATAAAGCGTATATAACGTCAGGTCACTCACAGTATAAAGCGTATATAACGTCAGGTCACTCACAGTATAAAGCGTATATAACGTCAGGTCACTCACAGTATAAAGCGTATATAACGTCAGGTCACTCACAGTATAAAGCGTATATAACGTCAGGTCACTCCGCAGTATAAAGCGTATATAACGTCAGGTCACTCACAGTATAAAGCGTATATAACGTCAGGTCACTCACAGTATAAAAGCGTATATAACGTCAGGTCACTCCCAGTATAAAGCGTATATAACGTCAGGTCACTCCCAGTATAAAGCGTATATAACGTCAGGTCACTCCCAGTATAAAGCGTATATAACGTCAGGTCACTCACAGTATAAAGCTATATAACGTCAGGTCACTCACAGTATAACGTATATAACGTCAGGTCACTCACAGTATAAAGCGTATATAACGTCAGGTCACTCACAGTATAAAGCGTATATAAACGTCAGGTCACTCACAGTATTAAAAGCGTATATAACGTTCAGGTCACTCCCAGTATAAAGCGTATATAACGTCAGGTCACTCACAGTATAAAGCGTATATAACGTCAGGTCACTCACAGTATAAAGCGTATATAACGTCAGGTCACTCCCAGTATAAAGCGTATATAACGTCAGGTCACTCACAGTATAAAGCGTATATAACGTCAGGTCACTCACAGTATAAAGCGTATATAACGTCAGGTCACTCCCAGTATAAAGCGTATATAACGTCAGGTCACTCACAGTATAAAGCGTATATAACGTCAGTCACTCAGCAGTATAAAGCGTATATAACGTCAGGTCACTCACAGTATAAAGCGTAGTATAACGTCAGGGTCACTCACAGTATAAAGCGTATATAACGTCAGGTCACTCACAGTATAAAGC